>NW_024737697.1:2443023-2654232 GCF_018991925.1 Homarus americanus
ATGGTCATACTGCTGGTACTGTCACATGATATGGTCATACTGCTGTTGCTCACTGCTGACCATGAAATTCATACTGCTGGTACCCCGGCTTCACATGATATGGTTATACTGCTGGTACTGACTCACACATGATATGGTCATACTGCTGGTACTGGCTCCGCCAGTATGGTCATACTGCTGAAGGTGCTGACCACACATGATATGGTCATACTGCTGGTACTGGCTCACATGATAACGGTTGCTCTTTGCTTTTGGTGCTATATTCACACATGATATGGTCCATACTGCTGGTACTGGCTCACACATGATATGGGGTTATGCTGCTGGTATGACTCACACATGATATGGTCATACTGCTGTGGTGCCAGCTCACACATGATATCAAGTCTTACTGCTGGTACCCAATGCCATGATCATACTGCTGTTTTCAAGCCACCTGCATGATCGCCAGAGGTCATGCACCTTTGGTACTGGCTCACACACGCCACGATATGGTTATACTGCTGGTGGCTCACACATGATAGCAGAGTCATGCAGTGGTACTGGCTCACACATGATATGGTCATACTGCTGGTACTGGCTCACACATGATATGGTCCTTTTTCTGGTACTGGCTCACACATGATGGTTATACTTGCTGGTGCTAGTATACACACATGATTATACTTTACTATTTTCTAACCACACATGATAACCAGTGCACTGCTTGTGCTGGCTCACACATGATGTGGTTATACTGCTGGTACTAGCTCCCACACAGATGCTTACTGCTGGTACTGCCTCACACATGATATGGATTGCCCACTGCACCAGTACCCCAGCTCACGCAATGTGGTCATACTTCTGGTGCAGCTCACACATGATATGGTCGCCACTACCAGTACTGGCTCACACATATGGTCATACTGCTGGGTACTGGCTCACACATGATATGGTCACTTACTGCTGGTACTGGCTCACACATGATTGGTTTATACACTGGTACTGGCTTTCACACATGATATGGTCATACTGCTGGTACTGTCCTGCAGTATAGTCATACTGCTGTTTCCCAGCTCCACATGATATGGAGTCACTACTGTATTGCTAGCTCACACTTGTGTATGGATTTATACTGCTGGTGCTGGCTCACACTGTGGTCATACTGCTGGTACTTGGCTTTTCACACATGATGTGGTCATACTCGCTGGTGGTACTGGCTCCACATTATGCTGCTGGTGCATGATGTAGTCCTGCTGGTGCTGGCTCCTGGGTCCTCACTGTGGTACTGGCCACACATATGGTCATACTGCTGGTACTGGCTCACATGCTATGGTCATACTGCTGATTTCTGGCTCACATGATATGGTCATACTGCTTTGGTACTGGTTTCACATGATATGGTCATACTTTCGCTGGTACTGGCTCACACGCCATTATGGTTATACTGCTGGTACTGGCTCACACATGATGTGGTTATACTGCTGGTGCTGGCTCTGATATGGTCACGCATGCTGCTGGGCACTGGCTGCATGATATGGTTATACTGCTGGTACTGGCTCACGCGTCGCGCTGGTCATGCTGCTGGCACTTTATGCTACATATGGTGTACTACCACTGGTACTGAAATAACATGATGTGGTCATACTGCTGTTGCTGGCTCCACATGATATGGTCATACTGCTGGTACTGGCTCTACCTGATATGGTCATACTGCTGGTACAGAAACACACACATAGGCATAATAGATTTATACTGCTGGTGCTGGCTCACACATGATATGGTCATACTGCTGGTACTGGCTCCACATGATGTGAAGATAAGCCACTGCTGGTTTTGGCTCACACACATGATATGGTCATACTGCTGTGGTACTGGCTCACGCCTGGGTCATACTGCTGTTTTAGCTCACGCGATAGTCGCCTGCTGGTACTGGCTCACACATGATATGGTCATACTGCTGGTGCGCGGCTCACACATGATATGGTGCACTGCTGGTACTGGCTCACCCATGATATAGTTATGCGCAATTGCTGGCTCACACACATGATGTGGTCATGCTGCTGGTGCTGGCTCACACATGATATGGTCGCCTGCTGGTACTGGCTCACGCGATATCGTCCTGCTGCTGGTACTGGCTTTCACATGATATGTCATACTGCTGGTACTGGCTCACACATATTATGGTCATACTGCTGGCGCGGCTCCACATAGTATGGTTGCCACTGCTGGTACTGGCTCACACATGATATGGTCATACTGCTGGTACTGGCTCACACATATTATATGGTTATACTGCTGGGCACTGGCTCGCTGGTATGGTCATACTGCTGGTACTACACATGATGGTCATGCTGCTGGTACTGGCTCACACGCGATATGGTTATACTGCTGGTACTGGCTCACACATATGGTCATACTGCTGGTACTGACTTCACATGATATGGTCATACTGCTGGTACTGGCTCACACATGATATGGTCATGCCTGCTGGGCGCTTTCACACACATGACCCTATGGATTTATACTGCTGGTACTGGCTCACACATGATGTGGGTCATGCTGCTGGTGCTGGCTCACACGTATGGTTGCACTGCTGGAACTGGCTCACAATGTGGTCATACTGCTGGTGCATCCATGTGTTGATGCACTGCTGGCTCACACATGATATGGTCATACTGCTGGTACTGGCTCACACATAAATATGGTCTGCCACTGCCGCTACACTGTCACACACATGTTCAGTCGCCACTGCTGGTACTGCCAAGCTCACACACACTTTGGTCACCCTGGGGCTGGCTCACGCGATGTGGTCATACTGCTGGGGGCTGGCTCACACATAAATATGGTCATACTACTAGTACCTGGCTCACATGATGCCAGTCATACTGCTGGTGCCCTGGCTCACATGATGTGGTCATACTGCACCAGTACTGGCTCACACATGATATGGTCATACTGCTGGTGCTGGCTCACACTTGATGTGGGTCATACTGCTGGTACTGGCTCACACATATGATCATCTCATGGTGGGGCTCACACATGATATGGTCATACTGCTGGTGCTAGCTCACACAGATATGGTTATACTGCTGGTACTGGCTCACACATGATACGCCAGATCGCCTGCTGGTGCTGGCTCACACATGATATGGTCATACTGCTGGTACTGGCTCACACATATGGTCATACTGCTGGTACTGGCTCACATGATATGGTCGCCACTGCTGGTACTGGCTCACACATGATATGGTCGCCTGCTGGTACTGGCTTACACACATGATATGGTCATACTGCTGGTACTGGCTGCACATATCATGGTCGCCTGCTGGTACTGGCTCACACATGATATCGGTATTTTTCTGCTGGTACTGGCGCCACACATGATAACGGATATACTGCTGTTTTGGCTCACACATGATATGGTCGCCTGCGCAGTGGTACTGGCTCACACGCCCGATGTAGTGCTTTTCGCTGGCTGGCTCACGCATGATATGTGGTCACTTACTGCTGGTACTGGCTCACACATGATGTATGGTTATGCTGCTGGTACTGGCTCACACATATGGTCATACTGCTAGTGCTGGCTCACATGATATGGTCATACTGCCCATGCTGGCTCACACATGATATGGTTATACTGCTGGTACTGGCTCACACATGATATGGTCATACTGCTGTTTTTGCCTCACACATGATATGGATTGCTCTGCTGGTGCCAGCTCACACATGATATGTCCTTCTGCTGGTACTGGCTCACACATGATATGGTCATACTGCTGGTGCCAGCTCACACATATGGTCATACTGCTGGTACTGGCTCACACATGATATGGTCATACTGCTGGTACTGGCTCACACATGATTGGTTATACTGCTGGTACTGGCTCACACACACGCCCAATATGGTCATACTGCTGGTACTGGCTTACATGATATAAGATTCTGCTGGTGTACTGGCTCTGCACATGATATGGTCATACTGCTGCATTTTGGCTCACACACATGATGTGGTCATACTGCTGGTGTACAGCTCACATGATGTGGTTATGCTGCTGGAACGGCTCACACATGTTATGGTCATACTGCTGGTACTGGCTCACGGTATGGGTCATGCGCAGGTACTGGCTCACGCCTGATATGTGGTCATACTGCTGAGTACTGGCTCCACATGATATGGTCACACTGCTGGTACTAGCTCACATGATATAGTCGCCTGCTGGTACTGGCTCCCACACACATGATATGGGGTCATACTGCTGGGCTAGCTCCGCATGATATAGGCCATACTGCTGGGGCTGGCTCACACCATGAATATACTACTGGTACTGGCTCACACATGATATGGTCATACTGCTGGTACTGGCTCACACACATGATAGTCCATACTGCTGGTACTGGCTCACACGCCAATATGGTCATACTGCTGGTGCTGGCTCACACATGATGTAATTCATACTGCTGGTGCACAGCTCCACACATATGTGATGCTTACTGCTGGTACAGGCTCACACATGATATGGTCATACCGCATTTTGGCTCACACATGATATGGTTATGCTGCTGTGCTGGCTCCACACTGATATAGGTCATACTGCTGGTGCTGGCTCACACCTTGATATGGTCGCCTCTGGGTACTGGCTCACAAAAATCTTGGTCATACTGCTGAGTACTGGCTCACACATGATATGGTCGCCACTGCTGGTACTGGCTCACATGGTCATACTGCTGGTACTGGCTCACACATGATATGGTCATACTGCTGGTACTGGCTCACACATGGTCGCCTGCTGGGCTACTGGCTCATGATATGGTCATACTGCTTTGGTACTGGCTCACACATGATATGGTTATACTGCTGGTGCTGGCTTACACATGACCTGTGGTCATACTGATGGTACTGGCTCACACATGATATGGGTCATACTGCTGGTACTGGCTCACACATGATATGGATCATACTGCTTTGGTACTGGCTCACACATGATATGGTTATACTGCCGTGCTGGCTCACACATATGGTCATACTGCCCGTGCATGCATGTGTGGTCGCCTGCTTGTACTGGCTCCACTGATGTGGTTATACTGCTTTGGTACTGGCTCACATGATATGGTCGCCACTGCTGGAGTACTGCCTCACACATGATATGGTTATACTGCTGGTACTGGCTTTCACATGATATGGTCATACTGCTGGTACTGGCTCACATGATATGGTCATGCTGCTGGTACTGGCTCACACATATGGTCATACTGCTGGTACAGAAAACACACATGATATAGTCACTGCTGGTACTGGCTCACACATGATTGGTTATACTGCTGGTACTGGCTCACACATGATATGGTCATACTGCTGTTGGTACTGGCTCACACGCCAGTGTGGTCATACTGCTGGTACTGGCTCACACATGAAATATGGTTATACTGCTGGTACTGGCTCACATATGGTCATACTGCTGAGTACTTGCTCACACATGATGATATGGTCATACTGCTGGTGCACAACCACACATGATATGGTTATACTGCACAATTGCTGGCTCACACATGATATGGTCACCTGCTGGTACTAGCTCACACATGATGGTCATACTGCTGGTGCTGGCTCACACATATGGTCCATACTGCTGGTGCCTGGCTCACACTTGCTAACCGTCCATACTGCTGGTTCTGGCTCACATGATATGGTCATACTGCTGGTACTGGTTCACATGATATGGTCGCCCTGCTGGTACTGGCTCATGACTGGTTATACTGCTGGTACTGGCTCACACATGATATGGTTATACTGCTGGTACTGGCTCACACGCAGTGTGATTATACTGCTGGTACAGCTCACACACACATGATGTGGTTATACTGCTGGTACTAAACCACATGATGATATGGTCATACTGCTGGCACTGGCTCACACATATGGTCATACTGCAGGTACTAAAAACACATGATATGGTCGCCACTGCTGGTGCTGGCTCCACACTTGTCTATGGTTATACTGCTGGTGCTAAACCACACATAGTATGGTTATACTGCTGGTACTGGCTCACACACCCAATATGGTCATACTGCTGGTACTGGCTCACACATGATATGGTCATACTGCTGGTACTGGCTCACACATGTGGATTCTGGTACTGGCTCACACATGATGTGGTTATACTGGTACTAGCTCCACCATGGTCATAAGTCATACTGCTGGTACTGGCTCACACATGTGCAGTCATACTGCTGCTGGTACTGGCTCACACATATGGTTATACTGCTGGTACTAGCTCACCACTGATATAGTCACCCACTGCTGGTACTGGCTCACATGGTCATACTGCTGGTACTGGCTCACACATGATATGTGGATTATACTGCTGGTACTGGCTCACATGATATGGTCATACATGGTACTGGCTCCACACATGATATGGTCATACTGCTGCTGGTACTGGCTCACACATGATATGTGGTTGCCACTGCTGGTACTGGCTCACACATGATATGGTTATACTGCTGGTACTGGCTGCACATGATATGGTGCCACTGCTGGTACTGGCTCACACATGATATGGTCATACTGCTGGTGCTGGCTCCACACATATGGTTATACTGCTGGGTTTTAAACCACACACATGATATATAAGTTTATACCTGCTGGTACTGGCTGCACATGATATGGTCATATTGCTGGTGCTGGCTCACACGCATGGTTATGCTGCGTACTGGCTCCACGCCAATGTGGTTATACTGCTGGTACTGGCTCACACATGATATGGTTATACTACTGGTACTAAACCCACACACATGATATGGTCCATACTGCTGGTACTGGCTCACATGTTTCATAGTCTCGCTGCTGCTGGTACTGGCTCACATGATATGGTCGCCTGCTGGTACTGGCTCACCGCAGAATGTCGTCGCACTGCTTGTTTGGCTCCCAGTATGGTCTACTGCTGGTACTGGCTCACCCATGATATGGTCATACTGCTGGTACTGGCTCCCCACGCCAGTGGTTCACCACCAGTACTGGCTCTCACACATGATATGGTCGCCACTGCTGGTACTGGCTCACACGCCAAATGTGGTCATACTGCTGGTACTGGCTCACACATATGGTCATACTGCTGGTACTGGCTCACACATGATATGGTCATACTGCTGGTACTGGCTCACACATGATGGTCATACTGCTGGTGCCTGGTTTCACACATATGGGGTCATACTGCTGGTACTGGCTCACACATGATATGGTCATACTGCAGGTACTGTCACACACATGATATGGTCATACTGCTGGTACTGGCTCACACATGTGTGGTTATACTGCTGGTGCTGGCTCCTGTGATATGGTTCATAATGTGAATTTTTGGCTCCACACATGATGTGGTCATCCTGCTGGTACTGGCTCACACATGATGTAGTCCTTTTGCGGTACTGGCTCACATGATATGGGTCATACTGCTGGTACTGGCTCACATGAAATATGGTTATACTGCTGGTACACTGGCTCACATGATATGGTCATACTGCTGGTACTGGCTCACATGATATGGTTATGCTGCTGGTACTGGCTCACACATGATATGGATTTATACTGCTGGTACTGGCTCACACATGATATGGTTATACTGCTGGTACTGGCTCACATTATGGTCATACTGCTGGTGCTTTGAAACCACACATGATATAGGTTATACTGCTGGAACTGGCTCACACATGATATGGTCGCCACTGCTGGTACTGTCACACATGATGTGATCATGCACTGCTGGTACTAGCTCACATATGGTCATACTGCTGGTACTGGCTCACACATGATATGGTCATACTGCTGGTACTGGCTCACACATGATATGGTCGCCACTGCTGGTACTGGCTCACACATGATATGTAGTCATACTGCTGGGCTGGCTCACATAATGTGGTCATACTGCTGGGGCTGGCTCACACATGATATGGTCATACTGCTGGTACTGGCTCACACACATGAAGAATATGGTCATACTGCTGGTGCCTGGCTCACACATAGTATGGTCATACTGCTGGTACTGGCTCACACATGATATGGTCATACTGCTGGTGCTGGCTCACACACATGATATGGTCATACTGCTGGTGCTGGCTCACACATGTAGTCATACTGCTGGTACTGGCTCACACATGATATGGTCATACTGCTGGTACCTGGCTCCACGCCAATGTGGTTGCCTACTGCTGGTACTGGCTCACACATGTTATGGTCATACTGCTGGTGCTGGCTCACACATGATATGGTCATACTGCTGGTACTGGCTCACACATATTCCTTACTGCTGGTACTGCTCACACATGATATAGATGCTACTGCTGGTACTGGCTCACACATGATGGTCATACTGCTGGGTTTAGCTCACACATGATATGGGCTCATACTGCTGGTACTAGCTCACGCATATGGTCACTTACTGCTGGTACTAGCTCACACATGGTCATACTGCTGCTACTGGCTCACCCACATGATATGGTCCATACTGCTGTGCAAACACACACTGTAAGTCATACTGCTGGTGCTGGCTCACACATATATGGTCCATGCACTGCTGGTACTGGCTCACATGATATGAGATACTTACACTGCTGGTACTGGCTCACATGATATGGTCATGCGCTGGTGCTGCATTTCCACACATGATATGGTCATACTGCTGGTACTGGCTCACACATATGGTCATACTGGGTGCTGGCTCACACATGATTGGTTATACTGCTGCGTGCTAAACCCACACGCCATGGTCGCACACACAACGGTGCCTGGCTCACACATGATATGGTCTGCTTTTTGCTGGTACTGGCTCACCGCGATATGGGTTTGCTGCTGGTACTGGCTCACATGATATGGTCATACTGCTGGTACTGGCTCACACATGATGTGGTCATACTGCTGGTGCTGCCTTACACATATGGTCCTTACTGCTGGTGCCGTCTCACATGATATGGTCATACTGCTGGTACTGGCTCACATGATGTGGTCATACTGCTGGTACTGGCTCACACATGATATGGTCATGCCACTGGTACCTGGCTCACCGCGATAGCGTTATACTGGCGTTACTGAAAAACCACACATGATATGGTCATACTGCTGGTACTGGCTTTCCACGCCAGTATGGTCATACTGCTGGTACTGGCTTCACGCGATATAGTCGCCTGCTGGTCTGGCTTCACACATGATATGGTCTTACTGCTGTTTTGAAGCTCACATATGGTCATACTGCTGGTACTAGCTCACATGATATGAATGCCACTGCTGGTACTGGCTCACACAGTATGGTCGCCTGCTGGTACTAGCTCTACACATGATATGAAACAGTCATACTGCCCAGTACTAGCTCACCTGTTCTTGGTCGCATACTGCTGGTACTGGCTCACATATGGTATACTGCTGGTACTGGCTCCCCCACATAGTATAATTCATACTGCTGGTGCTGGCTCCCACACATATGGTTATACTGCTGTTGCTATGGCTCACATGATATGGTCACCCACTGCTGTACTGGCTCACGCATGACTCTGTGGTCATACTGCTGGTACTGGCTCACACATATGGTCATACTGCTGGTGCTGGCTCACACATGATATGGATGTACTGCTGAGTACTGGCTCCACACATATGGTTTATAATGCAGTACTTAGCTCACACGTCTCAGTCATACTGCTGGGCATTGCTGGCTCCACATATGGTCATGCTGCTGGTACTGGCTCACATGTGGTTGCTCACTGCTGTTGCTGGCTCCGCACATATGGTCATACTGCTGTACTGGCTCTCACATGATATGGTCATACTGCTGTTAAACCACATGATATATGGTCCATACTGCTGGTACTGGCTCACACATATTGGTCATACTGCTGGTACTGGCTCACACATGATACCATTTATACTGCTACATTTTGGCTTCACGCATGAGATAATCCATACTGCTGGTACTGACTCCCACATATGGTCGCCACTACTGTGCTGGCTCACACACGATATGGTCATGCTGCTGGTACTGGCTCACATGATATGGTCATACTGCTGGTACTGGCTCACACATGATATGGTCATACTGCTGGTACCGTACACACATGATAATAAGTTCTGCTTGGTACTGGCTCCACATGATATGGTCATACTGCTGGTACTGGCTCACACATGATGGTCATACTGCTGGTACTGGCTCACACCATGGTCATACTGTTTCAGTACTGGCTCACACATGATATGGGTCATACTGCTGGTACTGGCTGCACATGATATGGTCATACTGCTGGTACTGGCTCACCATGATGGTCATACTGCTGGTACTGGCTCACATAGTATGGTCATACTACAGTACTGACTTCCACCCCGCCCCAATATGGTTATACTGCTGTTACTGGCTGACATGATATGAATCATACTGCTGGTGCTGGCTCACACATAGTATGGTCATACTGCTGGTACTGGCTCACACATGATAGTCACCTACCGTGCAACCACACATGATATGGTCATACTGCAGTTACTGGCTCACACACATGATATGGTCATACTGCTGGTACTGGCTCACACATATGGTCATACTGCTGTGGTGGCTCACACATGATATGGTCGCCACTGCTGGTACTGGCTCACGCCGTGTGGTTATACTGCTGGTACTGGCTCACGCATGATATAGTTGCCACTGCTAAGTGCTGGCTCACATGATATGGTCATACTGCTGGTACTGGCTCACACATGATATAGTCACCTGCTGGTACTGGCTCCACACATGGTCATACTGCGTGCTGGCTCACACATGATATCAGGTCTGCACTGCTGGTACTGGCTCACACATGATATGGTCATACTGCTGGTACTGGCTCACACGCTGATATGGTCATACTGCTGGTACTGGCTCACACGCAATATGGTTATACTGCTGGTTACTGTCACATGATACTCGAATACTGCGTGCTGGCTCCACGCCAATGTGGTCATACTGCTGGTGCAACCCACACCTTGATATAGTGCCACTGCTGGTACTGGCTCACACGCTGATAGTCATACTGCTGGTACTGGCTTCCCGCACATGATATGGTCACCACTGCAGGTACTGGCTCACACATGATATGGTCATACTGCTGATGCTGGCTTTCTCACACACATGATATGGTTATACTGCTGGTACTGGCTCACCACATGATATGGTTGCCACTACGCTGGTACTGGCTCACATGACTCTGGTCATGCTGCTGAGTACTGGCTCCGCAGCAGTGTGGTCATGCTGCTGGGGCTGGCTCACACATGATATGGGTGTACTGCTGGTGCTGGCTCACACATGATGTGGTCATACTGCTGGTACTGGCTCACACCTTGATATGGATATACTGCTGTGCTGGCTACATGATATGGATTGCCTATACTGCTGGTACTGGCTCACATGATATGGTCATACTGCTGGTACTGGCTCCACCGATATGGTCGCCGGCTGGTACTGGCTCACCCCTTGATGGTCATACTGCTGGCTGGCTTCACACGCGTGTGGTCATACTGCTGGTACTGGCTCACACATGATGGTCACATGCTGCTGGTACTGGCTCTCACACGCCCAGTATGGTCGCCTGCTGGTACACCAAGCCACGCTGGGCCTGTGGTCATACTGCTGGTACTGGTTAACATATGATATGGTCGCTGCACGCTGGTGCTGGCTCACACATGATATGAATTACTGCTGGTACTGGCTGCACATGATGTCGGTCATACTGCTGGTACTGGCTCACACATGATAGCCGTTCGCCACACGCACGTTTTGGCTCACCGCGATATGGTCATACTGCGTGCTGGCTCACACGCGATGTGGTTTATACTGCTGGTACTGGCTCACACATGATATGGTTATGCGTGCTGGCTCACACATGATGCATGGGTCATACTGCTGGTACTGCTCACCCATGATATGGTTATACTGCTGGTACTGGCTTCACGCATGATATGGTTATACTGCTGGTACTGGCTCACACATGATATGGTCATACTGCTGGTACTGGCTCACACCTTGATATCCATTCATACTGCTGTTACTGGCTCGCACATGATATGTCATACTGCTGGTACTGGCTCACACATGATATGGTCATACTGCTGGTACTGGCTCCACACGCCTTGATTACGCCTGCTGTGCTGGCTCACACATGATGCCAGATAGCACTGCTGGTACTGGCTCACACATGATATGGTTATACTGCTGGTACTGGCTCACATGATATGGTCTCATACTGCTGGTACTGGCTCACATGATGTGGTCATGCACCACTGGTACTGGCTCACACGCCGTGCATGTAGTCATACTGCTGGTGTTTCACACATGATATGGTCCTGCGGGTACTGGTTAACGCATGTGATATGGTCATACTGCTGGTGCCTGGCTCACCATGATATGGTCATACTGCTGGTACTGGCTCACACATGATATGGTCATACTGCGCAGGTACTGGCTCACACATGATATGGTCGCGCCACTGCTGGTACTGGCTCACATGATATGGTCATCTACTGCCGTGCGGCTCACATGATATGGTTATACTGCTGGTACTGGCTCGCACATGACTATGTTATACTGCTGGTACTGGCTCCCCATGATATGGTCACCTGCTGGTACTGGCTCACACATGATGTGGTTATACTGCTGGTGCTGGCTGCATGATATGGTTATACTGCTGGTACTGGCTCACATGATATGGTCATACTGCTGTGCTGGCTTCACATGATATGGTCATACTGCTGGTACTGGCTCACACGCTTGATATGGTCATACTGCTGGTACTGGCTCACACATGATATGGTGCCTTCCTGGTGCCTGGCTCGCACACATGGTCCTTGCTGCTGGTGCTGGCTCACTGATGTGGTCACTTTTCTTTGGTACTGGCTCACATGATGTCAGGATTATACTGCTGGTACTGGCTCACACATGATGCCGTCATACTGCTGGCTTCCCACATGATATGGTCATACTGCTGGTACTGGCTCACCTTGATGTCGTGCATACTGCTGGTGCTGGCTCACACATGATATGGTCATACTGTAGTACTAGCTCACCCCCATATGGTCATACTGCTGGTACTGGCTCACCATGATATGGTCACTTGCTGAGCACTGTCACCCATGATATGGTTATACTGCTGGTACTGAAGCCACATGAAATATGGTTATACTGCTGGTACTGGCTCACACATATGGTTATACTGCTGGTACTGGCTCACATGATATGGTCACTGCTGGTTGCTGGCTCACACATGATATGGTCATACTGCTGGTACTGGCTCACACATGATATGGTCATACTGCTGGTACTGGCTCACATGATATGGTCATACTGCTGGTGCTGGCTCACACATATGGTCATACTGCTGGTACTGGCTCACACATGATATGGTCATACTGCTGGTACTGGCTCACACATGATATGGTTATACTGCTGATGCTAGCTCACACATGATAATTCTTTTCTGGTACTATTCACACACATGATATGGTCATACTGCTGGTACTGGCTCACATGATATGGTCATACTGCTGGTGCTGGCTCACATGATATGGTCATACTGCAGTACTGGCTCACACATATAGTCATACTGCTGGTACCCAGCTCCACACATGATATGGTCATACTGCTGTTGCGGCTCACACATGATATGGTTATGCTGCTGGTACTGGCTCACATTGCTGCCTTGGTCATACTGCTGGTGCTGGCTCACACATGATATGGTCATACTGCTGGTACTGGCTCACACATGATATGGTCATACTGCTGGTACTGGCTCACACATGATATGGTCATACTGTTGGTGCTGGCTCACACATGATATGGTCATACTGCTGGTACTGGCTCACACATGATATGGTCATACTGCTGGTACTGGCTCACACATGATATGGTCATACTGCTGGTACTGGCTAACATATGACATCGCGTAATGTCTCCTCAATAAAGATTTGAATCCAGGACCAGTGGATTGCCAACCCCTATCCTAAGTTACTATACGTATATCCATCACGCTAGACCGTCAGTGTTAAGCATGACACAAAAAAATGAGAATAAATAAAAAGTCAGAATAGGATATTTTTCCGCGATTTTTTTTTTTTGTCGCTAGTGTGCATCTTAACTGGGTCATCGAGGTCACGAAGAGAAGTACAGTAACGGGAGCTTCATTTAATTGCCGGGATATATAGATCATGGATAAATAAAACCAGGAAAGTTTTTGAAGGGATCAAGTGGGAGTCTAGATAACAAGTGTGGATCTTAATAAGAATATTGTGTGAAGCTGAGGAACACGTCTGCTTCTTTACTAAATTGGGGTTGGTGGACGACACGCGTGCCACCACTTCACGCGAGGGTCAACAGTAGTGGGTCAGTGTGCACCCTCACCACTGGAAACAACAATATGAGGCCTGAATAACCACACTGTCTTGATAACTCGAATAATAAATACATTAGTTTTGCAAGTGCCACAACTTTGGGTGGGTTGATGATTACGTTTAAAATAACAAATATTGAACACGTGCGGGAGAAGCTCGACACATGACCACTGGAGGTACCAACCATTACGTGAGATAGCCATGGTTCTCGGGGCCAGGAAGAAAAATACACCCGGATTTGGTACAATGAGATGGTTGGAGGATGAGATTGACCTCGAACCAGGTGGAAGAAAGAACTAGGACTATACGAGTACACGGATATTGATCTGGGTCGTGTAAAATGGAGAGGCCTAGTTGAGGTGGCCACGGATCTCTATAGGCCTATAGAGCCAGTATATATACTTTAGTAAGGATTTTAAAGCTCCAGCCACCATTAAACTAACAACTGGCCACCATTAAACTAACAACTGGCCACCATTAAACTAACAACTGGCCACCATTAAACTAACAACTGGCCACCATTAAACTAACAACTGGTCACCATTAAACTAACAACTGGTCACCATTAAACTAACAACTGGTCACCATTAAACTAACAACTGGTCACCATTAAACTAACAACTGGTCACCATTAAACTAACTCAACTGGCACCATTAAACTAACAACTGGTCACCATTAAACTAACAACTGGCCACCAGTAAACTAACAACTGGCCACCATTAAACTAACAACTGGCCACCATTAAACTAACAACTGGCCACCATTAAACTAACAACTGGTCACCATTAAACTAACAACTGGTCACCATTAAACTAACAACTGGTCACCATTAAACTAACAACTGGTCACCATTAAACTAACAACTGGTCACCATTAAACTAACAACTGGCTACCATTAAACTAACAACTGGTCACCATTAAACTAACAACTGGCCACCATTAAAACCAACAACCGGTCACCATTAAACCAACAACTGGTCACCATTAAACTAACAACTGGCCAACTGGCCACCATTAAACTAACAACCGGTCACCACCACCACAACTGGCCACCAACAACAATTCACCATTAAACCAACAACTGGTCACCATTAAACAACAACCGCCACCATTACAACCATTAAACCAACAACTGGTCACCATTAAACCAACAACCGGCCACCATTAAACAACAACTGGCCACCATTAAACCAACAACCGGTCGCCATTAAACCAACAACTGGTCACCATTAAACCAACAACTGGCCACCATTAAAACTAACAAGCCACCATTAAACTAACAACTGGTCACCATTAAACTAACAACGCCACCATTAAACCAACAACAACTGGTCACCATTAAACCAACAACTGGTCACCATTAAACTAACAACCGGTCAACCATTAAACCAACCAACAACCGGTCACCATTAACCAACAACTGGTCACCATTAAACCAACAACTGGTCACCATTAAACAACCAACAACTGGCCACCATTAAACCAACAACTGGTCACCATTAAACCAACAACTGGTCACCATTAAACCAACAACCGTCACCATTAAACCAACAACTGGCCACCATTAAACCAACAACATTAACCAACAACTGGCCATTAAACCAACAACCCACCACAAACCAACAACCGGTCACCATTAAACCAACAACCGGTCACCATTAAACTAACAACTGGCCACCATTAAACCAACAACTGGTCACCATTAAACCAACAACTGGTCACCATTAAACCAACAACCGGGCCACCATTAAACCAACAACCGGTCACCATTAAACTAACAACTGGTCACCATTAAACTAACAACTGGTCACCATTAAACAACAACCGGTCACCAACAACCGGTCACCATTAAACCAACAACTGGCCACCATTAAACTAACAACTGGTCACCATTAAACTAACAACTGGTCACCATTTAACCATTAAACCAACAACTGGTCACCATTAAACAACTGGCCACCATTAAACTAACAACTGGTCACCATTAAACTAACAACTGGTCACCATTAAACTAACAACTGGCCCACCATTAAACTAACAACTGGTCACCATTAAACTAACAACTGGTCACCATTAAACTAACAACTGGCCACCATTAAACTAACAACTGGCCACCATTAAACTAACAACTGGTCACCATTAAACTAACAACTGGCCACCATGAAACTAACAACTGGCCACCATTAAAATAATAACTGGCTACCATTAAACTAACAACTGGCCACCATTAAAATAATAACTGGCCACCATTAAACTAACAAATGACCACCATTAAACTATCATCTGACCACCATTACACCACGACAAAATTAACGACAATATCGAGAAAAAATCACTATTCATTTATTCATATGAATCATTCAGTACACACAACGCTTGTTTACAAACATGTGGCCCATCAGAGCAGTGTGTTTGGTCCGAACAAATACTGTACATGGCATAACAAAACAACAATAGGTCCGCGTCAAGATATGAAAACAGTGAGTATAAAAAAATAAATACGATACGTGACTTTAGTATCTTAGTATTGTGTGTCTCTGGGTTGGGCCAAAAAACACGGCACGTGTGTAACACCTGGGACAGCACCTGCGTGACCTTGACATATATTACCGCGTTCACCACCTCACTGCATTATCACCTGAAGCAGCGGAGGAAACCTGAAGCACTAAGCCCAAGGCTGTGTGGCAGAGTGTCCTCCTCCTATAACAGATGCCCCCAGCATGTGTTTGTGTCCTACTATCATCCATCCTTCAAGTACCAGTATATACCACCCCTCGCCAGGATGGATTGGTTTAAACGAATGGTTAAAAACCATTTGGTTTAAACCATATTTGTTTTATTAAAAACAATTTTTTTCATTAGCTTTTTCTAAGTTTATATTTCACAACAATGTGTTTTCTCTACCCTGCACGAGGGCCCGGTTTTCTGTTTATTTGAAATGTTTACAATATATAATGTTAACACTACAGCATAATCCAACCAGATTAATTAATTTATATCAGTAAATTTTTTTATAATCGAATTTCCTTTTGAGTCACCCACCGCTTTTTCAACTATTTCTAGCTGCCAGGCTTAACTGAATACTACTACTAGTCAGTTGGGATCAAATTATGTGATTTAATTTTAAATTGGCTAACTACATGTAATACAGTCATTAGAATATCTATCAGGCTTTCTAAATTACGATAGAATTTTTAGTTTTCCATTGCACCAAATACGATTAGTATTTGTTTAATATTTTACTCAACAAACACACTACAGTATATCATTTTTTTTTTGGAAATACTATGAATCTTAATATAGTTCAAGGGACACCACACCCACCAATTTCTTTGTTCTATCCTCTATTTGATTGTAATGATAAGTTAAAGAAAATCGAGATCAAATAGAATTCTAAAATGAAGACTATATATCTGCACCTTGCACAAAATTCACAAATTATATATTCAATAGTGCTTGAAAAAGCCTTTGGTGACTAAAGGAAATTTGATGATAAAATAATAATGATACTAATTCCTTAAATTAGCTGGATTATGCTGCATTACGACACGACCATATTGTATACAGTACAGCATTACCAACATGTCAATAGTAAGCAGAAAACCAGGGATGTAAACTGAATACGATTTTTTTCTGCTATTTTATAATGGAAATATACTGTACTGAGAGTTCTTGATTAAGATATGAACTATAAGTGTGGATGATTGTGTGAAAGATTTTTTTTTTTTTTAGGTAGTGAGCAATAACATGATTGTTTGTCCACACTGCCCGCCCCTCACCCCTCAAGTACCAGTACCACTACTACTTCTCCCTCACCCCTCAAGTACCAGTACCACTACTACTTCTCCCTCACCCCTCAAGTACCAGTACCACTACTACTTCTCCCTCACCCCTCAAGTACCAGTACCACTACTACTTCTCCCTCACCCCTCAAGTACCAGTACCACTACTACTTCTCCCTCACCCCTCAAGTACCAGTACCACTACCACTTCTCCCTCACCCCTCAAGTACCAGTACCACTACCACTTCTCCCTCACCCCTCAAGTACCAGTGCCACTACCATTTCTCCCTCACCCCTCAAGTACCAGTGCCACTACCATTTCTCCCTCACCCCTCAAGTACCAGTGCCACTACCATTTCTCCCTCACCCCTCATGTGCCACTATGTATCTCTCTTCCCTCACCCGTCAGATAACCTCATATCCTAAACTTGAGTCATTCTAACTTATCGCACCGAGAGCTAATCTAATCTAATCTGAGCTAAGCTGCCGTAACCGGACAACTCAACCAAACGTCACATTTTATACAGTAGACTAACCTAACCAAATGTCACCTATTATTAGCTAACCTAACCCAATAAAGCCTTACGGGATCGCCTGAAGATTAGCGTCTGGGTGATAAAACTTTTAGTGGGATACACTAAGGGCTAATCTTCAGGTGATCAACATTACTACTAAAAGCTAACCTCACTAAATGTATCTTATATAGCCTAACTAATCGTTATCTAATATAAGCTAACCTAAAGCAACTAAAATTGAATCTTAACGGGTCCGAGCAAATCTAACGCAATATATCCCAATATACAGTCTACCCAATAACTTGAGTTATAGACAAAATAAAATCGCCCGTAGAGGGCCTTAAACTATGGGGTCAACTCTGTTTTTCTTTGATTTTTTTTTTACAACTTTTGCCAGGGAGAGTCAGCTGGCACAGTAAACTAGCCAATGAGATTATGGCACAGCCACAATGGTTCAAACAATGAATATTCCACAGACTTTAGATGTAAAAATGCACCTAACTAGATAACTTTGTTCTGAACTAATATTTAATGATAAAAATTATATCGAGACGATTCACATATCCATTGGATTATTTCCCTTATGTTAGAGAACAATTATAGTAAAATACCTTTAGAAAATGTTTCTTAATTTTATCTAGTTTCATTTGGACGTAATTAAATGACTGGTATAAATCCGGGTGTTTTTTGTTAATTCTAAACATAATTCCAGAAACTTTGCCGTAAGTTAGTTCGTTGGATTCCACATCTGCAGTTAACTGGAATATTCATTGGACGAACCTTTGAAAATGTGGAGTCCGGTACCACCAGCTGGGTGTATATGAACTCCTCAACACACGGGAACATCTTCAACCATATTATCTTATAAATATGTACAATCTTCTTTGCCATATATACAATGTTAACATTTGTATAAAATACCAAAGTTGAGAGATCGCTCACAGCAATTATTTTTGATCAGTTACGCTTGACCATCTGCACATGTAGCTTTGGCAAGGTCTTGTTGGGTAACTAAATGATTTATTACTTCCCTGGGCAGCCTGTGTGCCCTACGGAACCAGGGATAAGGTAGTACCACACACTTGAGTTATTAAGTTTACTGATATGACACAATTACTGTAAGAGTATTGACAGGAAAAGTGAAGTATGGGCGGTACACACCTCGCCCTCACTCTCCTTACACACCAGATGGTTCTTGACTCACCACTCAACTCAAGCTTTATGAATATTATAGGGTACACACCTTCAGCAGTTTATTGGGTAGATCCTTTAGTGTAAATCTCTATATTTTCCTTAACATCCGGAATGGAACAGAACCAGAAACCATAACGCACATGGACAGGGCCCTCACGCTTCCACTGCACATTACACACTGACTGAGCCACTCTGCCAAGTGCCAATGCTCACGTTTCCATTTGCCATTTTTTTCATGTATATATTCCAACTGCTTGATGCAGTTTACATTCACTCTTTTACATAAAATTTGCTATTACTACCCGCATGAAATATTTACGTAAAATCTGATAGATTTTATGAATATTTTTAGGGGTATTTGTTGTAATGATTCGATGTTGCCAAAGGGAAGCGTTGCCTTAATCTTGGTTGAGAGAGTTACTAGGGATCCTTATTCACAACCACCCAAATACTACTATATTGAACTATGAAAATATTCGATATTATACTGTGGATATCCACATATAAAGAAATGCGAGTGAAGACAACCGCATTTATAAAACAAAACAAAAATAAAAATGTTTTAAAACTTTACGGAGAAAATACTTAACAATTTTTTTAGAGGTAACGCTAGTTTAGTAAAGCAACAGCACAATTGAAAATCATCATTACAAACTACAATCAATTGAGATAAACGTGTTAGTGTGGCAGGTGGCAACTATGTGCACGTGAGCCAGGGTTGGCAAAGCTTTCCACACCACGTCCACTCCCCAAGCGTCCTAAAACTGGATTTTACCGGTTATAACGAACACGAAGGCGCACAGCACTTCGCCCGTGTCATAATGTTTCGTCCAACCACAATAATTTCTTCGGGTAAGAGTTTTCTCCAACGTTCGTTTCCAGTACTTTGATGTGTGTGCGTCGTTGAATTTATGTCACATTAGACCATAAATAAGAAGCAAGAGAAGTAGGGAATAAAAGGAGACAGCTGCTGCTGGGTAGTGTGGGTGGGACGGAGTCCGCTACACCACAGTGAATCCTCAGTGGAAGCAGAGGTATATCTCGATTTTACCGGTTAATTGCTTTTAAAATATCCTCGTGACTGTTGATTACAGATTTACAGATTGCCCACGAGGGGGCTAGTTTAGTGGGCACCCCCCTTGCATCCTGTGCAAGGTGAAGCGCAGAAGCGTTTACAGCGCCCAACTGAGAAGCATGCTGAGTTCATACTTGCCTTTATGACTCGTGTATTAAGGGCGTAAAAGGCCTGAAGGGTCATGGGTTTTGTCTGCAAGTTACATAAAGCGTCACTGTTGACATTAGTCACTATATACAGCTTAATTAACCTTTAATACTTCTAGAAAAATCATAAGCATACTGATATTTGACTGGGATGATTCCGTAGCATCCTTATTTTTTTATATAGATTCGAATTACTGACTGAAAATATCAATTGTTTTCATTCGATTTTCTTTATAGTATCTATCAAAAGTTACAGACAATACTTATTAATCTCTAAATCTTATATAAAAAAGTAAACACGAATACAAGTTATCCTATACGTAACTAAATGCAGGTATGCTATAATGGGTACAGTGGTACGTACTAGTACCTTTGGTTCCAATGACAATCCCATTGTAAGAGAAAACGTACGGGCTGTCGTTTTCCTATATGAGAAGTTAAATCTTTAAGGGTAACTAAAATTACATTTTCATATTATATGAATCGAATCTAATAATTAATTTCTTTATTAAGTTTGTTATATCAATGACTTACCAGCACACTAATCGTTCAAGTGGTCGGTCTGTTCTTTATTATTTTGTTAAGACTTTCATTTCCCACTGTTAGTAGTACAGGAGGAAACCGGAGTACCTGCGGTCTTTGGTAGTCACATTAGTGCAGCGGCCAGGAGAAAAAAATTCAAGTTATGATAAAAGAGGTAATTTGTTTCGCTTACAGAATTGTTCACCGTATTTCATATATAAGGGGATTCATGAAAAATTACGGTTATATTGTAGTGGATTCCTCCCCTACAAACGCCGTGTGTTGCTGACTAGCCGGCCCCCCCGCGAATCTACCAGCGTATTCCTCGTGGTCAAAGTCAGGTAACCAGCGACGCCGAACAAAGCGGGGGCCTACCATCAAGCCACGCCTAACCCCGCTATATAAGACCTCACCTGGCCGTCATTGACTTGAAGCAGAAGAGGGAGGAGTCGAGGAGGAACGGGGACAGGTGCACATGGGTTATACTCAGGGGGAGGGTAGTGGAAACAAGTGTGCCGACACAGGGCCAGGGGGCAGCAGTGCACCCTCCACCCACTCAACCCCCCACCCGGGAGGCGGCACCAGCTCAGCCTACCGGACAGGAGAAAACGAGCGCCGTGTAAACAATGACATTTTTAACCACACCCTGCAAAATACAGTGTACTTAGCAAATGCTGCAGCTTCTGAGAATGTGGGTGGAGCGGGTTTATTACTAAGAGCAGAGACGTTACCGAGAACAAATTCTGGCTTGAATGTCATGTACACTAATACTGACACGTTCCTTGATAAGAGAGAGGAGTTTGAAACACTACTAAGAGTACACCAACCAGATATTGTAGGAGTTGTAGAACTGTTGTACAAGAACAGGAGAATCGACCCAGAGGAATGTGAGTTCAGTATTGCTGGATATGACTCATTTACGAACCTAACTCAAGAATCTTGCAGGAGGGGTGTGGTTATCTACGCTAGGCAAGACCTTAGAGCCAGCCAGGCGAGGGTACAGGGAGAGGATGTTTTTGAAGAGTCCAAGTGGTGTAAAATTAAACTAAAGTGAAGGGAATTACTTATTGTCGGGTGTATCTACCGATCCCCAAACTGTGGCACACTAAATCAAAGGAACTTAAAAGCCTTAATAGACAATGCGGCAATGCTCAACCCTAGCCACCTCCTTATCATGGGGGACTTTAACTATGGCGACATCGACTGGAGAAACGAGTTCACCCCAAATGACTTGAGTAACCCTGCTACTCTTTTTGTAGAAACTCTGAGAGATAATTTTCTGTTCCAAGTCCGTAGACTTGCATCGTTTTTCATCGTAGATAAATTGTTAATTAATGCCTTCCTAAAGAAACCATCGACATGGGAACAGGTTTGTTCCACTCTACGATTTTTTTGCGATTTTTCCACCAAGTTTGATGAAAAACGATTGTGCCTTTTCGGCCGCCCAGAACAGACACACACACAGACAGACACACGGCTAGTCCTTTAGTATATTAGATTCAGATTTAACTGTTACCTAGTTCAGGATAAGGCCAGGCCATGGTACAAATATTACAAGGGAAATTACAACAGGATGAGGGAAGCGATTAGAGGTATCAACTGGCCTGACTCATTAAGGCACAAGAACGTAGACACTACGCTGAATATCATAACTAGTAAAGTGACCCATTTGATCGATAAATATATACCCAAGACCAAACCCAGTACCTCTAGGAATACGAGGGGATCCCTACACATGAATCATGCGGCAGTCGACAGAATTAAGAAGAAAACCCAGAAATTTAAGACGTGGGTTGGGTCAAACGATGAGCAGGACAGGATGATGTATGCAAGTGCCAGAAACCAAGCAAAGATAGAGTGTAGAAGGGCTGAAAAGGAGTTCCAGAGGCTGGTTGCAAGCGAGGTCAAGTCAAACCCAAAGGCGTTTTACCGCTATGAAAAGTCGAAACTGAAAACGTGAGTAGGAGTATCAGACCTGAGGCTTGAAGATGGTAGTTATGCAGATTCTGACCAGGATAAAGCTGAGGCATTGAACAGCTTCTTTTCCTCGGTGTTCACAAGAAAGGATGCAATTAACCTTCCTGCGTTTGAGGACAGACGATTCGACACAGCACTGACCCACATTGTGTTCACAGAAGAGTGTATTAGAAATAAACTGTCCAGGCTAAATGTCCATAAGAATCCCGGCCCTGACATAGTACACCCAAGAGTGCTAAGAGAGTTGTGCAACGAGCTTGCCGAGCCCCTGAAGATCCTGTTTTGTAAATGCCTGGATGAACAAAAGGTCCCCAGTGAATGGAAAGTGGCTTATGTGAGTCCTATCTTCAAGAAAGGCGATCGTCACCCCACGAACAACTATAGACCGGTGAGCCTGACCAGTATAATATGTAAAGTACTTGAGAGTATTATCAGAAACGCCGCAATGGAACATCTACTACGAAACAACCTTGTAAAGGATTGCCAACACGGTTTTATGCCGGGGCGCTCCTGCTTAACACAATTGCTCAAGGCATTGGATATTTGGACCCATATTCTGGAACGGTGTGGAAATCTCGACAATATTTACCTAGATTTTGCCAAGGTTTTCGACAGTGTACCCCACGAAAGACTGCAAATCAAACTGGAAGGGTACGGAATTCGGGGAAATGTCCTAGCGTGGATAGAAGACTTTCTACATGACCACAAGCAGTGTGTGGTGATTAATGGCACGAAATCGTCATCCGTACCTGTCACAAGTGGGGTACCTCAGGGCAGTGTATTGGACCTTTCTGTTGTTTGTTTGTTTCATAAATGACATGCCTGATGTTGTCCACTCCTCCATACAAATGTTTGCTGATGACGCAAAGTTATTTCGGAAAATCAAGAACCAAGCGGACTGTGAAGAGCTGCAGAAGGACCTCTGTGGGCTCCAAGAATGGTCGAAGAAATGGCTGCTGAGATTCAATGTCACGAAGTGTAAGAGGATGCACCTGGGGCGTATCAACGGTAAGGAGGCGTATCATATGTCCCAACGGGATGAAGAAATTGCACTAGTTGAGACTGAATGTGAGAAGGACATAGGTGTGTATGTTGACAATGAGCTGAAGTTCTCGGGCCATTGCGAGAAGAAGGTAAATCAGGCAAATAAATTATTGGTCTTATAAGAAGGTCGTTCAGATATCTAGACGGTCCGTCCCTCGGAACGATCTTCAAGAGTGAAGTGCTTTTCCATCTGGGGTACTGTCACCCCGTCTGGTCCCCGAGATATGCTAGGGACTGTCAGTTGGTTGAAAATGTTCAAAGGAGGGCCACCAGATTGGTGCCTGCACTTCGGCACCTCAGCTACCCTGAGAGATTGGAGCGCTTGAACTTGCCTAGCTTATACTACAGACGGGCAAGGGGTGACCTAGTTGAGGTGTATAAGCATCTCAGGGGGCACTACTCAGTTGAGTGTCCTTACTTGGAGCTGGCGGACGCTCGCCCCACAAGGGGTAACAGCTCAAGATTGAAGAAGCCGCAAGTCCAGAAAACTGTGAGGGCAAACTTTTTCGGAGTGAGGGTTGTAAACTCTTGGAACAATCTACCAGAAAGTGTTGTGACGGCACCGAGTGTGAGCTCTTTCAAGACAAGATTTGATCAACACTGGAGCGGGTTCAGATACATTCAGGAGCCGGTGCATGCCCAGTACTTGCCAACAGTGCGTGACAGAGACGTGACCGATCGCCCGGGCGGCTAGCGAGCCGATCTTTTGGTGAAGAGGATAAAAGAAAAGGAAAAGTAATCAGAGACGTGGCCGATCGCCCAAGCGGCTATCGAATCGATCAGTGGTGAAGAGGATAAAAGTAAAAAGTAAAAGTAGTATCTGCCAACAACAGTGCGTAACAGAGACGTGACCAACAGTCGAAGCGGCTAATGAGCAGATTAGTGGCGAAGAGGATAAAGGTAAAAGTAAAAAACTCTTCCTAGATATGCTACATTTATTAAGACTCAAGCATAGGTAATGACCCTACTTTTGTGAAGATTAGTAGGGTCATTACCTATACTTGACCTCTGTGGACTTGATCTCACCCCCCTCTGTATATATATATATATATATATATATATATATATATATATATATATATATATATATATATATATATATATATATATATATATATATATATAACTTGTTCTGAACTTCTACTTAGTTTGTACTCACCCCTGATAGATGTGAATTACACGAAAGCGCTTGGGAACTTCGTGTTTTCTTTTTCCTTGTGGTTATCAGCATATATATATATATATATATATATATATATATATATATATATATATATATATATATATATATATATATATATATATATATATATATATATATATATATATATATATATATGTGATATCCAGAAATTTCAGAGTAATTTCAAATGCCCCGCCATGAGTGATACTGAGCGTTCAAGGTCATCTGAGGGGAGGGAGCGCTGCCTGCTCGTAGCGAGAGATTGCGGAACTAGGCCTATATGATATTAAATGTGATTTACCGAATTAATAATGATGCGATTCATGAAGTTAAGGGACTATTATTGAATTTGAAATTATTATAGATCGTTTAGCAGTCTGAATAATGTTACGGGTGTCCCAAGGAGTTATTAGTTAGGCGGTAAATATATCACGTAGGACCAAGCTAACGCCGTGGGGAGACGCGACGCTGGCTAGGCCCAGTCCCGGAGAGCATTCACACAGACAAGACGTTCCGCGCGTCCATCAGAAATAGTCACGTGGCCTAGTCACCTGTGCTGCGCTATTGCAGTATAACAAGGTTTCCGTCAGAACCCACTTGACTGGAGTTGACTGGAGTTGATTGGAGTTGACCGGAGTTGACTGCGAGAGATTGACTGCCGTTTGAGACTGCCGTTGATGATTGAGGGTGGCGATTGTCGCCATTGGACCGATCAGTGTAGGCCTGTCACTGTTTAGCGGGGTAGCAAAGGATCTCTTGAGTGAACGAGTGCTTCCGACAACTAAAACGACGGGACCAGCATCCACAGTGGGTGATCAGTTCTTACCACTCGGTGCACAACACCACATGTCCCGAGCAGCCTGTTGAGCATGGCGCTGGTTCTCGTTGCGCCGGTCGTTGGCTATCTCTTTGCCCGGTGCGGTTGGTGATGGGACTCGGTTTGTTATCTGACGTGTTGTTCTTTGTAATTTTAAATTGTTCTTCAGTGGGAACAGGAATTCAATTTGGGTTACTTTTTAGCCATTCATTCGATGGTGGGTTAATTTGGGGTTGAATATTGTTTTGGTGAACCCTTAAGGCCTATTCATTGTTGAGTATTTAATTTCTTATTTTTTAGTACCATTTCCTAAGTGACTGATATTATTTTGTGAAAGCCCTTAAGGCCTGTTCATGTGTGCAAACAACATTTCTTAATACTTCAAATTTATTGTTGCCTGTGTTTCTAATAATTTCTATGTCATGTATAACTTTTATTCCCCAGAGTAGTGTTTAAAGTTTAAGTTAAGAGGTGCGCATATTGGTGTACCATTATTTGATTGTGTTTGTAGTGTTGGAGGGAATATAAGTGTCTAAATTTTACAGTGTGTCTCATTCATCCCAGTCACAGACGCTATCCTTCCACGGGTCACGGACAGTTCATTTTGTGTAGTAGATTTAAGTGTTCTTGTGCTGGTTCGGGATTTTTCTCAAAGGGGCACTTCCACTGCCTTTACCATCTATTAAATTTTAATAAACCCCAAGTCAAGTGAGAAATTAAAGTCCAGCAAATTCCGACCGGTTACATATATATATATATATATATATATATATATATATATATATATATATATATATATATATATATATATATATATATATATATATATATATATATATATATATATATATATATATATATATATATATATATATATATATATATATATATATATATATATATATATATATTGATTATTGAAACATGCAAACATTTCTATAAATTTGGGGGCCCACTGATAAGTTTGGCCTGGGGCCCACAAGTAGGTAAATCCGGCCCTGGTCATAGGGATAACTAAACTTATTTCTACTACACCATTTGATGTCACATAGTAAAATATATTTTAGAAAAATAGAAATTCAGGCTTTGGTATAAATTTATGTAAAATCAATTCAACATCGTTTCAATAGATATGAATCACATTTACGCCATAATAAAAATAATTTTGTAAAGAGGGCGTTTTCAACCTGAGGACCCCATATTTGATTACACTACTAAGAGTTAGTTTAACAAAGCCTTAACTCCTCCACTGATACATTCACTTTATTGGGGAATGTAACCACTTAGGTTCACTCCATCAGCCTGGATCACTCTTGTTGCCTAAAGCTTGGCATACATAGTCTCATGTCACTGACAGTCATTTCAACGGTGTCGCGGCAGAAGACCTACATAAGGCGACTTGGGGTTGGCACAGTCTTTTTTCAATGACAGTCCTCAGGACGGTGTCGCGGTAAAGGGACTCTGTGCAGCGCCCCGTTCCCTTAGGGCAGGAGATCTAAACTAACTCAGTGTCTGGGGCCTACTGGCTAAAATGTGGTTGTAGTGGGCGTGAGACACGATGAACAATACAGGACTGTCATATGAGGCCCCTTAGCTTGGTTCACATATCTTACTAATGGAATCTAGATAACGTAGTCACGCCTCACCTAGTCTCATCTCTCGTAAAACAAGCATTCGAGTTGGGTTTCCTGAGTAGTCATAGCGCAACCTATGATAACGCCTAACCATATGTAGTATCCTAACATCATAATACAGTCATCATAAATTTAAATATTTTTATTTGGTTTAATGATTTATATTTAAATATCATGAAATGATAACGATTTTTCAGGAATATACAAATTGCTAGGAGTATTGACTCCCTGAAGAGCGAGTTTGCGGTGATACAAGTTTGATATATGGAAAAAAAAAATGAAAAAATAAGAAGTGGTGCATTTAATACACACAGCCCCACATGCCATGATAATAACAAAATAAATGAAAAACAACAGTTTTTGTTAAAGCACTAAAGTATGGTGTCCAAATTTCAAATTCCACGTGCAAAAAGTGCTTGGGATTTTGCCCAGTCAACCAACAAACGGAACGAACAAACACAGTAACTAATGGGTACAGTACCTACTTGAGAATAATAACGCAACTGGAACCAGGGAAAGGATTGGGTGTACAGAAAAAGATCGAAAGTTCAAACCATTTATTATATAAGTTGATGAATAAAACACCATATCTTTATTAACAGTAATTGATGATATACTTAATATTTTTATAGAATAGAAACAAAAGATACAAATTTTATTTTTATAAATTTTCTTTTGATGTGAAATCATGAATTCTTCTTTGATATACTGTATTTACATAAGTGAACTAGATTCAGGTGATCTGGAGGTAGGTGTCAGTGCCCGGGCCAGGTAGGACTTGTTGAGCAGATGAAGAGGTTGAGCGAGTGTAAGCATCAGTACTCCCACCATCACACCCATGGCCTGTAACACATTAAAGGTGTGTTTACACTTCGAATATGTTGATTGACTTGACAAGCCGTCTAGAAATCTAATGAATGTTTGCGACATATCGTAGACATGAAGATATGTCGTGGAACTTATTGGTCAATAAATTATCTTTTTATGACTGAATTTTGTGCCTTTGTCAAGTCTGACAGCAGTCGCCCAGGATGGAAAACATACAAATGTTGGTCGACTCACGTATGCCGTGTACCAACGCTTCTATCGGTTTAGCTTTAAGAGCTTACTATATTTTAAATGATACTGGAGGAATTCGTGATATTATGTTGTCTAGCACTCAGGATGGATGGAAACTCTAAGGTGGTTTTCTTATATAATATAAGTTATATGATAGACAGTCTGGTGCTGGAGGTGCCGTGTGGTGAGGAACTGCTCAGTAGAGACGTTCGGTGAGTAGCGTGTTGAAGGAGGTAGATGTGCAGGAGCTTCGTTAGAGAAGGTGTTGCCTGTTGCTGGCCTCCTGGTTGAATGAATGCTGGACAGCGTGGAGCTTGCTGGAGGAGGTGTTGCGTGTTCAAGTAGAATGGCCAGAATGAGAGCTGGTTGGTGAGGAAGCTCAGAGAAGGACAGCTGGTGGGTCGCCATGCTCGCTGGCGGGAGCGCTGGCGGGAGCGAGGACCGCCAGGCAGGCGGAGGAGAGGCGAGGGCCGCCAGGCAGCGGCGGAGGAGGAGGTGTTGCGTGTTCAAGAAGAGAGACCAGAATGAATCTCGATACGATACGATACGAAGTCTTTAGTTAAGAGGTGAAAGAAGATTATTAGGAGTTGAAGGAAAAGTGGTGAAACTGAAATACAGTAGGAGTAGAAAGAATCTGGGCTCAACCAGATCGCTTCATCTTTCTTATTGGTGTTTTGAATGAATCTCAATGGAGAGACAGAGCTTATATACCCAGCAGCTGTGAGTCATCTATGAGTCATGTTGGGAAAACCCGAGAAAGTCGCCGGTCTTTGGTTCGTTGTTAGGGAAGGTGGTAACATCTGGTGACGCCGCTCGTTTGGTTGCTAGGATACGGTAGCATCGGAATGCGGATAAGCAGTTGTAGGGGAGAAGTCCACTACAATACTTAGGACTTAAAGTGTATTAAAACGCTCAGGAACGCAGTCGTGGCTGCTCAGCAGCTTGACCCCCAAATAAAATCAAGACCAAAAATTGCTATGATCTTAATATATAGCATGTTTTTAAATATATGAAATAATGGGTGAATCAGCCCCCAGTTATATGGGTTTGCCACACTCTCCGTTGACTGTGATGGTTATATTTTTCTTACACTTAAGCCGTGATGATACATTTGGCATAATTTATTATTCCTTTAATATGATATTCCGCTATCAGGTACCAGTACAACTCCATCTAGTGCTCGGATTTGCATGGAGGGGGATTGTATGAGCCACTTTCAAGTACCCATCTTGTAACTTTAAATGAGGAGGTTGGAAGTGAATAGTCACTAAACACCAGATTTACTTCTTCACAGGTGATAGGCTGGTTCTTTACCAGAATGCGTTATGGGTGACCTCTACACCCCATAGTTCATTCCCAACTTTTTCTTCTCCCTAGTAATAAGTCTTTTGGCGAGGATAGATTTGGGGCATCCATTCTCATTAATTTCAAATCTTGACAAATCATGGACATACAGAATAAAAGATATTTGGTTGTTCCTGTTGGATCATCGTCACCTAAAGTTCCTATGCTTCCCATGCTTGAGGGCAGTGTGGCGCCGAGAGCTAACAAGTACTGCTCGAGCAAAACAAAACCTTGGACATTAAACACAATCTCAGAAAGTTTAAGAAGAAACAAGCACACAATCAAAATAGGAACACAGAATGTGGGAACATTACATGGGGGTGGCATCACATTGCCTCGTCTCACTCAAGCTTACCCCATAAGACACAAAACTGGACAACAATGGTATACCTGTACTGCTATGGCTAGCTCTAAGTAGGGTAGACTTCATGAAATACTCATTTGGTGTTCCCCTGTACTCAGTCATGGCTGAAGAATAAAATCCTGGGCTAAGAAAACCTTATTTACATATAGTTACAAATAAAAGGCACAAGACATAATATAGGTGCACCTCTGAATGGGGAGGCAGAAACTTGGTTAAATTCAATAGTAATAAAACACAGTATTTACCAATTACACTTTAAATTAGATGATCTCACTCCAATTACATTTCAGGATGCTATCATTCTGCTAAATTTTGAAATAGATATGCTAGGCCTCACCATTTCCTCCAGTAAGTCATGGAAATCACACATCCTCAACATAGCTAAAGCTGCCTTCCTAAAGTTGGGAATGCTGTACAGATGCCGTAGCTACTTCACTCCTGAGCAGTTGCTTCAAGTATATAAGCCTTATATACTTGAATGAATCCCTTATATTATAAGGGATTCATTCGTCCTAACTTGGAGTACTGCTCTCATATCTGGGGTGGCTCTTCTTCTGTCCAACTGTTAGATAGGGGGGAATCAAAGGCATTTCGTCTTATTAACTCTCCTTCTTTAGTTGATAATCTTTCTTATCTTTCTTTTCCCGCAATGTTGCTTCACTCTCTCTTTTACAGGTACTCTTAACGGGCAATGTTCGGTGGATTTGGCATCCGGTGTACCACCGGCAAGACTGTAGGCTCGTAACACACATCTTGCCCGTGGTGTCCACCGTTTCTCTGTGGATGTCGGTCACACTGGAATAACCCGTTATAGTACAACCTTCTTTCCTCACACATCCAAACTGTGGAATGCTCTGCCTTCTTATGTATTTCCATACTTATACAATCTGTCTCACTTCAAAAAGCTGGTTTTCTGGCATCTTAGTGGTGTAGATTAACACAGTATAAACTTTTTCTTCTTTATTTTTAATTTCTTTGCCCTTATTTTTCGCCCTCTAGGCTCCATTGTGGGTCGTTCGACCTGTGCCAGGGTGGGCTAATCCCCTTAAAAAAAAAAATCCTAATTGGGAGTTCAACATAAGCACCACTGACTTCCCACCTAACATTCCCTAGGACAGGAAGGACAAATTTTAGTCACATGGCTCATACAGAGAAGAGAGAGAGGCCAAGACAGACATGTCTGCAGACCAGAGCTGGAACAAGGACAGTGTCCTCCATTAAGGCTCGTGTGGAACAGATGAGACAGTCTGGGTCATACCAAACTGGCGACATATTAAGTTCCACCTATTGGCACATGCCAGATGAACATTATTTAATTTACCTAACTTACATATACTACTGTACAAGGCATGGTCTTAATGAAAGAAGGTAGGACTATCTATGGGAGTGCAATAGGTAATTAATATGAGCTAAAATACATGGTATAACAATGAGAACACAAGCAACAACAAATGGAAATAACACAAACTTGCAACCTGGCAACTGAAGCGGCCATTCCCTAGGCTTCTAGTGGGTGATGAAATACCTAGCCACACCTTCGCTGACCCACCATGTGTTCTTAAGCACAGTGAGCCAAGTGGTATGGTGCAACAACATCAGAAAAATCTCATAGTCTGAATAGTAAAAAGCCTGGCTCGAAGATAATACTGTTATATATAAACATAAATATAAAAAATATGCATGTTCCCGTGACAGTGGGAAGTTTTCAAATGTTTATTGGGAAATGGAAAGACTGCAGAGGGATATTTTAAGATTAGTGAAGAAAGGTGTACAGGTTCAAATAGCATTAGTGGAGAAGGTTTTTATTTCATACATGCAAATGGTGAAAAGCATGAGACAGGTGTTGGTATTCTCATAAACCAGAAGTTGAACAATAGTGTAAAGTGATACTGGGCACTGTCAGTAGAGTTTTGTTACAGTAGTCAAGTATTATGGTAAATCCAAGGACTTGGTAATAATACATATTTAGACACCAACAAATGATAGTGAGGTTGAGGTTTTAGAAATATTTTATGGAGGTTTAAAGAAAGCAAAAGACACCATTAAGTTTAATGAGTGTCTGATTATAATGGGTGATTATAACACAAATATTGGGAAAGGGGAAGAAGCACTGGTAGAAGGATCACATAAGAACATAAGAATGGAGGAAACTGCAGCGGGCCTATTGGCCCATACTGGGCAGTCCCGTTTACACCCAACCCCTATTGCTCATATGAGCATCCAACCTATGTTTGAAACAATTCAGGGTATTCGAGTTAATGATGATATTTGGTAACTTGTTCCATTCATCCATTACTCTGTTTCCAAACCAGTGTTTACCTATTTCACTCCTAAATCTAAATTTGTCTAATTTAAAACCGTTGTTACGAGTTCGCTCCTGGTTGGATAGTTTGAGTACCTTTGTAATGTCCCCTTTGTTTAGCCCTGCCTTCCACTTATACACCTCTATCAGGTCGCCCCTCGCTCTACGTCTCTCAGAGTGCAAATTAAAGATGCTTTAACCACCATGCCTATATACTCAAGGTTCCTAATGCCCGGGATTGGTCTTGTCATTCTCCTCTGAATTCTTTCAAGGATTCTATATCCATTCTGTATACGGTGACCAGAACTGAACAATGAAATCGGGTGTGGTCTCACAAGAGCAAGATACAGTTTAGAGGATGACCTCGCTAGTCTTGTAACTAACACTCCCTTTGTACTTATGAACCCAAGTACTTTGTAGCCTTGTTCGAGCAAAAACACATTGTTTACTTGGCTTAAGGTTCCTACTTATCATTACTCCTAAATCTCTCTGCGCAGTCGGATTTCTCTATGGCATCGTTGTTCATCTGGTATCTGGTTTCCCTGTATACATCTCCTATACTGAGTACTTTACATTTGTCCACATTAAATTTCATGTGCCATATTTCAGACCACATGAAAAATTTGTTTAGATTTTTCTGTAGTTTTGCGGAGTCCTCGTCAGATTTAATTATACGTCCTATTTTAGTGTCGTCATCAAATTTACTTATGTTACTGTCTACGCCGATATCTATGTCGTTTATGTATAAAATAAATAATAATGGTCCAAGTACTGAGCCTTGGGGTACTCCACTTGTGACGTTACCCCAATCAGATTTTGTGCCGTTAATGCTTACTCACTGTTTCCTGTCCTGTAACCACGCCCTAATCCATTTAAGGATGTCACCTCTGATGCCATGAGCTTCTACCTTTCTATTAGTCTTTCGTGGGGGACTCTGTCGAAGGCTTTGCTAAAGTCAAGATATACCACATCATAATTGTGCCCCTCGTCCACCGATTCGAAAACTGATGAAAAGAATGTTAATAGATTAGTTAGGCAAGAACGTCCGCTTGTGAAGCCATGCTGGGAATCATTGATCAATCGGTGCTTCTCCAGGTGATTTCGAATAGAGTTTGAAATGATTGCTTCCAGTAATTTGCCTACTATTGATGTTAGACTGATTGGGCGGTAGTTAGAGGATAGTGATCTATCCCCCTTCTTGAAAATCGGTATAACATTCGCTATCCTCCAGGATTCTGGTACTACACCTGTTTTTAATGACATGTTTGTATGTATATTATGTATGCTGGATTATGTATTATGTATGTATATTATGTATGTGCTCCATTTATATTTATTCAGCCTAGCTAGCAGCGTATGGCAATGTTATTACCATATCCCACACGCTTAATTAATGTGCCTGGCGACGTATGGAAGCTGCTAATGTATCACTTGCCATACGTCGTCTATGGTAGTTGACCAGGACCTTAGCTAGGGAGCAGTGCTATCCACCTCTGTGTACATACTCTTATCCAGTAAACCGAACCTACAAAACTATACAGGTGTTTGTGTTCTCTCCTGTATATAGAACTTATTACCCAGAACATCTAACATGGCGCAGTGCGTAGTTTTACTGGATTATTACGAGTGATTAGTGCAAGTTTGTGGAAAGCCGGCTGATGGATCCCCGCCTTGGGTCAACCCCGCGTCATCCCTCGAAGAATTTCGCAACTTTGAGCAGTGTCAGTGACAGTGATTTTCTGTGAAGTGTTTAGTGCATTGTGTGTTTCGTGCCATTCATGTGTGACCTTGTTCGAACGGATTTCCAAGGTATACGGCATGTTCTGGGCATTTGTGGGGTGTAGAGCTCAGCGCACCCTCCTCTGACCGTTTACAGAGAGCGACTGAGCTACTCCTATCTCCACCCCCCTCCCTCACAGCGCCGCCTCCACCCCCCCTCACAGCTGGGGCGAGACGCTCTGCCTGCCTGGGACACACACACATACATGTACTAACACTTGCTGACCGCGCGGTTTCTTATATATATTTTATATATATAACCTACTTATCTGTGTATTTAATTAAATTTTTTTTGTCTGAAATCTTGTTGATACGACGGGCTGACCGGTCAACACTGATTTAAGACACAGTACACAGATAAAGTAGTTATGTCTCATGCCTTACGTAGCCGTGGACCCAGCGCCTGGATGAGTCAAGCGGATGATAGTCCCCCAGAGATGGATGACCAGGCCGGCCCAGCTCCCACAACATCGCGCAGCCCTTCACCTCAACATTCAGCGTTATCTCCAGAGATAATTGCCTTAATGAAGTTTATGAGAGATGAGAGACGCGAGGATGAAGCTCACAGACGTTTGGCGGATGAGCACAGAAGGCAAGCAGAGGCAGAACGAGACCACCAACGGAGAATGGAAGACAGTGCACGGTTCGAAGCCTTGATATCTCGCCTCACTGTTAACCAAGCCCCTGGCTCTAACACTGCCTCGGTACTGAATGGTTCAGATACCTCATCCATGCTTCCTTCACGCCCCCCAGCCCCACCTAAAGCAGCAGCTCAAACACCGCCCATCTTGGAGCCTGATGTAAATTTCCAGACTTTTCGCGAATGGCGGCGGCGGTGGGCTGATTATGCTACAATGGTGGATCTCCAGAGTTTGTCACAGCCTAAACAACTCATCCAGCTGCGTATGTGCCTGTCCTTGGAAGTTCAGCGTGTCTTAGAACATACGTTGCAGGTACCCCCAACCTCTTCGCTGTCTGTAGAGGAGGTACTGGACGTTCTACAACGGCACATCAAAGGACAGCAGAATGAAGCTCTGCGCAGGAGGGAATTGTTTAGCTGCAGACAGATGGAGGGTGAGTCTTTTGACGCTTTTTATGTACGTCTTAAGAGAGCCTCGGAAGAGGTAGATATATGTTTAGGCCACCACCAGCAGTGCGAGGAGACCCAGTTGAAGCAGGTGATCCTGATGGGTGTTAAGGACGAGGAACTTGTCCAACGCCTCACCTCCCTCGACTCTTCCTCTTCTCTTCAGGATGTGTTGACGATATGTCGCTCCTATGAGGCTGCCAGGTGTGCCACCTCTGCCATCCGAGCTCCCCCTACAGCTGTACGCGCTGTTTCCCGGTACAAGAAGGACAAGAAGTCTGCTCCTACGCCTTCGCCCACCACGTCCACGCCCGGTTCATTTTGCAACAACTGTGGTAAGCAGCACGGAACACAGGTATGTCCAGCTGCTCAGTCTACCTGCAACAGTTGTGACCGTAAGGGCCACTGGTCACTCACAGTACGGTGCCCAGCCAAACGCGTCCAGTGCAATGTGTGCGGCCGTCTGGGCCACTATGACAAGTGTTGCCCTACCTACGAACCCAAGGGACAGCGTCGGCGGAAGCTTCGGCGCCCTTCTACCAGAGAGGGCCGCCCACAGTCTCCCAATCAGAGGCACGACGACCCTGGACAACGCTGGAGCCATATTAGGAATGTGTGCTCCCCCCCGCGTCCCAGGACCAAAGTTCCCCAGTACATCAGTGTCATTGTGACCTACCGCAGTGTGTCATCCCGTCTCCAGATGTTGCCCGACACCGGCGCTGATGCTACAGTCATCGGTCCCCAGCATTTGCGATGCTTGGGGCTCTCTCCAAGCGATCTAGGACCGCCTCCCGAGGACCTCTGCGTCATGGCAGATGGTTCACAGATGGCCCCAGCCCTGGGTTCACTCTATGCACATATCACCTTTGGCAACAGGTCGTGTCAGGCCTGGATTGACGTGCATAATGGTGTCCCGACTCCCCTGCTGTCCTACAGACATTGTCAAGAGTTGGCCATCATCTCCCAGGACTTCCCAACACCGATTCTCGAGGTAAATTACGCCAACAGGGTGCACGAAGGGAGCAGCAACTACCCTGCTGCCGCCCTACCCCTACCTCTGGCCAGTGACACCTCTCCTTCGGTAGTTGTCCCTGCTGCATCACGTCCCCACGCCTTGGCTCGCCTTCACGACAGTCACCGTGGAGCTGAGGCCACCAAACGACGTGCACGACAGACTGTGTTCCGGCCTGGCATCGACCCCGACATCTCCAATGCTGTCCAGGTGTGTAAGCCCCGCCACGTATTACAACCCAGCCAGCAGCAGGTACCCTTCATGAGTGACGACAACCCCACCCGCCCCTTTGAGTCTGTGTCGGCCGACTTTTTCTGTGTGTCAGGAAAGTCCTTCCTGGTTATCGTCGACCGTCTCTCTGGTTGGCCGGTTGTCATCAAGGGCGGTAATGACACGACGTCTGCCGCCACCATCAGCAAGTTCCGCCACTACTTCCGTGACGTGGGCGTTCCTGTACGCCTGCGAACCGACGGAGGGCCTCAGTTCACAAGCCGGGACTTTGCTGCGTTCCTTGACCGATGGGGAGTCCGGCATGTGTTGTCATCGCCCCATTACCCGCAGTCCAACGGCCACGCTGAGGCTGCTGTCAAATCCTTGAAGCACCTCATCCTTAAGGTGGCCCCTTCTGGGAATATTGACTGCGAGGCCTTCGACCGGGGTCTTCTTGAACTCCGCAACACACCCAACTACACCGGACGCTCCCCTGCCCAGGTTTTGTATGGACGCCCCCTTCGTTCTTGTGTCCCTGCTCACCCTCAATCCTTCTCCAAGGAGTGGCAGGCCAAGACAGAGGATTGTGATCGCCGAGCCGCCGAACGTGTTCAGGACGTCGTCGCCCGCTACAACGACCACGCCAGTTCTCTCCCCAGGTTGAGTGTCGGCACCCAAGTCCGTGTTCAGGACCCGACCTCCCTACGTTGGGACAAAGTAGGCGTAGTCATGGGTCTCGGCAGGTCACGGGACTACCAGGTGCGGTTACCCAGTGGTCGTGTGTGGTGGAGGAACCGCCGTTTTCTCCGCCCCGTAACACTGCCTTCTGCTGGCCCCGCCACCAGTGTTGAGTCCCATACCCTTCCCAGTGATGAAGTCCCTCGACGCTCAGAACGGATCCAGAAGAAAAGGTCCGCTCAAGACTTTGCTATGAGCGTATAGGGGGGAGGGAGGTGTATGTATATTATGTATGCTGGATTATGTATTATGTATGTATATTATGTATGTGCTCCATTTATATTTATTCAGCCTAGCTAGCAGCGTGTGGCAATGTTATTACCATATCCCACACGCTTAATTAATGTGCCTGGCGACGTATGGAAGCTGCTAATGTATCACTTGCCATACGTCGTCTATGGTAGTTGACCAGGACCTTAGCTAGGGAGCAGTGCTATCCACCTCTGTGTACATACTCTTATCCAGTAAACCGAACCTACAAAACTATACAGGTGTTTGTGTTCTCTCCTGTATATAGAACTTATTACCCAGAACATCTAACAATGTTAAACATACTAAGCTCTTCCTTACATTCCTTTAATACTCTGGCAAATATCTCATCGGGACCAGGTGACTTATTAGGCTTTAGTTTGTCTATTTGCTTACTAACATTGTTACTAGTCACTACTATCTCACTTAATTTGTTTTCTTCACTATCTCTGAATAGAGTTGGTGCCTCGGGTATCATGTTAAAATTTTCGGTGGTGAAAACTGTTGAAAAATATTTATTCAAATTATTGCTCATTTCTCCGTCGTTATCAGTGAGCTCGCCGAAGTCTGACCGTATTGGTCTAATCTTTTCTCGTGTTTTAGTTTGATACATTTGGTAGAATCCTTTGGGGTTTGTCTTCGCCTCCCTTGCTATCCTTACCTCATTATTCCTCTTTGCTTTCCTTATCTCGGTTTTAACCCTACTCGCCAATACCCTATAATAGTCCCGGAGGTGAATTTCGCCACGATTTATCCTTCTACCTATAGCCTTCCTTTGGCCAATGATGTTCTTTAAATAATTATTTATCCATTTAGGGTCATTGTTGTCTGATCTGAGTTTTTTGTATGGTATGTTCTGCCTTTGTGCATTAAGTAACTCACTATTTAAATTGTCGTGGAACTCGGCAATCTCAGATCTCGTTATCAGGTCGGTGTCATCTGTCAGGTTCACAGCCAAGCGCGACACCCCCTCTCTCAGCTGCCTCTTTAAACTGTCAAAGTTTGCCCTTCTGAAATCTGGTACTTTAGTGGAATTTTCCTTACGTCTGCCCTGAAAATCTAACTGGAATCGAATTTCTTTGTGATCGCTGTTTGCAAGTTCGTTCCCTACCTCGACATTGCTAATTAGGTTTTCTCTGTTCGACAGAACTAAGTCCAGTATATTATTACCCCGTGTGGGTTCGGTTATATGTTGACTTAGGAAACAGTCCTGGATCGTCTCGAGAAAATCCTCTGATTCTGAGTTACCCGTAAGGTCAGTCCAATCTATTTGGCCAAGGTTAAAGTCGCCTACTATACAGACTTTGTTGTGTATGGAAGCCCTGCGCATTTCATCCCAGATAAGTCGCTCATTGACGCTATCAAGATTGGGGGGTCTATATATTACTCCTGTGATTAATTTTTCCCGACCTTCGCTTAATTCTATCCAAATTGTTTCTGTATTCCTCTCAGTTTTTATTTCCTTATTTATTTCACACTTCAGATTATCCCTAACATAGATTGCTACTCCGCCTCCTTTCCTGGTCTGCCTATCGGTATGGAACAGTTTGTAACCCGCAATTTGGTATTCGACTGGTAACTCACGTTGGGTAATAGGAATGGGTTGGGTAATAGGAATGAGAGAAGAGAAATATTAATTGACTCTTGTAAGGAAGACAATATGATAATTGCAAATGCATGGTTTGAACAACACCCTAGGCATGTCTCTACACGGATCACACCCCAGGACAATGCAAATAGTTTACATTTAAATTAAAAAAATATTCAGCAATTCAGTAATCAGAACCAAGACTTATTTAGGGACAGATTGTGGGTCAGGTCACGTCCCAGTAATGAGTTTAGAGAGGGTAAAATTCAGAAAATAAAAAGAAAAACAGTGGAAAAATTAAATGGGATTTAGGAAAGCTTAAAAAAGGGGCAGAGATAGAATGTGAAATTGAAATCGAAACCAAATTTTCATTAGTGCTTGAGGGTGACTTTGGTGAACAAGAACCAGGACAACAATGGAATAATTACAAAGAAATAATGTTAAGGGTGGGGAAAGATCTTATAGGACATAGGAGGAACGAGGCTAAAGGTGAGTGGATCACAAAGAAAATTTACAGCCAAATTGTTAGACGAAGAAAGATGATAAGAGGAAATGAGACTCATAAAGAACTTAACAAATAAATTAAAAAGGAATGTTGACTGGCCAATGGAGATTTACTAAATGGGAAATGGAAGGAGATAGATGATGGAAAAAGATATAGCTGTGGGGAAATCTACAGAATTATTAAGTAGTAAATCAGAAAAAAAATTAAGTAAATGGGGTGGAACTATTGAAAGAAAAGACAATAAGATCCTATTTGAGACAAAAACTAAAAGAAAGATGGGCAGAGTATGTAGAAGAACTTAACAATGCTAAAGGATAGAGTAGCGGTAAGAAACGAAGAAAATTAAGATCAAACTACCAATTTTGGAAATAGAAGTTAAGGCAGCCGTGAGCAAAAAAACAAACAAACAACAAAAACAATAATAAATAAAAATAAAAATAAAGCTTGTAGGGTTGATTAGCTATCAGCAGAATTTACAAAACAAATAGGCACGAATGAGATCAAATGTTTGACTAAGATATATAATTCAATGTACTTCAAAGGCGACCTTCCCAGTGAATTGAAAACAAAATCGTTATTTGTATTATTGCCGAGAAAGCCAGAAGTCTTAGAGTGCACCCAGTTTAGAACAATTAGTTCAATAAGTCCTACCTGCAAAGTATAATAATATTAGGATAGACAGTGCGCTATATGAAAATAGAAATGGGTTTAGAAAGGAATAAAGGACTAGAAAAGCTTTATTAAGTTTGATAAATTTGAGGTATAGGGCTTCAGATCCAAAGAAATTTTACTAGCCCGTCTCGTTCAGACGAAAAGCATCGTTTCCGCCTGACTGGCTAAGTATAGAGAGGGACTCACCAGAGTAGAGAATGACTCACCAGGGTAGAGAGTGACTCACCAGGATAGAGTGACTCATCAGGGTGCAGAGGGACTCACCAGGATAGAGAGTGACTCACCACGGTAGAGAATGACTCATCAGGGTAGAGAATGACTCACCAGGATAAAGAGTGACTCACCAGGGTACAGAGGGACTCACCAGAGTAGAGAATGACTCACAAGGGTAGAGAGGGACTCACCAGGATAGAGAGTGATTCACCAGGATACAGAGGGACTAACCAGAGTAGAGAATGACTCACCAGGGCAGAGAGGGACTCACCAGGATAGAGAGTGACTCACCACGGTAGAGAATGACTCATCAGGGTAGAGAATGACTCACCTGGGTAAAGAGGGACTCACCAGGGTAGAGAGGGACTCACCAGGGTAGAGAGGGACTCACCAGGGTAGAGAATGACTCATCAGGGTAGAGAATGACTCACCTGGGCAGAGAGGGACTCACCAGGGTAGAGATGGACTCACCAAGGAAGAGAATGACTCACCAGGGAAGAGAGAGACTCACTAGGGTAGTGAGTGACTCACCAGGGTAGAGAGGGACTCACCTGGGTAGAGAAGGACTCACCAGGGAAGAGAGTGACTCACTAGGGTAGAGAGAGACTCACCAGGGAAGAGAGGGACTCACCAGGTGAGAGGGACTCACCAGGGTAGAGAAGGACTCACCAGGGTAGAGAGGGACTCACCAAGGTAGAGAATGACTCACCTGGGTAGAGAAGGACTCACCAGGGTAGAGAGGGACTCATCAAGGTAGAGAATGACTCACCAGGAAGAAGTGACTCACTAGGGTAGAGAGAGACTCACCAGGGTAGAGAGGGACTCACCAGGGTAGAGAGGGACTCTCCAGGGTAGAGAGGGACTCATCACCAGGGTAGAGAAGGACCCACCAGGGTAGAGAAGGACTCACCAGGGTAGAGAAGGACTCACCAGGGTGACTCACCAGGTAGAGAAGGACTCACCAGGGTAGAGAGGGACTCACCAGGGTAGAGAGGGACTCACCAGGGTAGAGAAGGACTCACCAGGGTAGGAATGACTCACCAGGGAAGAGAGGACTACCAGGGTAGAGAGGACTCACCAGGGTAGAGAGGGACCTCACCAGGACTCACTACTCACCAGGTAGAGAGGGAGAATGACTCACCAGGGAAGAGAGTGAGAGAAGGACTCACTAGCGTAGAGAGGGACTCACCAGGGTAGAGAGGGACTCACCAAGGTAGGGTAGAGAAGGACTCACCAGGGTAGAGAGGGACTCACCAGGGTAGAGAAGGACTCACCAGGGTAGAGAGGGACTCACCAGGGTAGAGAATGACTCACCAGGGAAGAGAGTGACTCACTAGGGTAGAGAGGGACTCACCAGGGTAGAGAAGGACTCACCAAGGTAGAGAATGACTCACCAGGGAAGAGAGTGACTCACTAGCGTAGAGAGGGACTCACCAGGGTAGAGAGGGACTCACCAAGGTAGAGAATGACTCACCAGGGAAGAGAGTGACTCACTAGGGTAGAGAGGGACTCACCAGGGTAGAGAAGGACTCACCAAGGTAGAGAATGACTCACCAGGGTAGAGAGGATCACCAGGGTAGAGAGGGACTCACCTGGGTAGAGAAGGACCTCACCAGGGTAAGGACTCACCAAGGTAGAGAAGGACTCACCAGGCAGAGAGGGACTCCTACCAGGTGAGAATGACTCCCACCAGGAAGAGAGTGACTAATTAGGGTAGAGATACTCCACCAGGGTAGAGAAGGACTCACCAGGGTAGAGAATGACCACCAGGGTAGAGAGAGGGACTCACCAGGTAGAGAGGGACTCACCAGGGTAGAGAGGGACTCACCAGGGTACAGAGGGACTCATCAGGGTAGAGAATGACTCACCAGTAGAGAGGGACTCACCAGGGTAGAGAAGGACTCACCAGGGTACAGAAGGACTCACCAAGCAGAGAAGAACCTACCAGGGTAGAGAGGGACCCATCAGGGTAGAGAATGACCCACCAGGGTAGAGAGGGACTCCACCAGGCAGTGAGGGACTCACCTAGGTAGAGAGGACTCACCAGGGTAGAGAGGGACCTGCACTAGGGTAGAGAGGGACTCACCAGGTAGAGAGGGACTCACCTGGGTAGAGAGGCACTCACCTGGGTAGAGAATGACTACCAGTGTAGAGAGGACTCACCTGGGTGAAAGAGGGACTCACCAGGGTAGAGAGGACCACCTGCAGAGAGGTACTCACCTGGGTAGAGAATGACTCATCATGGTAGAAAATGACTCATCAGGGTAGAGAATGACTCATCAGGGTAGAGATTGACTCATCAGGGTAGAGAGGGACTCACCAAAGTAGAGAAAGACTCATTAGGGTAGAGAATGACTCATCAGGGTAGAGAGGGACTCACCAGGGTAGAGAATGACTCATCAGGGTAGAGAATGACTCACCAGGGTAGAGAGGGACTCACCAGGGTAGAGGGGGACTCACCTAGGTAGAGAGGGACTCACCAGGGTAGAGAGGGACTCACCTGGGTAGAGAGGGACTCACCAGGTTGTAATGTGACTGGGCAAAGGTGAAGTGTGGGTACTGTAACATCGTCAACACTGCTATCACCGTCCCCTGTATCCCGATGATGCGGTTGAAGTGCTCCGCTGGAAACCTGAATGAGGAAAGTCAACCTTTGTATTAATTCTGCTTCTGTTGATGATAAATTTGGCCGAGTACAAAGATGAAAATCTTCCTTGTATGGTAATATTAACAACAAAAATATTTTTTTCGTGTAGTGTCCTATTATGTGAGGATTGGCGACCATAGCTGAAGTTTTCATACTGTTTTTACCAATCCTTCCGGAGGTTGCATATCTTTGGAGGGTCAAGTTTTATACATCTTAGTCTCTGCCTTTCCCTTTCCTTCCTACCCTCAACTTTGGCCATTAATATTCTACCATCACCCTAATACTTCCTCATTGCTCTCACTAGTCTTAGTACACCTTCACTGCCTTTCTTTCTGGCATAACTGACTTTTAGCATTCTCCTTTATTACCACATATTGAATACCTCCAATCTTCTTCTGGAGTCTGCTGAAAGTGTTCACCCTTTGACCCATACAGCTACGACTGCTTCTACTGCTGTCACCGGAACTGAATATGACGATCATCCAGCGATGACACAATGATACGAGTCATTATTGATGTCACCTTCGGTGGCGAGCTCTGAGGTGGCTTGAGATGCCAATATGGTCGTTCGCGGGTGTTGTGTGTGGCAGGCTACATCTAGTGCGGAGCGGCGGCGGCAGCGTCTTTCCAGCGCTGGCACTTGTCCGCTTCTGTACTCAGTCGAGCTTACTAGAAAGAATTGATCATTCTCGTGTAGTGCTCCTCCAAATATTATGGTGTTGAGTAATCGTCCCCAAGGTGAGACGTTACGTCTACTATCTCTTAGGTGACCGTAGATTATTTGCTTTGGCATTCTACAGTCGTCCATACAGGTCGCGGTGCTGGTATCTATGGTTGGTAAAATCTCACTGAACTAAATGATATCAGTGATTAAAAGAAATCATTATTTATAGTACTGCCGAAAAACATCTGAGCCAACGTAAGGGAATGTTTAATATATCTGGTGTAAATTTTTAATGAATATGATATAACACAATATAAATTAAGAAATATTAATTGCTTTAACTTTAGTGAGGGCAGAAGAAAAAAAGAAGGTTATGTTGGTTTGAGAACTTTAAATATAAGAGCTTTAGAGGTTCAGAGAATGTTGTGTATGTTTTTGTGGATTTTAAAATAAATGATAAAGTAAAATATTAAACAAAGATGTCTTGGAAAGGGTAGAATTTAGTAAGATGGAGATGTTAGTATTCTAAAAAAAGAATCTTCATTTGCATCATGAAGGATCGAAGGCAGTGTGGCGGTAATCTACCAAAAGATCTTATATGGACTACTGTATAGCTGCATTGTTTTAACAGCTCTAATATTAGCGCCATAGCACGAGTCTTATCCGATTTAGTTCTAGGGTGTTTTATATATATATATATATATATATATATATATATATATATATATATATATATATATATATATATATATATATATATATATATATATAGTTAACGCTATGCACAATTGTGAGCGCCGGCCACATGTCAAGTGAAGAAACTGTTTACAACTCAGAATAGCTTACTAAGCGAGATAGAGCTGGTAGCAGCTGTGTGACTGCCTGGGGGCATATCGCCTACTACTGTAGAGGCAACATCTTGATTCTCGTCAGCCAACATCACCCTGCAGGACATTATATTTGTTCTCGTTGGTCTAACCCTAGACCCCAAAACGTGTGTGTGATTGTGAACTGTTGAATCCTCTGCGAACTCTAAATAACTTTAATACGTGATTGTATTATTCAAACTGTGTGTCCTGATATACCAGCAGTTGTTATATGTGAATTGTACTCAACAGGTTTTGACCGAATTATACTCATCCCCATCGCGTCAACGACAAGGGTCTTATTGTCCTGCACAAACCAAAATTGCTCTCATGAGCGATTATATATATACTGTATATTTTGTGCTGTTAAAATGGGTTCGTTAGAATGAGAAAAATTATTAGAGCTTTTCTGAAAAATTGTGTTGAAAACCTATTCACATAATATTATTAAAACAGCGAATTAGCTAGTGAGTTATTCACGAAAATATTAGAGCATTAATGTGTCCCAGCATTATCTTGAGGCTTGAGAAATTGGTATGTCACAGCAACCCATTATGACAGTGAAACCTGGCGTCCAGCTGACCACACACAGGGTACAGTACAGTATGCGGTCTAGGTAGGCCTATACAACAATATTTTTTCTTCTAAAATCGTCTTTCAGCACAAATTGTTGACCATTGATTTTTAGATGAAATTATTCTATAAATCAGGTTAAAAATAGATGATCAAATTAAATTTAATTAAACTCATGGAAGCCACACATCTACATGGCTAAAACCGCCATCCGAAAGCTGGGAATGATGTACTGTACAGATGTTGTAGCTACTACTCCTGAGCAGTTGCTTCAGGTTTATAAGAGATTCATTCATCCTAACTGAGTACTGCTATCAATATCTGGGGTGGCTCTTCTTCTGTCCAACTGTTAGATAGTGTGGAATCAAAGGTTCGTCTTATTAACCTCTCCTCCTTTAGTTGATAATCTCTCTTCTCTTGTTCTTCACCACAATGTTGCTTCACTCTCTTTACAGGTACTTTAACGAGTAATGTTCGGTGGATTTGGAATCTTGTGTACAGCCGGCAAGGCACTGGGCCCGTAACACTCGTCTTGCCTGCGGTGCCCACCGTTTCTGTGTGGATGTATGTGGATATCGGTCACACAGAATAACCCGTTATAGTACATCCTTCTTCCTCACACAGCCAAACTGTGGAATGTTCTGCATTCTTCTCTGTTTTCATCTCTTACACTCTGTCTCACTTCAAAAGCTGGTTTTCGGCATCTTCATGGTATAGATTAACATAGTGTACTCTTTTTCTCTTCTATTTTTTTTTTTTAATCTTATTTTTCGCCTGGCCCCGTTATGGGTCGATGACCTGTACCTGGGTGGGCTACACCCCCCTAAAAAAAATATATATCGTAAGAATAGAGTAAAATAACTGATAATGTATGTTCCTGGCTACAATTCTTCATTTCATAGGCCTATGCACGAGTGTGTATATACAACAATAGGAAAACTTGTAAATAAACCCGAATTAATATTTCTTTGTCTTTAAGAAAATTTTTAAATGAATTTCATACCCTAGAGCCACTAATTACCAAAACGAGAAATTGATTAGATGATCTTAGTGGGTGCGGTTGCCCAGTCAGTTTTTTTTTTCTGGCAGGCTATGTTAGGGCATATTTTCAGCCCCTTCCCCATGTGGGTGAGCAGAGTGGCTCGAAAGGGCTGCTCAGTCGAACAGACAGGACCAGATTGTACTGTTGCCTAGATCCCAGTGCATAAACGACCATCTTATCTGTGCTGCTCATTGCAGAGTTGTGACTAGAGACCCCGGCAGCCATCTCTGCCTGTCTCCGTCACTATTCGTCAGTTGCCATAGGACTTTTGGAGGTTTAGGGTCCCGATGATGATGGAAGGTAGGATGAGTTGGATGATGGCTGTGCATAAGGTTGATTTATGTGGTAAGGCAGAGCGCAGGCTACAACCACACATCTTGGTTCTCCCCTTTCCTGATCCAGCGGTGCAGGAAGCTGCAACAATTGGGGAGGAGAGTTGCAATGGACTGCTGATAGCCCAGTTTGTCTTCACCTGCCGGTATAGTCGTTGGGTTTCCATGTTGGTCACCTCTTCCACCTATTCCGCCATTGGGGTTTTCCTGGAGCTTTGTAAGTATGCCTTCCTAATGCGGGGCTCCACTGCAGATTTTTCGTTTGGGGTTTACTTCTGTAGCCTTATACTTATCAAGATTAATTTGTAAGGTAGTGGGGCAGTGGTAGGTAAGGTGTGTACACATGCCGGTGGGCCTATGCGCCATACCTCTGGGCCTATGTGCCCTACCTCTGGGGCCCACTGCTGCTCCGAGATTCCCTGTTGGTCTAGCTCGGCCATAAGGCACCCAGTTACTGTGTGTTGCCACGAAGTGGCACAGCAGGAGTCTTGATGGTGAAGAGGCTGTGTACTGGCAGGGAAGACTAACGTAAGTCTGCTTCCATGTTCACCACTAGATTAGCCAGAAATGATTACTGAAAGCAAGAGGAAGCAAGCAGTGCTTGCACCTTAACATCAACATAATGTTGCACATTAGATGTGTTACACCCTGTGTACACACACACACACACACACACACACACACACACACACACACACACACACAGAGTACCTGGCTCTGACGAAAGGAATTGCGACAGCTTGACAAGACGGTCGGTTGATGATGAGACAGATGAGACCAACATAGACGGCGGCGGATGAAGGGAAGAGGAGGGTGCTCGTTGTAGGTGATGGTGGTGCTCACTATGAACATGGGCACGATCATCGCCTGCACGACGCTACCTGAGCCATCACCCACTCTACCTGGCCAGGAACAAAGTTGATTAAGCTTTAGGAGTCATTATATGGGTTCAAAGATGGAGCGATAGTGAGTTTTGTGTGTGTGTGTGTGTGTAGTATAACAGCACCATTTGTATGATATAAATATTCACCCAAATGTATAATACTTAAATGTATAATACCCAATTATTCACTAAGTTATTCAACCATGACTCAGTAGTTGTCTGTCATACATGCAGAGGTCTGTAATTTCATCAGAGGTTGAGCCACAGGTCAAGCAAATACCTCGCCCGCTCCTCCTTGCGTCTCAAAGTCGTGGCATGACCACATAAGGGGACAGACGTGCCCATAAGTGCTCTTGACTTCCCGATCGTCCCACTAAGGTCCCTTCAGCCGGCAAGCTTTCCATCATGGGAGGGTCGACATAAACGTCCCAGAAGAGGCTCTCTCATGGACGCAGATTCTGGTACGGATGCCATCGCTCGAGGATCCTGATTATACTAGTTTAGCATTTTGCATAAATGCTAAAGATGTAATGAGAAATAACTATGTCACTAATGACATGGATGGGCCCTTTCATACGTCCGAAGCCTCATCAAACCGGTAGTCGGGCAGCTAAAGCTATCTATGCTTGAGCCATTGACGAAGAAACAGATGATTATCAAACGTTTAGAAACAATTCATTTTTTAACAGGGCTCCAAAGAAGGTCCACTTACTTGGATTTTTTAAGATGGCAGAGAGGACACAGGTGACACTCTGCTCGCACATGAAGCACAGGACGCCCAGATTTGTGTGTGACTCACTAAGATAGACCTCAAATCTTACATGGATTCCTCAGATTGAAGTTCGATAAAAAATGACAACTTGTCAAAAGCAAATTTCTACAGGATTATTGAATTTCTTCAGTTTAAGTCTTGTCATCAAATGAACCTACGCACAAAAGTCCCAAAGAAAGAGCTAGTAGAATACGTAGAAGAAATTGCGAAACCTAAGGAAAATATTCAGGGCTATGTCAGTGGCACCAGTCACCACCTTCATGAACAACTACAGTCTGTCACGGAAACCAAACCAAAGAGGATACCTTGCAAAGTTTGCAAACGTAAGTGACATGCAACAGAAAAAATGCTGGTTTGCAAGACAAGCAGATAACTACTCCAGCCAGCCAGAGGCAAGATCGAAGAAAAGGATCCGCAGGATTTTAAAATTTCAGATAGTCCTAAAACCAAAACCCAAAGGAACATTACACAGGAAATAAAATGTCTCCAAACACTAAAGGCACTCCGAATAAAAGGTGTATAGTACATTAGTCTCCACACCACAACACACAAGATTGTAGAAATATACAGAGAATGAGGCAAGAAATTGGAAAAATCGACGGCAGACAAGTACACAGCCTCGGGGAAGAGGAGCGCGTCCAGCAACACGATCTAGATAGCATCAACGGTTCAAGAAACAAAGCTTCCATCACCGGCCTATTAATCGCCGTTAAAACAAAGTGAAGTGTTAACCGTACCAGCGAGATAGGTAACAATCAATATTCCCAGATAGATACGGGGGCCTGTGCCAATGTTATTCATTAAAGTCGTTCAGTGAACTCCAGCGGCGATATCTCCAAATAAGTGGCCAATAAGACCTAAAGACATTCCCCTGGCCGGTGTGTCAGAATCCAATGAATATGCTAAGTAATAGCACTACCAATCCGTTTTTCTATATCCAGTGCAACCGTTTTCGGCGGATTTCTACATAGTCAAGGCTTTTTTAAGCCAGCGGACGGGATACTTGGATCTGACCCCACTCTAAGGCAGAACAACATTAACGTTCAATACGGATCAAACAATAGCGCATAATTGTAAAAAATATCACGCACGCAAACTTCACATCCATTGGCGTCAGGTGCCGTGTAATAACCGCCTCGACAGGCGCGGGGGGAGTCTTTGGCATTTCAAAGCAGGAATTAATTATGGAGATCACTCTTCGAAACTTCAACTAGTAGTTTAAAGGACATTTCTGATGAAAAGTGGCCAGAACTGGACTCTAACTCTGCTGTGTTAACTGGTACAACCGTTACATAGCCAGAACTAACTTGGAGTCACAGTACGTTTGCCAAAATTGTGGAGTGAAGGAGGAGCAGATAAGTTGTGTGTCTCAGTGAAAATTCACGAGTGAAAGGTTTGTCACTTGAGCTCCACTCTTAAGCACTGTTAGATTAGGTAGTCTCACAGTAGATGTCCTCGTTCTCAGTAGAACTGGGGGACCCATAACCTTAAGAAAGGGATGTTGTTTAGGTAATTCTTTTTGTTTATGACAAAAGTGGTTGTCGAAGAGCCATTAGAATTACCAATAGGTAGTGTAACACAGGGTAAATTAAATCGAAAATCACATATTGTGAATACGTAGCGTTGATAGCACCACACGAAAGTAGTCGATCATCCTCGAGGCAAAAGTGATCTTTAGAATTACTAGCCGAGTTCAAGGAAATCATAGCATTGCCTGAGAACCCCGAGGTGAAACAAAGCGACAAATCAACATATTCCACTCTCAAATCGGGAAACAAATCCACCCATCCCAACATATAGGCTACCCCACAGATACAAACGTTGCAAGATCTCGAACAACAATCTACAGTCTCTACAACAATCCGTCAGACCATCTCTCTTCAACATGACCGTATGAATAGTCTACTCAAGCTAATAAGGCATTTTGAGGAAAAGCTTCCTATATCCCCTGAAGACATTGGTAAAAATGTGCATTCTCAGCTGCGTCAAAAACGTGGTCTGTTTAATTTTGTAGGGTTAATAAGTAACACCTTCTTTGGTACGGCAACCGCCGAAGGTGAAGCTAGACTAGGGAATAAAATGAGTGCAGTTTCAGAAGCAGTTAAGAAACAAAATAGGGCCATTGCACAGTCCTACAAGGCAGTACAAACTCTGACCTCCCAAATGAATGCTATTGTTGAAGAAACTAATGAACTAACACAAGTTGTCCAGGGATTCATACGGTCAGAATCTACACCGGAATGGCTACTCTTCTTATCTGAATACATGCGTGCTGCTGAGGCCTCTGTACAATCTTTCATAGAAACCAGTAATAGGCTCATTGCTGATCTTGTAAATGCAGGGTTAGGTCGTGTTGATGCACAGTTGATGCCAGTTGGTCAACTAATTGCTGTGTTGCATATATCTGAAACTAAATATCGTCTAACTCCTATCTTTCAGGAGCATGCAGTGGAATATTATTAACCCTTATTAGAAGCAACATTAACACACAGGGAAATACTAACACACATTCCACTAAAATCACAAAAAAAGATACATGGCATTTGGAACCATTTCCACTAAAAGCGAATGAGGGACTATTAATTCTGAGCAAACGAACTGAACTAATAGTAGTATCAGAGGATTTTTCATTAGTTGCTGTGGCTAAGCATGAAGTCCTAAATCATTGTAAGTCAACATATTTACATTTGCATGTTTGTCCGATGTATGTTTTTGCATTTACTGGGGCTGCTGAGGCTACATGTGAATTAGCTATATTACAAACTAATACCTCTACAGCTCTACAACAATGTGTACATACTCCAATACCACATAGGTTAGTGTTTCACGCACATGTAAATAATGTGCAATATTTCTTTTTCCCAAATCAAACCAGTGTGATACTTATATGTCAGGATGTAGGCAATCATTTAGTGGTAAAAGGTTTTCATGTAGGACCAGACTATTGTGAAATTAGCAGTAATGCAATCACAACCTTGCCTACTCGCCATTATCTTGCATTTGTCACAAATATTACTCCTGAGCTGATTCCCATACCATTTCCCTTAAATATAAGTTTCAGTAATCTTCATATTGTTTCTGATAAACCAAACCTCCTATCTTATATTAATGAGACACAGTTTCCTGACTTACAGGATTCTCTTCCTTTATATTTATCTTCCGGTATAATCCTACCTGGTTTCATCATACCTACCATCATATTTATCAGTTCCTTGATTGTTATGATAATTTGTTACAGGAAGATTTCTTCTAGGTACACAATAGTTTCTAAGAAGACTTTTCGGAAGGAATTGCAAAAGCATATGAACGACGAAAAAGTTTAGCTAAAGCACACCTTTTTGTAACAAGGTTAGGTACACCTAGGTTTTAAACCGTGAGGTCTCGGTTGCAGGTGACCGAGTGGTGTAACAGCACCATTTGTAAAGGCCTGGGACTTAGGGATAGAAATCCTGACCAGACTAATCAGGATCTTTAGAAAAGGAAAGTCAAGGACCATGGTTTTCTGAGGAATAACAAACAACCGTTTGAGATTGACATCTCTTTACTATAAATAATATAACAAAACTCTGACACCAGTCAACAAATATCAAATAACAATTACGGAGTTAAAGAATTAATGTAGTAAACAGTTAATGGAGTTAAACAATTAAGGAAGCAAACATTTAAAGGAAGCAAACAATCAAAGGGAAGCAAACAATCAAAGGGAAGCAAACAATTAAAGGGAAGCAAACAATTTATGGAGTCAGCAATTAATAGAATCAAACACTTAATGGAATCAAACAATTAATGGGAGTCAACAACTGATAGACTCAAACAATACAAAGAGCAGCAATTAAAGGAATCAAACAATAGCATCAAACAATGAACAGATATTTTCTACGACAGTGGCCCTGGGGAAGGTTCTGGAACACGGTTAGATCCACACTCAGGGAAGTGTCCATTCAACTTCTCCTCGAGCGACAGCGGCCGATGTTTTGATATAGCAGGAGAACACCGGGGCACAGGGGAGGAGATGAACCGACGGTCGTGGTAGGTACAGAGGATTGACAGTCGATAGGTGAAGGTCTGGGGACACAGCCCACGAGTCGAGCCTTCATGAGATCACAGCCAGAATTTGACAAACAGCAGGGGAAGGTAGTGACTGCACTCGGCTGAGTAGGATCTGAAAGCGACACAGGTAGAAGCACCATTATCGCCTCTGTCACCCAAGTGTTGGTCGCACCAGCAACAAGCGAGTAAGCGGTAACCGAGCAGGAAGATCGTTTCGCCCTTACAATTTGTATTATATAAATATTTACCTAAATGTATAATACCAAATTATTCAACAAGTTATTCAACTGTGCCTCAGCTGTTATGCCTTTTTTTTTATTGGGCACCCCTCTTACATCCTTGTGTAGTGAAGCGCAGAAGCGTTTACAGCCCCAACAGGAAGCATGCTAAGTTCATGCTTGCCTTTATGACTCATGAATTAAGGGCGTAGAAGCCTGAAGAGTCAAGGGCGTAGAAGCCTGAAGAGTCAGTGGTTTATGTCATCAAGTTGATTGACTCCAACAACTTTCCTGAATACGAATTCGCAACTTTCGACTTACAACAGGTACCTACTTTACTGCTAGGTGAACAGGGACTAATGGGGGCTAGGAAGTAAGTCAAACAACTTCCACCGGCCGGGAATCAGACCGTGACATCTCACTTGCGAGGCACCCCCATTATGCATTGCTGAGGTTTCAGTTCCTCCGGGAGCGAGACAAGGGCAGGCTGAGGTCAGCGTATGTACAGCAACAAGATATCTGACGCGTTTCACTCCCGAAGTCTGCTTCGCTCTCTCTCACTGGGTCAGTGAGAGGAGACTCCTATCACTTGTTAATCAGTGAGCACCTCACTTAGGTGTTCTCCTATAAATTTACCAAACACTTCCTTTAGCAGAGAAGGTACAATGTATTCTCAACTGAACTCAGTCCCTGTGATATATTTTCTACAATAAACAATATGGAATGGACAGGTGGAGCATCTGGTGAGTTATCGGGGTGTGTTGGTCACACTATATATACAGTATATATATATATACACTGTATATATGTGATGGACAGATGGAGCATCTGGTGAGTTATTGAGGTGTATTAGTCACACTATATATATATATATATATATATATATATATATATATATATATATATATATATATATATATATATATATATATATATATATATATATATATATATATATATATATATATATATATATATATATATATATATATATATATATATATATATATATATATATATATATATATATATATAACACACCCCAATTTCACCAGATGCTCCACCTGTCCATTCCATTTTTACTACTTAAAATATAGTCTTTTTATATTTAAATCATTTGTTCACTACAGGAATCTAGAATGAGCAAGAAATACGTTGGTGCTATCTTTACCAATTTTCTAAGTATCCTGAGGCTGCTGCAATTTTCCCAAAAGAGTGCTGTATGTGTGGCTGACTTCCTTTATAGAACCAAATGACGACTTGGATAGAGTGCTCGCCTCATTGGGTCGGTGGTTCGATCCCCAGGCACTCCCAGTTCACCCAGCTGTCAATAGATACCTAAGTTTACAACTTGTGGAGGTGAATGCGGTCAAGTGTAGTACCGGCCATGCTGCCTTCTTGTGTACTGAAGGCTTATACAATATGCTATATCCAAACTGTCCCTAGTGGGTAGTCACTTAGGGACCCACCTTCACTTTCAATAACACACATACCAGTTTACAGTTTCCAGAATGTACAAGATTGGTTCCTAGTATCACTAGTTATTTTGATTTTGTATGGTGCAACAATTATTTGATAAAGGTGTTCGTCACCGACTCCTATTTACACTAAGACGTGAATGATGCCGAGGTGTTCAACCTTTGAAAGACCAACGCACGCCATTGTATCGAGTATGTGTCTGTCAATTCAGTACTGATGTTCGTCATGCCATCACCGGGAATTGTAACCACCGTCCTCCGGCGTGGTTGTTTGTTATGATCACACGTAACGCTGGCGGACAGCGGAAAAGGTATAGGATAGTTTTAAGACAAACCTGAAAAGTGCCAATCGATCGACCCACTAGCGTAGCTAGGGGCGGGGGAAGTGGTTCGGCCCCGGGCGGCACTTTTGGGGGGCGGCACTTTTGGGTCTGCTCATCACCCATATCTGCAGCTACTGGAGACGTTAATCCATCCCTTTGTATCGGCGGCAAGTTAATCCTCTTTACTGCTTTTGTTGCAAACTGTTTTCAGACAGAAGTAACTCAAAATTTAATTCTGAGGATGGATTCAACATATGGTGGAAACTGAATCCTTGAATATCCGAGCACGAATCCAGTGCAGCTCACGTTCGGAATTTCACACAATGGAAGGAGTTGGAAATTAGGATTGCTCGTGGAGCAACAATTGATAAAAAAGAACAAGAAGTTGTTGAAAGCCAAGTGAAAAAGTGGAAGGAAATCCTTTCAAGATTGCTTGATATTATTAGATTCCTAGCTAAACAGAATTTGGCTTTACGAGGCCACCGAGAAGGAATGAATTATGAGAGAAACGAGACTGAAGCAACGGAAAATAGAGGAAATTTTTTTAGAGCTAGTTGATTTGTTGGCGAAATATGATCCAGTGCTACGTGAACATCATCTAAGAATCCAGCTGGGAAACAAGTTTGCTACTTCCTATCTGTCTCCTACTATTCAGAACGAGTTTATAGAAATTTTGGGAGAAAACGTAAGAAGCAAAGTCATCAAGCAAGTAAAAGAAGCAAAGTACTTTTCCATGATATTCGACAGCACTCCTGATATTTCACATAAGGATCAAACGAGCCAAGTTTTACGCTATGTTATGATCGATGGAGATAAAGTGAAGGTTGTGGAATCATTTGTCGATTTCATTGAAACAGAAGGTAAAACCGCCGAGAATATTTCAATGATGATTTTGGAAAAATTAGAGAAAGACGGAATTGATATTCAAAATTGTAGAGGGCAAGCATATGATAATGCTGCGGTGATGGCTGGTGTTCATACTGGTGTTCAGAAATGTATCAAGGAAATTAATAAAAAAGCAGAATTTATCGCTTGTACAAATCACTCGCTGAATTTGGCGGGTGTTCATGCAGCTTCTGTTGCTGTGAATTCTGTTACCTTTTTTGGATGTGTGGAACGTTTGTTTGTATTTTTTTCTTCATCAACCCATCGCTGGGATGTTCTAACTTCAGTCACTGGTCAAAGTGTCAAGCGCATAATAGAAACTCGGTGGAGTGCGAGGGGAGAAGCTGTAAGTGTTGTAAAGAAACATTTCTCAAAAATCTTAAGTGCCCTAGAAAAGTTAACTGGTGAAGAAGAAAATACAGCTACCAGGGCAGATGCTGGTGTTCTACTTGGTGCGTTGCAATCATTTTCCTTTTGTGCTTTCTTGGCCTGTTGGGACCCGTCCTTCTAGAAATTAACGACACACAGACTTACCTCCAAACCAAGGGCTTGAACATACAACAATGTGATATAAAACTCAGGGCATTAGAAACATTTCTAGTTGAAAACAGGGACAAGCTAGTGAGTAATGGAGTTAACTATGCCAAAGAAATTTGCAATGATCTGGGGATAGTCATGGAGCGTCAGCGTCGACCCAAAAAGAAGAAACAAATGTTTGGTGAAGGATCACGAGATGCTGAATTGCCATACGACATTGAATTGAGGAGAGAAATGTTTTCTTCGCTGGACAGAGTGATCCAAGAAACAACTTTGAGATTTCAACAGCTTCATGAACTTGCTGAGAAATATGCCTTCCTTACCCTATTGAATCTTTTGGATGATAAATATGAGTGTCAAATAGATCACGATCACGACGACATTGATAAAGAGGAGTTCCTCGTTGAGAGAAAAAGACTTCAGCATTTTGTTGCTGTTGCTGCTATAACTATTAAAGACAGAATACAGACGTGGAAAGAAGGCCCCCTTGAACTTTTGCAGTTTATTCAAAAGTATAACCTTGGGAACTCGGTTCCAAATATAGTAATAATGCTGAGGATTTTCCTCACAATTGCTGTTAGTGTTGCTACCTGTGAGAGGAGTTTTTCGAAACTAAAACTGATCAAGAATTACTTAAGATCTACTTTGAGCACCTTGCGGTTGAGAAATCTTGCCATACTGTCTATAGAGCGACAATTGACAGATGAAATAGTTTTTGACAATGTCATTGAAGAATTTGCCAACAAAAAAACAAGAAAAGTTACTTTGTAGAAAGTTGTAGTTTTCATTTCAGAAATAAAGATGGTCCTAATTTTTTACACTTTTTTTACTTTTTTCCCTATCCTATATGTCGTTTTTGCTTTTTGTTTAACTGTTACTTATAAAGTTTAAGTATGTTTGGTGTGTATTTAAAGCATACTATATTTGAGTATGTGAAAGTACAGTAATATTATAATGGTACACAAACTATTTAATATATATATATATATATATATATATATATATATATATATATATATATATATATATATATATATATATATATATATATATATATATATATATATATATATATATATATATAAAAGAGTGAGTCACTGTGCAATATGTATTTTTAAAGGGGGTAAGTGGCAACTGGGCGATGTCCCTGGCGGCACACACTTAGCTACGCCACTCGACCCTCACCTGGGAGACGATCCTCCACACCGTAACGCTTGGAGGAGCCCCCACACGAGAAGGTGTCAATAGTTTTGAATTAGCCCGACTGCATACAGAGACAAATAAGCGCCAGCGCCGAAAAGACGCTGCCGCCCTCCTGCACTAGATGCAGCCCTCCACATGCAACAGCTGTGGACGACACTGCCGATCCTGTATTGGCCTCTCGAGTCACCCCAGGGGTCACTAACGAAAGTAACATTCTTGATAACGCATATTATTGTGTCATAGCTGGATGATCGTCATACTCGATTCCGAGTGACATCAAAGTAGTAGTAGTGATCACACCAGGTGGTCGTACTGCCCAATTGCACATATTTATTGTTCGTCTCAGAGTAAGAATCTCATTCAACATTACTTCAGTATTTTTTTTCTCAGCTACATAGCATCTCTTGCAAACACAAGTTATGTTAGCTCTTGTTTCATTTTAATAACAAAGGTAAAGCTCCTTGCCTCCTGGGCTAATGATTTGGTAGCAGGTATTAATATTGACTACACCTTTTTATACCCACGCTCACCAGCAGCCCAGTAACAAACTCTTCTCTTCTAGGACACAACAGGAGAATCATTTCATGTTTCAATTTATGGTGAAGTTCTCGTGTACTGTCCTCAGTGTCAGGTTAGTGGTAGTCCATTCCCTTGGGGGAAATTACCTGTCTAGGTCGTATGTACTGCACAAGGAAGATTCCCAAGTAACTTACCTGCCCTGACTGACCTTAATGAGATTTCCTCATCAAACAGTGAATGGTTTACCTCGCTTGAGCACAGAGGAGATACAGTCGACCATGAGGCCTGGGAGAGGAGTGACCAGGGCACACAGCAAGTTAGCGTAGCCGAACAGTCGAGAGTAGAAACCCGCTATAGCAAAAATAGTGTCTTAATAAAGTGTAGCTAACTCCTGTGCATAATATTTCAGTATTTAATATCTCCATTTGTAAAACTTACACTATTCTGAATTACATAACCTGTAAGAAGTAACAAGTCTTAATGTTCTCTGAAAGCAAACTGTACTCTCCTCTTGCCTAATATTGATCATTTTCGCGGCTATAGCCTATTATAATATCAAACTCCTGGTGTTTCAATACAAACTTTACACTGCTTACCTTCTTCTTCAGTTTTCGAGAACTTGTTGATCCAGGAGTTGAAGTAAGTACCGAAGAGAACGACTGCGAAAAGGTTGTTGAACAGCCAGAAAAGATACAAAAATGAGGACACGGAAATTATACTGCTGCTGAGGGGTCCTCCTGGCTTCTCGTCTCTCTTCTTTTCAGTATTTTCTGTTTCTGTTGTCTCTGAGGATTAAGACAAGTCAGAGGGAAGGAGAAAGACTGTTTGAATAGCTTTTTTAAAAAGTTTCATGCTTATTACATAACGACCAGTTTTAAGTATAAGTAATTTATTTTAATAATAATTGTAAACCCAAGTATACTGTGAAAATAAGCTCACTATCTTTGTTTTCAGTTGCAAGTGAAGGAAGGAGTTTATGGTCTCTGATTTATATAAGGTTGACGAGCTCATGACAGGTATACAGCGATTAACACAGACTTTAACAGCGAACAATTGAAAGATTCACATTGAAATTTTTTATAAGAGAGTCAGTGAGGAACGACCAGTGACTATGAGCGCTTAAACATATGTTTAGAAAGAGGATCACCAGCCAGGTGGTCTCGAACGTGTCTCAGAAAACTCAAACATGGAGCCAATTAATGCGAACCACATCAACCATGAACAACAATGGCACCCCACATTCATTAAGTACCCGCGTTCATGGAATAATTCGCAATGCTCACCGAGTCTTGTCACAGCAGAGGTGCTTCACAGATTGACACTTGTCCATTATAAACTCTTCAATAATTTCACAAAGGTATTACTTCCCAAGAAAAGATTATAGTATACCTGAACGGTTCACTTCAGTCCTCAGCAATGTGTAAGAGTACCAGGGGTGAGCCCAGGTCCAAAGAGTGAGCACCGCAATTACCACCACTGAGCTCAGAACTCGCACAATTTACAAATTCCTATGGAAACTAAATTTCGTTTCTGAAGACTGGGTCATCTTTAGGACCATTAACCCATGGAAAGGCTTAACTAATTGAAATATGGGAGCTGCAAAGCCCTGGATATTTGACCCTTTCCTCTGGGGAAGGAGATCGCATAGTTATCTTGGGACAATGCCACAATTGAAGAACCAATCGGACCAGTTAAGTATCCCACTGAAGACTAGCTTCTGATATTCTGACTGGGAGAAACCGTGGATTTCTCCAAAGCCTTTCAAGAGCTTCTCTAGCCAGGATCGCTGTTGATATTTAGGAGTCACAATTTATCAATCTCTGTCGGAGAAGGAGCCTTGGTGAAGATTCTCTGGGTTACTTTTAACCCGAAAAGAATTACCTAAACTGTTTGGAACTTAAGAAAACTCAATTGGTCAAAAAATATATCTAGGCATCCTTCTGGTCACTACAGGGCAACCAGAGAGCTGATTCAGTTAAATAATAATCATTCTGAGTTGACTGCCACCTGATCAATCAATTACATTACAATACAACATCCAGCCAAAAATCCATAAATGTTTCAATCTGGTTTGATACGACCATCATTTGTGTCATTTACAGCAACCGAAACCCCCTCAAACCCAAAGCAGAAGTGACTCCTTTTAATTTTTTCCCTCAACCAGGTCATACAACAGAACAGCTACAGTAGATGACATGGTTGTTCTACCTCCTAAATACGTACTAAGTGAGTCGAGTGGTTAACACTATGGCCCGAACTCAGAATGCTGGTTTGAAACAGCATGAAGGTTTAAACTAAGGATCAAGCGAAGATTGAAGATTGTTGTTATTCAGAATGCTGGCTTGAGCCAACAAACAGATCAAACCGGGTTTGAGATTGGATTTGCCGATTCTCGCGTTAATCCAGCTTATAGGCAGGTTTAGCTGTCGATCCGTCATTCAAGATAGCAAGTCAACATGAATTTTGACAGAGAGCGTGTTTTCCAGACAACGATATAGGTTCAGCAAGGGAGATTTCCTTGATATTTTCCGTGATATGGAGCATTACTGGACAGATCTGTTGGCTATGGTTCACCTCTACCTCCCATTCATCAGCTGATGATTGCTTTGGGATTCTTAGCAACGAATAGTTTCCAGGTAAGAAAGATTCTGGTTACTGATTGAGTTATGGAAATGTGTTCAAACACTTTCGTGTTTAGGGTCCATGAAGATCAAGCGGGTAAAAGTAAAGAACGCTGACGTTTCTTTATTTTGAGTGTTTTTCTTTACGAAAAAATATTTTGATGTATTTTAAATATAACTGAATCAATCCTGAGTGAATTTTGATTTTAATGTATTAATAAAGGAAAGTCTTTTCTTAACATTACTAATCAGGGGAAATTTGGGTTTTAAAGAACAGAAAGAAACCCAACTTAACCGAACCGAACCTCCCCAGGTTACTACACCCTGTACTGATTCGTCTCGCTTTGGTTATGAATATTGACACCTGTCCCAGAATATATCTACAGCACTAGCGTAGCTAGGGGGGGGCGGTCCGCCCCGGGCGGCACTTTTGGGGGGCGGCACTTTTGGGTCTGCTCATCACCCATATCTGCAGCTACTGGAGACGTTAATCCATCCCTTTGTATCGGCGGCAAGTTAATCCTTGTCGTGTCTGACCTAACACCTGACCCACATCATCACGGCCACGTCATGAGCTACACACCCTTGCTATGCGCCCCCCCCCCACACACACAACCTGTAACCTGTTGAGGATTAAGGAAACAACTTCAAACAAGTACGCCAGTGAGCTCATGTGGTGTGGGTCAGGTGTTAGGTCAGACACGACGAGGATTAACTTGCCGCCGATACAAAGGGAAGGATTAACGTCTCCAGTAGCTGCAAAACCATGCAGTCTCGGGTCATATCAGTTCATGTACAGCCGACCAATCCACCAGTTACAAGCAATTCACTTCAGTTCTGCACAAGTCTCCATCGTGACAAGACGAGTGAGTCACTGTGCAATATGTATTTTTTGTGGGGGCAGGGGGCAAACTCAAGGGCCGCCCCGGGCGGCACACACTCTAGCTACGCCACTGATTCTACAGTTTGTATGTAATTGTTCTTCCTCGATGAATTTCTTTGTTATATAACAGCACAGCCACATTGTAAAACAGTAACATAAATCATTATAATTTGATCTTAATTTGATTGTAATTATAATAACAAAAGTAACTTATGATGTGCAAGAAGAGATTTTTCCTCCTCCGTAAAAAGTCGTCCAGTCATATTTGCCCCCATAGCCTTGTAAACATTACTCTCGATGGTGATTGGCTGTCGTAATGGTGTAAATGAAACGTGATTGGCTGGAATTTCAGGTTTAGAATCCTTGCTTGGAAAGGACGAGTTGTATGTTCTAAGTAAACACAAGAAATATGTTCTGCCACGTTCGTAGAGTGATACGGTATATATAATTTGTAATACAAGTTTAAAGTCCTGCTATAATAGTCGAGATAAATTTATTTCTCTAGAAAAAAGGCCGCCATTTGCAATGACGTCACCACCTACCCCGCAGATGACGTTCTCCAACAAACTCACCACTCACCACTCACCAGTCACCACTGCAGTCGGAGGCAGGCCGTATTCAAGAACAGTCATGGAGTGTACGACGCCATTTACGATGACCTTCTTGACCTGATCTTGTTTCAGGAATACCACCCTTTCGAAGCTCTGGAGAGATCTCGAAGCTTTGATATTTTGAATACAGTGCTAACTCATAATTCCCACCAGGAAACTTGCTTCGAGACTCCTCCAAAGCTTCGAAAAATGCAGAGTTCCATGTGTTAAAGACGATATTGCTGAAAAAAGATCGGGGCAAGAAGGTCATTGTAAATGACGTCGTACACCCCATAACTGTTCTTGAAAGAAGCCCGGTTAACCCTCGTAACAAGGAGAAATATTAAGCTTATTTCTTTTTTTATCAAAAGAGTCGTACAGACACATCGTTTCTCGAGAGGTTGTCAACTGGAATGAGGAACTGCAATTACCAACCTGGTATATGAAATTGTTAAATGTGACACAACCTGGCCGTTGGAAAGATTGAACTACAGGGCTTCACGACTCATCTCACTTTTAATCAACCATTCTTAGCACCAGCTATCACCTAAGCTTAAAAGGTTACTGGATAAAATCCGAAAAGCCCGGGTGGGCATATTAAAGGGTCGCTTTCAACTGGCACCATGTTATGATAAAAATGTCAGTGTAGAGAAGAGGGGGTTGATTGAAGGTTTACATAGAGAGAAGATAGCTAAAATATAAATAAGAAAATACAAAATGGGGAAGACTGTACCTGATACGTCACCATAAGGGACGTGGTGACGAGGAAACAACGGTGTGAAGAGGATGATGAGGAAGGTGACGGCGGAGCATCCCATACACACGTCCTCCCACTTCAATCCCTTTTCAAACATCGACTGAAAACGCAATACACTTTTCAGTCATGAAGATTCACTAGTAGAATAAAAGAATTCTCTGGAATCTATTATGAATTAATGAGGACGACGCTCTCTGTATACTCTTGGCAGTGGAGGATTCGCTCCATTAAAATTTCAGCTCGAAATAACACTATGTAAATACTGTTCTTCAAGATTATCTGGAACATTCAGTTAAATATCCGGATCAACACTAACTGCTCACTTAACTCATTTCTACCCACCTTATTTACACAAGCTTACTTATTTTACAATTATAATAGTAACAAAGAGCACCTGGTACGATGGCTTTTTTATGATGTTTTCATAAAAAAGTCCTTCGTGGATATTAAGCGTGAGAGGGTTTTGGATATCAGTGGATAGGCGCTACTTTCCGCATCCTTGACATACGTTTAGATCCGATTTCAGAACGGTGGTTTGAGCCTGCGACATGAGCTCGGCTCAGGTGTGTGAATCGGGATTCCTCGATCCGAGATTTCCTGCAGTGGATTACCCATATTCAGAACATCGGCTCGAACCCCGGATCGGGTAATCTGTTGCATTTTCTTCAATTCTGAGCAAAATTCCGAACACTAAAATTCCAGCCAATCACATATCATTTACACAATTACGATAGCCAATCATAATCAAAAGTAATGTTTACAAGATTATGGTGGGAACTATGACTCGACGAGTTTTTACAGAGGAGAAATCTCTCCTTGCACATCACAAGTTACTTTTATTACTACAGTTCCAATCAAATTAAGATCAAATTATAATGGTTTATGGTATTGTGTTCCAATGTGGATGTGTTGTTATATAATAAAGAAATTCATAGAGGAAAACAATTACATACAAATTGTAGATATAGTCTAGGATAGGTGTCAATATTCATAACCAAAGCAAGATGAATCAATGCAGGGCGTAGTAACCTGGCTAGATTAGGCTAGGTTAGGATCAGTTTGGTTAGGTTAGGTTTCTTTCTGTTCTTTTAACCCCACATTTCCCCTGATTAGTAATGTTCAGAAAAGGCTTTCCTTTATGAATGGATTGAAATCAAAATGCACTCAGCATTAATTCAATTATATTGAAAATACATCAAAATAGTTTTCGTAAAGAAAAAGCGCCAGCGCTCTTTACTTTTACCCGCTTGATCTTCATGGACCCTAAGCACAAAAGTGTTGTAACACATTATCAAAACTCTTTCAGTTAGTAGAATATCTCTTACTGGAAACTATTCTTAACAAAGAATCTCAAAGCAATCATCAGCTGATGAATGGGAAGTAGAGGTGAATCATATCCAATTGGTCTGTCAAATAGATGCTCCATATCATGGAAAATATCAAGGAAATCTTCCAATTTAACGATATCGCCAAAAAGTGCGCTCTGTTAAAATTCGTGTTGACTTGTTATCTTGAATGACGGATCGACCGTTGAACCTGCCTCCAGGCTGGATTAACCCAAGGATCGACAAATCCAATCTAATACCCAGTTTGATCTTTGTGTTGGCTCAAGCCAGCATTCTGAATACCAACACTCTTCAATCTTTGCTCGATCTTTGGTTTAAACCTTCATGGGGTTTCAAACCAGCATTCTGAATTCGAACCTTAGGTTCAGATAATCAACAACTAATTTGGGAAGGAACGAGATCAACTCGGCTGTAGAAAACATACAACTGTATTGATGATTTCAGCGGGCTCAGGGATGATTTTGGCAGGCTCAGAAATAATTTTGGTGGGCTCAGGAATGATTTTCGAGGGCTCAGGGATGATATTATTGGGTTCATGAATGATTTTCGTGGGCTAATGGATGGTACTTTTCCACCGCGATGTGCAATCAGGCTAACTCGAAAGTATTGATCGTTTCCCAAAAGAAGGAGTCGATTTGGCACTTTCCTGGTTCGTCTTAAGACTATCCTTTTACCTTTTCTATTGCTCGCCAGCGTTTGAATGGGTAAGAATTCAGACAGGGTGCCATTATGCAGGACACTGTCGCTCATGTCATCATGGAGTTGCTTCACAATGGCGATGAATTTTGGTGAACAACCAAAACGACTGTGCAGGGAAAGGTAGTGCCCTTTCCAGCACTGATGGATGCATTGTTCGTCTTTAATTAGGGAGTTACCTTCGGATGAACATAAGAACACAAGAATACACGAATGGAGGAAAATGCAGTGGGCCTATTATTATTAAGCAGCCCCATTTATCCAGCGTGTTCGAGTTAATGATGAAGTTTAGTAACTTGTCCACTCATACATTACTTCATTTACAAACTAATGTTTACCTCTTTCACACCTAAATCTAAATTTGTATAATTTAAAACCCTTGCTACGAGTTTGTTCGTGGTTGGATAGTTTGAGTACCATTGTTATATGAACTTTGTTTAACCCCGATTTCCATTTATACACCTCGATCATATCGCCCCTCACTCTACGTCTCTCGAGGAAGTGCAAATTAAGATGCTTTATTCTGTCTCTGTACTCAAAGTTCCTCATGCGTGGGATTAGTCTTGTCATTCTCCTCTGAATGCTTTCTAGTGATTCAATATCCATTCTATAGTATGGTGACCAGAACTGAACTGCATAATCCAAGTGAGGTCTCACAAGCGCAAGATACAGTTTTAGGATGACCTCGCTAGTCTTGTAACTATCACTCCTTTGTATGATCCTATGATCTTTGTTAGCTTTGTTTTAAGCAAATGCACATTGTTGTCTTGGTTTAAGATTCCTACTTATCATTACTCCTAAATCTTTTCACAGTCAGATTTCTCTATAACAACGTTGTTCATATGATATCTGATTTCTCTGTTTACATGTCTTAGATTAAGCACTTTGCATTTGTCCTCATTAAATTTCATCTGCCATTTATCAGACGATGCGAAATTTTTTTTTAGGTCTTCCAGTGATTTTGTGGAGTCGTCCTCAGATTTAATTACGCTTCCTATTTTAGTCTCGTCAGCAAATTTACAGTACTTATGCTGCTGTCTACGCCTATATCTATGTCTTTTTTGTATGTAATAAATAGTAATGGTCCAAGCACTGAGCCTCAGGGTACTCCATTAGTGACGTTGTGATAGTTGTTATTTGGTATACACCTTAATTGTTTTAAATAAGTTCTGGAACTCTTAAGTGCCAGGGCTGATGTAAACACTTCTTCTGGGCTTTCATTTATTTTTGAAGCGCCTATGTAAACGCTTCTGGGCTTCACCTTGCACAAGGCTGTAGGGGAGTGCCCCATAAATAATAATAAAAAAAAAATGCCAGGGGTGGAACTGATATTTAGGGAAAATGAAGAAGAGAAATTAAAGAATAATACCCTCAGATGAGAGGATGTTCTTAAGAAGATAAATAAATTAAAGAAGACAAAATCTCCAGGGCCTGATAAAATTTTCCCTCGAGTTTTGAAAGAGTGTAAGGAACAAATTCGTGGACCCCTTGTAAATTTATTTACAAAATCATTAGCCAAACTTGTGGAAGCAGGCAAATGTAGTACCCATATTAAAAAAGGGAGACAGAGCATCAGCGTCAAATTACCAGCCGATTAGTTTGACGTCAGTAGTGAGGAAATTTCTTGAATCAATTATAGCAAATAGCCTCTGATCGCACTTAGAGAGAAAAAGAAATAGTCTCCGACTCTCAACATGGGTTTACAAAGGGAAAATCTTATTTAACAAATCTGCTGAATTTTTTTTCGGAAAGTCTTCGAGGTAGTAGATAATGACGAAAATTACTATGTTATTTACTTAGACTTTAGCAAAGCGTTTGACAGAATACAGCATCAGAAGCTTCTGAGAAAAGTTAAGGCTCATGGTATCGAGGGGAAAGTTTTAAATTGGATAAAATCATGGCTCACCGATAGAACACAAAGGGTCAGCATAGATGGTGTTAAATCTGAGTGGGGCTGTGTAACCAGTGGGGTTCCCCAGGGGCTAGTACTGGGCTCACTCTCTTTCATAATCAACATGAACGATCTAAATACTGGGATCAACAGTGACCTAAGGAAGTTTGCGGATGACACCAAAATAGGGCGGCAAATTAATTCAGGGCAGGATGCAAATGCACTACAGGAGGATTTCAATAAACTGTAGGAGTTGTCAGAAAAATGGCATGTGAAATTCAACACCAGCAAGTGGAGCGTACTTAATATTGGAAGAACAAATACTGTCAATGTATATAGCCTAAACAACATCAACCTAGAGAAGTCGACTTGTGAAAGAGACTTAGGGGTACTTGTAAGCCCGAACCTACGGCCTAGAAAACAGTGCATTAATGCTCGAAATAAGGCAAACAGAGTATTAGGTTTTATATCTAGAAGTTTAAGTAACAAGAGTGCAGAGGTCATATTGCAACTATATCTTGCGCTAGTCAGGCCGCACCTCGATTATGCTGTTCAGTTCTGGTGCCATTATTATAAAATGGATATCAATTCACTGGAGTCTGTGCAGCGAAGAATGACGAAAATGATTCCGGGACTTAGAAACCTTCTATATCAAGATAGAGTTTTAGGTAGTAGGTATTAGGCAACTACCAAACAGGGAGGTACTACCGGCTGGGAAGATATTGGAAGCATAATGTGTTGTCTATGGTAGACCCTGCTGCTATATGGCATCACAAAAATTGTGACCAAGTCCCAGGTTGCTGATCTGACTTTCTGCCTCATCTATACACTATTGCAGGGTCTCAATTGTTTCACTTACTATTGACAACACAACATACATATAATATTTTTCACTTTTGATCGTTTTTCATTTTTGTATTTCTTTATGGTTTATTATTATTATTATTATTATTATTATTATTATTATTATTATTATTATTATTATTATTATTATTATTATTATTATTATTATTATTATTATTATTATTATTATTATAATTATTACATTTTCGACCCCCAGGCACTGATGTGGGTCAGTGACCAGTGCCCGGGTGGGCTAATCCCCGTCCCAAAAAAAATAAATAAATAAATAAAGAAACTAAACTTGCATTCCCTAGAAAGACGAAGAGTGAGGGGAGATATGATAGAAGTATTTAAGTGGGTAAAAGGAATCAATGAAGGAGATATAGATAAAGTTCTTATAATATCTGAGCAGGATAGGACTTGTAGCAACAGATTAAAAGTTGGATAAGTTTAGGTTTAGGAGCGAGATAGGAAGGAACTGGTTCACAAATAGGGTGGTAGACGAATGGAACAAGCTTAACCACCTTGTAGTAAGTGCTGGAACGCTGGAAAGTTTTAAAAGGAGGCTAGATAGATTCATGGCTGATAGAGAGTGGTAGTAACTCTCGACAGGAGCTACCATGCACAGGCCAACCGGCCTATTGCAGGCTCCTTATTTTCTTGTGTTCTAATGTGTTTAAACTCTTCCGCCAGCCATGACCATACGTGTTAAGCCATGGAGGTGTAGGAGAGCGACCTGCACGTGCGACCAGTACGGCCAGTGTTCCAGAAGAAGACCTCGCTAGAGGAAAGGTCACAGCAGACTTAGCTCCTGGGGATAAATTGTCGGTAATGGCTAGTGCTACTTGTGAGCAGGGCAGTGCCTTTCTTAAGTTAGAGAAGGTCAAAGAAGAAAACTTGAAATTAAAGGAAGTGATAGCGAGGATGAAGGAAGAAGATACGAGACAGGAAAGTTGTGTCTGACGAAAACTCAGGCGAATGGAAGGTTGTGAGGAGAAAACGACCAAAATGGTAGTGGAAAAAGACACCAAGGAAACGACAACAGCTAAGTGTAAAAACTCTTAAAGTCCTTTGATAGACGAATTGAGCATTAGCATAGTCAGGGACAGGGCTGAGAGGGAAGGTAAAAAAACCTTAATTGTTGGCGATTCTCAGGTACGGTACCTGGATAGAGCTTTTTGTGATAGAAATAAAAATAGGATGAGGGTGTGTTTACCAGGAGCTGGGGTGGGGGATATAGTTGATAGGATGGACAATATCTTGTCTGATAATGGGAACAAACCCATAATCTGCCTTAGTGAAGGAGGCAATGATATTGGCCGGTGTAGGAGTGAGGAGCTTCTTGATAAGGTCGAAGGGAGGGATCCCTATCATATGTGGTGTCCTGCCTAGAAGGAAAGTTTGCAATGAATGGTTGTCAAGGGCAGTTGGTGTCAACGTCAGTTGGTGTCTACGGCCGTCTTGACAGATATTGCAAGTCAATATCAGTCTCATTCAATGACAGCTGGGACAAATTTTACGGCAGAAGGGACCTTTATGCTAGGGATGGGGTACATCTCTCTGGGGATGGGGTGGCAACCCTGGCTGGCTCTCTCGAGAGGGCAGTTTAAAAGATGTCGAAGTCTTTAAAGTGCCATAGGAACATTTTGGCACGGAGGTGGAGGAGACTGCAGTTGGTGCGGGTAAACAGAGTGAAAGGTTACAGGGAAATAGTGCTTGGGATGATGACAAAACTAAATTAGGCAGGGAGTTAAAACCTAAACGCGTCAAAGAGAGGACTCAGAACACGACTAACATAAATGTCTACTTCGCAAACAGTAGGAGCATGAGAAACAAAATGGATGAAATTAGGACGTTGGTATGTAACAAAAAAATCGATATAATAGCATTCACGGAAACATGGATTTATACTCACGAGAGTTACCTGTCGAATACCAAATTGCAGGTTACAAATTATTCCATACCGATAGGCAGATTAGGAAAGGAAGCAGAGTAGCAAGCTATGTCAGAGATAATCTAAAGTGTCAAATAAATAAGGAAATAAAAACTGAGCTGAATATAGAAACAAATTGGATAGAATTAATCGATGGTAGAGAAAAATTAATTGCAGGAGTAATATTTAGACCTCCTAATCTTGATAGAGTTAATGAACGACTTATTTGGGATGATATGCGCAGGGCTTCCAGGCATAGCAAAGTTTGTATAGTAGGCGACTTTAACTTTAGCCAAATAGATTGGAACGACCTTACAGGTAACTTAGAATCAGAGGATTTTCTTGAAGCAGTTTAGGACTGTTTCCTAAGTCAATATATGACCAAACCCACCTGGGGTAATAATATACTCGATATAGTTCTGTCAAACAGAGAAAACTTCATTAGTAATGTCGAGGTAGGGAACGAACTTGCCACCAGCGATCACAAAGAAATAAGATGTCAATTAGAATTTAAGGAAGACGCAAGGAAAATTCCAATAAAGTCCCAGATTTCAGAAGGGCAAACTTTGGTAGGTTGAAAAGGCAGCTGAGAGAAGGGGTATCACGTTTGGGGGTGGATTACATGACCTCACGTGAGGTGACCTCACACAATGTACCCATAGAAGGCGAGCTCGCTTTATATGGAGCCCTGACAACGATATCATCACAAAATATGACGGTTGAGGATGATCTGATTACGAGATCTGAGATTGACGAGTTCCACAACAATTTAAATAATGAGTTACTTAATGCACAAAGGCAGAACATGCCATACAGAAAACTTAGATCAGACAACAAAGACCCTAAATGGATAAACAATTATTTAAAGAATATTATTGGGTAAAGGAAGGCTATAGGTAGAAATAAATCGTGGTGAAGTTTACCTCCGAGATTATTATAAGGTATTGTCCAGTAGGGTTAAGACCAAGATAAGAAAAGCAAAGAGGAATAATGAACTGAAGGTAGCAAGGGAGGAGAAGTCAAACCCCAAGGGATTCTTTCAAATGTATCAAACTGAAATACCTGAAAAGATTGGATCAATACAGTCAGATACAGGCGAGCTAACTGATAGCCACGGAGAAATGAGCAATAATCTGAATAAATATTTTTCAACAGTTTTCACCACCGAAAATTTGAACATGATACCCGAGGCACCGACCATATACAGAGATAGTGAAGAAAATAGATTAAGCGAGACAGTAGTGACTGGTAACGACGTTAGTAAACAAATAGACAAGTTAAAGCCTAATAAGTCGCCAGGTCTCAGGTCCCACCACCAATACAGTGCAAAGATTGACGATCAACCCACAACTGATATACAAAAGTGACAATTTGAACTTGAAAGAAAGAAACAACTGTTAGAGTGACAACCAGTGCGCAGCTGTCACGGGTGACCTGATTCGGACCTCACACACCCAGGGTCCACCACAACTGCCAACACTGGATGAGAAGCCAAGAAAGACTCCAAACTACATCAGGAGAGAAATGAGGATTCCCTACTCTGCCCAGATGAGGAATTATGAATTCCCAACTCCATCACATGAGGAGCAAGAACCATCTCCAACACCCTGTGTGAGCTGAAGGACATACCCGGAACACGTGGTGGATGTGCTAAACATCTGCAGCTGTAGTGAGGGAGTGGCCCTTAGCACCTAGGTACGATGGCCATCCGAACCGTGGGAAGGACTCTGTTGGCGCCATCATCTGGTCACAAGACTGTTTACAAGATCATCTCCCGCAGTACCAGATTCTAGAGTTAATGTTGTACAGTATATGTTGACTCTATGTTTCTTATTTCTTTGTACTGAAAGCTTTTGTCAATCAAGTGACCCACTCCTCAATTTCACTATACGTAACTTATTATCTCTGTTTATTTTATATTTTAAGCCTTATGGCTGACATGTTATCTCAATAAACTGTTAATTATTATTATTATTATTATTATTATTATTATTATTATTATTATTATTATTATTATTATTATTATTATTATTACACTCACTCACCTGAAGCACCATAAAGAGCCCAGCAGAGGGGGTGAAGATGCCGCTGATGATGGCCATGGCAGTGTTGCGGCGTTGAGGGAAGAGATTACCCAGTTGGAGTCCTGCCATCCTGATGGTGTTGCCGCCCACTGAGAGCAGGATGGATGCCCCCCACAGGTAGTCTGGTGACGCTGTGGAGAAGAACGTGTCCTTGTAAGTCGGTGTATTTGTGACATTTTCTTTACAGGTAGACTCCTGCATTTACTGTACGCATTGTACATTATACAGTATACACCTGTACTGTATGTGCTATACATTATATACCAACACTGTTCATGTATATTGTATACCTACACTGTTTATTTACTTTATATACAGTAATTTTTAAGTAAAATGCACAATTGCACTGTATATTTACACTGTGTACCTACACTGTCTATATAACAGACGTGAACACAAACTCATTCCTCTCTTCCACTGTTCCCCGAGCCCCGATTTCAGATTTGTGAATCCGAAGCATTTATGGACAGAATAATACAGCAGTATTTATTTTTTCTGGTTCACGAGTTTGAATCTCAGGGCTTGTGGAGCAACAGAAGCTGCATAAGAGGCGACAGGACTTCTATTTGTGACTGTACACTGTACACCAGCACTATCTATGTACAGTTCTATTCAGAAGTTCTTTATACACCCGTGGTGGAGGGCGCATAGCCTATTGCACCCTTTATGGACGTCAGGTAACTATGCCAACCATCCCACTAATACAGAATGGAACTGACTACGGAACAGCTTGATTCGAACGAAGACTCATCAAAAAGAGATGGGGAGAATATTAATATGAATATCGGCCAACGTTAGTGCTGATGGATGATGAAGATGAGTTACAAGAAGAAGAAAGCCATAGTGATAGGAGTATCTTCCAATATAAGATAAAGGGCAGTTGGTCAAACCCTGCACAGTGGTAAGGTCGTGGTAGTTGGGGACAGCCAGGTGAGACTCTTAAATATAACTTTTTGTGAAAGAGATAGGAACGTAGGATTAGGGATTGTTTTCCTGGGGCTGGGATAGGGCATGTAGCTGAGAGGATTGATAGGGTTTTGTCACGGGAGGGTCCCAAGCAAGTAGTGTGTCTAAGTGTAGGAGATTCAGATTCAGATTTGCCCCCGAGGGGGCTAGTTTATTGGGCACCCCCTTACATCCTGTGCAAGGTGAAGCGCAGAAGCGTTTACAGCGCCCAACAGGGAAGTATGAAAAGTTCATACTTGCCTTTATGACTCGTACATTAAGGGCGTAAAAGCCTGAAGGGTCATAGGTTTTGTCAAGTTACATAAAGTGAGAGAATGATGAGTGTGTGGGGAGAAAGTTCCCGGTACATTTTATCCGTTTATGGCAAAGAGTGGCAGGTCCCTAATAATGTCAAATGCCAGGCCTGTGACTAGGAGGAGGGATATCTGGTCTGGGAGGGAAGAGGTGTTGGTAACGGCTGGGGACCTATAGGAGGAGGTCATAGGGCAAGTGAGGATGTAGTGAGAGAGGGTGTGAGAGTCGGGTTGGCCACAAAGTTTACAAACAGTGCGGTGAGGCTCAGGGTTGCCAATGTACTCCCATAGGTACCTGTACCCTAGGCGCAGTCTCATGTATATAAGCTGTTGAGATCGAGTCAGGGATTGATATTCTTTGTTGTGGCGGTTGTCGTCACCGGTTACAGCGTCATAGTGGCATAGTGTGACGCTACCCCGTTGTTTCAGGTGTGTCCAATTTTCGTTGAATGCCTCTCGTTGTGTGGCGTGTATGCGAGATTTGAGATGATTCAGGGAGAGGGCGAGAGTGGCTTCAGTATCTTCTTCTTGTGTAGCTTCTTTGGCAAGCCGATCCACAGTGTCACAGGCAGTTATTCCTATATGTGACGGGATCCAAAGAAACTTGACACGGATGTCATCAGTTTGTTCTAGCCCGGCAACGGCGGCTAGGGTGTGTTGGGCGGCAGGGGAGGAGGGGGAGGGTAATTTGAGCCTCGCTAGCGCAGAAGTGCTGTCACTGATTATAAGGAGGTTCCGGCGTTCAGTGCGAGCATAGGTCGCCCCCTCATGAATGCCCGCGAGGATGGCTATGCTTTCAGCATCAGTGGAGGAGGCCCAGTCGTGGACCCTGATTTTCCTGCAGGCCTGGCGCTCAGGAATCCACACAGCTGCCCCAGCGCTGCCCAGCGTGGTAACAGACCCATCACAGTAGACGAGGATAGGAGGGTGGGAGGTCTTTAGAGAGGAAGCGACATCATTAATCTGCTCAAGGCAGTTAAGTTTGAGCATATACCTCAGTTGGGTGGATTTACGACCAGGGAAGGTGTGGACGACAACATCAACACACGGGGAGGTCCACGGCGGTAGAGGCGGATGAGTGTACTCGGGAGGGAGAGAGGTCGAGGGGGTGTAGAGGTGATAACGCAGGATGTCAGCAGCAGTGTGGACGGGCCAGAGTTGAGAGGGAGGGGGGAAAGTAATGGGGACAGGCCAGCGCAGGAGGGTGTTAAGATGTGAGTTCAGTGAGCGCGACAGGGGAGTCGGTTGCTCACTGCGAAGAAGTTTAACACCAAGGATGGCATTGAGAGCAGTAATTCGATCGCAGACGGGAAGCAGGATTAGTTCGCGCTGCATGACTTCTATTCTGGTGGTCATAGGGCAGCCGAGGATGAGTCTCATCGCTCTGTTTTGGATTTTCTCTATGCTTTGTTTCTCGCGCTGGGAGGCAACTACAAGGACAGGAGAGGCATAATCTATGACATGAGACGTAGGACCCTGACAGAGGCTCCTTTGAGGCCGTGAGTGAGGGACTGGAGGGGCCTCGTTCGTTGGCGGCACTGGGAGATGACGTGGGCGGCGACAGCGGAGGTCGTGGCTCTGGTAGTGACTCGCACAGGTAGACCAAGGTACCTGTAGGTGCGTACTTGATCGATGTCTTGTCCTTGCAGAATCAGTGGTGTCTGACGCCGGAAGCGTGAGATGAACTTGGTTTTAGTGTGTGAGATGACTAGCCCGAGTGTTTGACAGGTCCGGGCGAACGTGGAGAGTATAGGTTGTTCATGTTGCACTGTAGTAATTTGGAGGAGGATATCATCAGCGTAGCTTATGATGTGACCGTCTAGGGCTCGCTCAGCAAAGATGACGTTGAGACGGCAGATGGAGTTCCTGAGAACATTGAAGAGTGTAGGGCTGAGTACACCTCCCTGAGGCGTGCCAAGATCAAGGTCCCTGATCTTAGAGTAGTGGCCCTGAAAACGGACACGGGCCTGTCGACGGGAGAGGTAGTCAGCAATCCACGTGAGGAGTTTGCCCTTCACATCCATGTGAGTGAGGCCCTCAAGGATCACTTCACTGTTGGTTTTATCAAAAGCACCCTTGAAGTCGACGAAGAGGGAGGTTTTGGCGGAGGTGTTTGCCATGTAGTGAGCGATGCAGTGAGCAGTACTCTTTCCGGGGCGAAAACCATAGAGGTCAGGGTGCAGGTGGGCTTCAATTTTCCAGTGGAGGCGGTGGAGTATCATGCGCTCCATCATCTTTGAGAAGCAGGAGATGAGGGATATTGGACGATATTCATCTTGTCTGCCTGGTTTAGGGACTGGGATGGTGGTGGCAGTCTTCCATGAATGAGGCAGCTGACCAGTATCAAAAGAGAGGTTAAATAGACAGAGGAGGGGGTTACCAGGGGTGGCAATAAGGGCATTTAACACATCATATGTGACGCCGTCATCGCCTGGGGCGGTGGACCGACCACGCTTAACAGCATTTAGTAGTTCACACTGTGTGAAAGGCACGTCAGTGTCTGCAAATAGGTCTTGGTACTCGAAGATGCGCTGTCGGCGTTGTGGTTGCAGTGCGAGGGTGAGGTCTCGTACAGCGGGTGGTAGCGCATCAATGGAGGCGGCCTCCTGCCACATCTGGGAGAGCGCCTCAGCTCGGGCAGCTGGTCTGGGGTGGAGCGCGGGTCTGGCGTTGGTGCCCCGGGCACGGTTAATGGTGCGCCATATATCACCTATAGATGTAGACTGGTCAATAGAAGAAGCAAAATCAAACCACTGCTTCTCTCGTGCGAGAGTGATGGCAGATTGGAGCTCTTTATTTGTGCGCATCAGGAAGCGTAGAGAGTCAGGGGAGCTGGGAGATTTCTTCCACTGGTCGACTGCTATTCGGTGCCATACTCGGATAGACTTAACATTAGGGTCACGGTTAACGTTCCACTGACTCCTGGGCTGGCGGTTAGGGCGGCGGTGTTTTGGGACAGGGCGGAGGAGGTCAGTGCATTGTTTGGACAAATCAAGGTAGAGTTGGTCTGCGGTGGTGACAGTGTAACCCTGAAACCATTCAGCAATGGAAGTGATGAAGGCAGGTATGTTGGCAGGGGGTAGCCTGAGCCTAGGGCCTTTGGGTGGAGCGGGTATTCTCACATACTGGAGGGTAGTGTGGATAGGGAAATGGTCACTGTGGGGGGAGTGGAGGATGCGGGTGGAGTGTGGGCGGTGAGGGTCAGAGTAGAGAGCTATGTAGTCAAGTTTCCCTCCCCCGATGTGGGTGGGTGATGGAGGGCAGAGAAGACGTACAGGGTCATCGGTGGTTTGTGGGTAGGAGAGCCAGGAGTTACCCCGGGAGTTTGAGTGGGGCCCCTGGGAGCCGAGACTAGGGTGACGGGCATTGAGGTCCCCCACAAGGAGGGTGGGGGTGGAGGTGATATGGTGTGGTAGGACAGGTACAGTAGGGGTGGAGGGAGACACATAGACATTGACAATATTGAGGGACATACCTTTTAGTGTGATTGTGATGGCATGTGCGTCGGTGGTGTCGTCATCAAGGGGGACGTCGAGAGGTTGGTAGGGGACATCCTTCTTGACGTAGATCCGTAGTCCACGTGCATGGCTTCGTGGTAGTCCGTCGATGCGGAGAACAGGAGTGGATGGGCTCTCAACACATGTGTAGCCACTGAGCACATAGGTACCAGCAGCACACCGCGTTTCTTGGAGGCACAGCACGTCGACGTCTTCAGTGTAGACGTAGGTTTTGAGGGCACCAAACTTGCTTTGCAAGCCGTTTATGTTCCAGGTGAGTACCTGCAGTCCTGTAGCGTTGCTATCCATTGTGGTGTATTAGACTGATTACCCCTGACGTGGACGGATGGGCCTTAGGTGCCGGCATGTCGGTGGAGTATGGGTAGCCGGGGGTGGAGTCCTCAGGTCCAACAGGTAGCCCTGGTGGAGACAGCACAGACACAGGAGCAGGCGAGGCTTGAGGTGGGTAGACAGGTTGAGGCGCCACGTGACGTAAAGATGAGGCAGGGCTTGGCTCGGGGGCCCCAGTACACACAACCTGTGAGCAGGGGGGTTCACAGGGGGACTACCAGCTTGTGTCAAACCAAAAGAGGGGAGTGACTGGGTGGCAGCAAAGGGCAGGAGTTGGCGGTGTAGGTCGGAGATGACGGTACAGAGTGTAACCAAGAGTTTCTCAACATGACTGGTAAATTCTTGGAAGAGGACATGATCTGTGTCATGTCACTGGAGACGGGTTGTGGGGGGGCACTGGTGGCGGCACAAGGCTTGACAGCGTCAGGGTAGAGACGGGGTTGTGGGGGTGCACTGGTGGCGGCACAAGGCTTGACAGCGTCAGGGTAGAGACGGGGTTGTGGGGGGGCACTGGTGGCGGCACAAGGCTTGACAGCGTCAGGGTAGAGACGGGGTTGTGGGGGGTCACTGGTGGCGGCACAAGGCTTTACTGCGTCAGAGTAGCGACGGGGTTATGGGGGGGAACTGGTGGGAACACGAGGCTTGATAGCGTCAGAGTAGAGACGGGGAGGAGGCTCAGTAGTGGTTGAGTTAGGGAATGGTAGGTGCTGTTGTGGTGCAGCCTGGTGAAGCCAGGCAGGGGCAGGTGACCCAGTAGACTGAGGGGGGCGTTGTGGTAGACGCAGCCCTTGGGGAGGCCTCTCCCCTGGGACAGAAGGGCGACTGGGGCACTGCCGTGAGTCAGCATTGTGCCGGCCGCCACAGTTACAGCACCTGGGCTCAACTACATAGCCCACACCACCCCTATTAAGGTGGTCTTTGATTTTCTGGGCACAGGAGGCGGAGTTGTGGTTACGTGAGCAGAAGCGACATCTAGGACGATCATGTCGGCAGCAGGCAGTGAAGGTGTGACCCCAATGAGAGCAGATAACACAAAATGCAGGCCCAGGATGATAGGGCTCTGCTTAAAGTGGTGGAAGGATTGGATGGGCTTCCACAGTGGTTGGACATACCCTTCCCTTCCACTTGACAATAACAGCAGCTTGTGGAGTGTGTCCCCGGTAATGTCGACGTATACTGAGTAGATTAGAATTAAAGTCATGTGCATCTTCGATGTCAGCGTATAGGGGGAATCGTTTCACTAGGATGTGGCAACATTCATCAGCGTCTGCTGGGGGGGCCACTAGGACAACCCCGTCAAAGCCAACAGTACTAAGGGTTTTATAGATTTCAGGAGTCTGACACTTGATAAAGTTCCGGTTCTTACCCTGTCGGAATTGAATGTTGGGACCATGCTGTCTGCAGTACTTCATCATCCAATTAAACCGATCCTCGACAGATTTTAATGAGTCCTTGGGAAAGTGGAGATTCAGCTTACTTGTTTGTTTGGCAGAGGGCAGGGTGATAGGGTCCATGGCATTGCTGTTTCCACTGTGGCTAGTGTTTCCCATAGAAACATTACCGTCACTGTCATAATCACTGGGGTCTGACTCTTGAAGGGTGTTGGATTCAGTCAAGACCTGCTGTGTTTTATTCCCAGTTGAATTCTTTCTGCTTCCTTCTGTGTGTGTCGTCCTTTTCTTCCTATCATTCATGATCTCATCACTGTCGCTTCCTTCACTTTTCTTCGCCTCCTCTCGCCTCCTCTTCTTTTCATTCTTACTAATCACTTCTTGAAAATTGTCTATCACTTCTATTGTTGTTGGCCGCGGATTGTCTGCTTCTGATTCACTACTTGAAAGCCTCAGGTCGTCTTCTAAGTTGTTCAGTAGGGCAATCTTTTCTACTTTAGCCAAAGCCTTCATAGGTTTCTGCCCACCACTCTCCCCAGGCATTGTGCAATGCTTGTGTTCGGTCACAGGCGAGATGGAGAGGCAACGACGTCACTACCACGTCATTCAACGTCACGCTCTTCGCACTGCGCATGCGCAGATACGAAAATAACCGACCAGATGGACCAGGCAGGAAGTCCATATATTTTATCTAAAATATTGTCTAAGTCCAACAACTATAAATTTCACAAGCGACACTGTGCTTACAACTGGGCTCCACTTTAGTTCTCTAAACAGACTGAAGGTAGTCGTCTCACTAAATTCATCAGAATTGGGAATTGTAGGGAGAGCTCACCCACAGCCTTTGTTGACGTTTTACGGTGCGCATGTCGAATGAAAGTGTAGGAGGTAACGGCATAGGAAAGGTTAGGAGTGAGGAACTTTTCAAGAGGTATAGGGAGGCGCTGGGGAAGGTTAGAGATAGGGGAGGGATCCACATAGTATGTGGTGCCTATAGGAGAGGAGTTGGCGGTGAATGGCTGTCCAGGGCAATTGCCATAAATTGCTGACTAGGAAAACATTGTGCAAGCAATGATTGGGCGTTCATCGATAACTGGCGACCATTCTATGGCAACGACTACCTGTACATTCGTGATGATCAGGGTGTGTTTTTTTAAAGAGCCAGAGGCCGCCCATAGCGTGTGACAGTGTATCAAGTGTTGGTAAACAAGATCATAATAAAGAAATAATAATTGCTGCAAGAGTTTTTTTTTTTTTTTTCGGGGATTAGCCCACCCGGGCACAGGTCACTGACCCACATCGGGGCCTGGGGGGCAAAAATGTAATACTGTACTAATAATAATAATAATAATAATAATAATAATAATAATAATAATAATAATAATAATAATAATAATAATAATAATAATAATAATAATAATAATAATAATAATAATAATTAGTTCATAGTAAATAAAATTTTTAATAATAAATAAAAATAAAATAATAATAACAATAACAACACTAATAATAATAATAATAATAATAATAATAATAATAATAATAATAATAAAGAACCGTAAAGAAATACAGAAATTAAAAAAAAGATCAATCGTGAGAAACGATATATGAATGTTGTGTTGTCAATAATACGAGAAACAATTGAGACCCTGCAAATGTGTGTAAATGAGGCAGGAAGTCAGATCAGCAGGCTCTACCATTAGACAACACCTTCCTGAATTACCATATAAAACAAGAACCACTAACTACCAGTGACCACATTCCAATGATAATAAAACTATCTACAAGCCCAATCCAAGTACCAACAACCCCACATTTCCTAATGCAAAAAGCAGACTGGGAAGGCTACAGGAGGCAACTAGAACAAGTTAAGATCCCAGATCTCCAAGGCAAAATACTAGAAGATATAGACAACGAAACAGATACCCTTATACTTAACATCAAAAAGGCAATAGAGAACAACATACCAATCACAACATATCTAACGCTACCACACATCAGGACATCTCATGAATTGCCAATGCTCCAAGTACAATACAATAACATAATGATGTACATACAAAACTATCCACCAACAACAGAGCTTATTAGAAACTTAAGGCAAATACAACAAAAGTTAAGAGATGAAAGTCTGATAGCACACCAACAGATATGGAACGAACTAATAAACAACCTGGATACCACAAGAAATGACAAGAACTTCTGGCAGAACGTAAACAAAATTCTAGGAAACGACAAACCCCAACAAAAGTACATAAAAGACCAAAACGGGAAAAAACTCTTTGAAGAAAGAGATAGAATCCGCATACAGGAGAGAATGGAAAACAGTATTTCAAATATCAGAAGAAGAAAATGAGCAATTTGATGAGGAACACGAAAATCATATCTGCAGAGAAATGGCTGAAATGATATATAGGATAACCCTGTGGGGTTTTGTGGATATAATGTTGTTTAGCACTCAGGATGGATGGAAACTCTAAGGTGGTTTTCTTGTATAATATAAGTTATATGATAGACAGTCTGGTGCTGGAGGTGCCGTGTGGTGAGGAGCTGCTCAGTAGCGACGTTCGGTGAGTAGCTTGTTGAAGGAGGTAGATGTGCAGGAGCTTCGTTAGAGAAGATGTTGCCTGTTGCTGGCCTCCTGGTTGAATGAATGCTGGACAGCGAGGAGCTTGCTGGAGTAGGTGTTGCGTGTTCAGGAAGATGGGCCAGAATGAGAGCTGGTTGGTGAGGAAGCTCAGAGAAGGACAGCTGGTGGGTAGCCATGCTCGCTGGCGGGAGCGAGGACCGCCAGGCAGCGGCGGAGGAGGAGGTGTTGCTTGTTTAGGAAGAATGGCCAGAATGAATCTCAATGGAGAGACAGAGCTTATATACCCAGCAGCCGTGAGTCATCTATGAGTCATGTTGGGAAAACCCGAGAAAGTCGCCGGTCTTTGGCTCCGTTGCTAAGATACTGCGGCATCTGGTGATGCCCCCCCCGCTTGGGCCGCTAGTTTGGTTGCTAGGGAAGATGGTAGCAGTTGGTGGCTGCGGCTATGCAGTTGTAGGGGAGAAGCCCACTACAACCCCATACCATGTGGTGGACAAAACCAGGCTCAACTCGATAGAACCAATTACAGAAGGAGAACTGCTACACTACATCAGACACACTAAAGAAAAAGCACCAGGATTCACAAAAATCACAAGAAATATGATCCTATACCTACCCAACAACTGCACACAAGGCATCCTTGAAATATTAAACTTAGCTTTGGCAAGTGGATACTTAATTGATGCATTCAAAAACGCAATACTCATATTCATACAGAAACCAGCCAAAGACCACACTCAAGTAATTTATTGGAAGTTATAGGAAAACTATTTGAAAAGGCAATAAACAAGAGAATCAGAAAACGCAGGAGCGAAAACGGACTACTAAACCCCAGACAACATGGAGATCAACGCGCATGCGTGCGTAGTGCCAACAAAGGCTGTAAGAGACTGCTCCTTAAAATTCGTATTTCTGACGAATTCAGCGCGTCTACCAATCCCAGCCTGTGCAGACAACTATAGTAAGACCCAGTTATCAGCACAGTGGCATATATTTTTTTGTTACTTTTGGACTTTGTCATTTTTTGGGGATAAAACATCTGGTCCTACCACCCGATCCCTCTGAGCAAAGTTTTTCAAGTTTGCGCATGCGCAATGTGATAGTGTGACGTCATTACCACTCCACCTGACTGCAGTGTTACCAACGTGCCCTATGCCCGCCGTTAAACGCTCCCGTTCGTTGGAAACGGCGGCAGTAGGTGACAGTGATGCTGACGACTTTCTTCTTGAAGACACGTCAAAGAAGAAGCAGAAACCTCAGAAGTCAGGGTCTCCAGCAGGGGCCACGGCTCCCCCTTGCACCCCTTCTGGGGCTATAGAGGGTGGACTCCTGTCATCGGGGTCCCCAAGTGAGCCTACATGTGGCTCAATGACCGACCCTCCGCCGACGATGGACATAGGGGATTCCCTTTGTCTCCCTGCCCCGTCGCGCCTTCGTCGTCTCGCCTTCCCTCGGGACTTGCCTCTGAGCACACGGACGACCTGGTTCTTCCGTCACTGCTCTCCACTTCAGGACTCAACACTTCGCCTCCGCCGAGGTCCCACAGCCGTGATAGTCACCACACAAATGGACGAGACGGTACGCCTGCTCACTCAGGTGGGCTTTCCTGCTCCCCAGGGGGAGGTGATGCTGAAGTTCACCATCATCACCCCAGAAACTCGTCGTACCAAGGTAATGGTTCGCCACGTACCCTGGGAGATCCCTATCGACGATCTTCGCCCTCTTCTCCCACAACTACTGGACATGGAACGCCGCATCAACCCGGTCTCCAAACGTCCATCCAACGAACTCATCGGCTGGTGGGTGGGCCCCCTCCCCCCGAAGGTGAATGTAGGACCAATTCACAACTGTCCTCTCGACCGATTTATCGGAACCCCGAAAATCTGTGGTCGTTGCCAATCGTGGAAACACCGCACCTGGGAGTGCACGAGGATGGTCGCCTGCGGTTTCTGTGCAGGTCCTCACGACACAGTGGAATGCAAATCGAAAATTCAGAACAAAATCCCAGTTATTCCATGGTGCGTCAATTGCCATGGCAGTCACCACGCCTGGAATGCCAATTGCCCACAGCGTCCTGGCACTCGCCCGGGGAAAACTTACCTTGTACCACCGCCCTCGTCTCTGACGAAGCCCCTGTCAACCAAACCTCAATCCTATCCACCACCGCCTCTTCCATCCACCAAGGATTTCCCATTGATCTCCTCTCCTCTACCACCCCCTCCATCACCCCTACCACCCATCCTTTCTCCCCTCCCTCCCTCTCCCTACCGTTCTTGGAACAAGGTCGTTGCCGGCCCTGCCACACAGTCACCACCATCTCCTGCCCACCCGGACCCCCGCTGTCTCTCACCAGCACCACCACCTCTTACTCAACTGAACCCTCACCGTCCCTCTCCGTCGCTACCACCACCACATGCCCAGTCGGGCCCTCGGCAATCCTCGCCGCCACCTCCAGCTCATGCACAGGTACACCAAGTTGGTTCTATGGAAACAATCACTCTCCGTCTGGATCGCCACTCCAAGCAAATCAACCTTCTCTCAGCCCAACTCGACTTGTTTGTGAAAACAATTGCGACATTGCAGAAGCAACAACAACTCATTCTGGACACCCTGACCCAACAGGGGCGCATTTTGCAAGCCCTGATGACCCGCCTCCTTCCATCTCCCGAGATGGAGGATCCATCCCTCGCTCTCCCACTCCTCCCTCTCCATTTCTCTCAACAGAATTTGGTACCTCCTCTGGAGCCCTGTCTAGCCCCTCCGACTCATCTCACACCGGAGGCCGTTCCCTCCTCTTCTTACAATGGAACATCCAGGGACTTAGACCTCGCCGGACAGACCTCGCCCAGTTTGTGCTCTCCCATCAAGTAGATGTTGCTCTACTTCAGGAAACCATCACAGACGATGTTACTCCACTCCGCCTCTCTGGCTATTCTGTTTACACCCTGCCTCGGTACCGTGGGCAGGCTCGTGGCCTCCTCACCCTTGTGCGTAACACCATTCCATCTGTTCGTCTCCCTTCACCTGACTCACATGGACCCCCGTCTGAATTACTTTCTGTCTCCCTTACTCTTGGTGACCGGACCCTTCGTGTAGTCAATGTTCATTTCAAGAGTGATTCTCTGGACCCCCAGGTTCTTCACGACCTCCATGATGGGGTTCCCACTATTGTTCTTGGCGACTTTAATGCCCGCCATCCCACTCTTACTCCGGATCATCCCACTCCATGTACCCTTAATGGATCACATCTCTCACAGTTTCTTAATGGGGATGATGATGTTCGCTTTCTTTGTCCTGACGATCCTACTCGCCTCCCCCATAGTTTCCTTGATGTTGGCTTACTATTGAACGGTCATACTTCCTTTCATCCTACCGTCTGCACCGAGCCTGCTCTGTATAGTGACCATCTTGCCGTTACTACCCATCTCAGGCTCTCCTTCTCTGCCCCGACATCAACTCCTTATCGATCCCCTCGCCTTCGTCTCACACAAGATGCTGTTCCTCCCTTTACCCAATACCTTTCTACCTGGGCGGATTCCTATGTTGTCCCTCAGTCCCTTGACTCTTACAGCGCTGATTTTGTTGATGCCGTGTATGACTCTGTCAATCGCGCTACCCCTCCACGCCCTCCCCGTCACCCCAGAAGTGCCACCAACTACTGGTATCGTATCCCTGCCATGAGACATCTCCGGCAGGTAACCCGTGATCTCCACTCTGCCATACGGAGGTCTCGGTCTCCAGAGGACTGGGAAGACTTCAAAAATTGGTGCTCCTTTGCAACTCAGGAGCGCCGTCGGATACGTGAGGCGGACTGGCTATCCTTCACGGGATCTCTATCGTTCCAGTCGTCACCCTCTTATGTATGGAATCGGATTAATGCTATACGGGGTACTCGACGGAGGCCTCCTCCCCACCCTGACCCCGCCTCCCTTGCCTGCTCTTTAATGGAGGACTGGGCACGAGCTTCCTCCCCTGAGGCACTTCCAGATCCAATGCAGGAGGCAGTGCAGGCCCGCATCGATGCGTCTGAGCCTGTTGTTCGTGCTGCTCTTACCTCCCCTGCCCCCACTGATCATCCCATCACACAGTTCGAGCTTGACAGTGCTCGTCGCTCTAGAAAAGACACCTCTCCTGGGGATGATCAGATAACCTACTCCGTCCTCAACGCCTGTACTAATATTCCTAACGGCCCCTTGCTTGCTCTCTACAATATGTCTTATGAACATGGGGTTCTCCCGTCCAACTGGAAAAATGCCACTATTATCCCCATCCCTAAGCCGGGAGATCCTGGGAAATATCGACCCATTAGTCTTACCTCCTGTGTTTGCAAGATGATGGAGAGGGTACTCCATCGTCGCCTTCTTCACACCATAGGCGGCTTCCACAACTCCCTCAATGGTTTCATTCAACATCGCAGCACAGCACACTCCATTGCTTCCTTTTATTGCAATCAGACTGCCCGCGTCTCCGTCTTCCTTGATATCAAGGGAGCCTTTGATACGGCTCAGCCTGCCCTCATTTTAGCTGAACTTGCACGGTTAGGGGTTAAAGGGAGACTTCTACAATGGATCGCCTCTTACCTCACTGGACGTCAGGCCCGGGTTCGCGTTGAAGGCTCTATGTCTCCTGTTCAAGAAATGAACCTCGGCACCCCTCAAGGTGGAGTCCTGAGTCCCACCTTGTTTAACACTCTCATGCACTCCATTGCATCACTCCCGTGGCCGACAGAAGTTGTCCACTCAGGATATGCCGACGATGTCCTCCTCCAAGCCCCTGACTACCTCAGCATGCAGGAAGCCCTTGATCTGGTCTCCAGAGAGTGTGATTCACTTGGTTTCCTTCTTTCAACTGCGAAAACAAAAGCCATGTGGCACGGTCGTGTTGTACCTCCACCCCTTTTCTTATCAGGAACGCCCTTGGACTGGGTTAATGAGACAAAATACCTGGGTGTGTATGTAACTCGCACACGTTGTCAGATCCCTGAAGTCCGCTATCTTCGAGACATATGTTTTCGGCGTCTCGCTCCCCTCTCTACCATGTGCAGGGGTTCCCTTGGTGCCAGCATCCCTGTACTTCTCACCATGTACAAGTCTTTTGTTCGTTCCTGTGTCGACTACGCCGCCCCTGCCCTCGTCAACATTAGTCGGACTGCTGTCAACCGTCTCGAAGTTATCCAGAGGAAAGCTGCTCGTATCATCCTTGGGGCTCCTCAGTGGACACGCTCTACTTCTCTATATAACGAACTTGGTCTTTCCCCCTTACAGGATCGTGTCCAGGAGTTTTACCTAAAAACTGCCGTTTCCATTCTACGGGATCCTAGGGGCAACTATGTCCAAACCAACTTGACTACTGCTGTTCGAGACCGACCTCCATCTAGAAGACAGTGGCGAGGGTCACTCATCCGAGCCCTTCAGGAACACGACCTCCTGCCTGATATTGTTGTCACCCCTGCTGTTGGTTCGTCTCCTTCTCCCTGGCTGGATTTTCAACCTGAAGTGATTGCCCTCGGTGGACCGCTCCCGAAATCCCAGGTGAACCCTGTTATTCTCTGCAAATACCACCTCTCCAGGATCGCTCACTGGTCCCCAGGTAGGGTCGTCCTCTACACTGATGGTTCTGTTGACCCCGCTACAGGTAGGGCCGGGGCTGGTGTCTACATCTCCCGTCCTCATGCCCTGAGCCTATCAAACTGTCTCTCAGAGTTTCTGACGGGGCATCCTCCACTCAGGCTGAACTAATAGCCCTCCTTGCTGCCCTTCTCGCTGAGGAAGAAGCAGATGGTTTCTGCCCCTTGCTTGTCTGCTGCGATTCCAGGTCTGCTCTCGACGGGATCGCATTTGGATCTGGGGAAAATAAGGACCTCATCCTCCGAATACGAGGGTTAACATCCACACTTCAGGATGAAGGCCGTCCTGTGACATTCCTATGGATACCTAGTCATGTCGGTATCTTGGGGAATGAGGCAGCAGATGACCTTGCCAAGACTGGCTGCAACAAGGCCACACCTGACTACGTTGTTCCTCGAACACTCTTACAGATTAGGACCCAAATCCGCCGCAAACAGAGAGAAGCTCGGGAAGCAGCCATCCCCCTGGACTCCCCGCCCACATGGTACGATGTCCTCCGTAAACTTCCTGACTTCTCATACGTCTACGGGAAAGGGTCGCGGAAGGGGGACGTGATTGCTGCCCGTATCATCATTGGGTATGACTTTGCTTGGGAGATTGGTATCCCCACATCCCCTGAGCAACGCTCTTGTGCGTTATGCAGAAGACCCGACAGCCGCACCCTTATTCACTACCTCCTAAGATGTCCCCACACACAACGCTTCCGTGACGCCTGCTGGACCACCACTCCACGACCCCCTGACGGAGACACGATGATCCTCCCAATACTGGCCAGATATTTTGTAAATAATATTAATTATGTGTTAAAGGAACACCCTTCCTTCCTTAGGCTTTAGTAAGCCCCTTTATAATATTTATACTGTATATACTTTTCACACTTTCCAGATGATTCTGGTGTCATTGTACAGGGGTACCTAGTGACAGCACTAGGATCCCGCTTCCTCTATCAAGGAATAAACAATTGAAATTGAAATTGAATTGACAACATGGATTCACTGAAAAAAGGGAACACATACTGCGCTAGCCATAATCACGGAAACGTTAGCCAACAAGAAAGCAGAAAGAAACCAAGGTTATTAACTACTCCTTAGTCTGTACTCACCCCTGAAGATATAAATTACACAAAAGCACTTGGGAACTTAGTGTTTTCTCTTTTCTATGTAGTTATCAGCATATACAGTCGTGGTCAAACCGCGAGCTCAAAGTCTGTCTACACGATAGGTCACAAGAGGGTGGGCCTAAGGCCCAAACAACCAACCAGCCAAGAGGTCGGGTGTCCGGGAGGTGAAGAAACGTCATATGGACTTAACTTTCCTTTAGTTTTCTATGCCTTTACTTAAGACTCGGCGGAGGAATGCGAGTGAGCTTTTGGCAGTCGTTACGGCTCATAAGGCGTCTGGCTTCCCTATTTAGAGAAAGCCCCTGATATGACAACACAAGAGAGGAGGGGGCGTGGCTTGCTCACCACCGGTCACACTAAACGAGGCTGTTATACTTGATTATTTCCACCTCTCGTCACTACCGTTCTTGAAAAAAATATTAATTGAAAAAATAATAATGAATGGTGACTTGATCACTTCAACCTCTCCCCAACCTCTCTCGAGGATATAAAACACAATTAAATGATAAAAAAATAAGAATGGATTGTTGGATAGAAAACAACTTGTCCACCCTGTAATACGTTTATTAGTCATGGAAATCAATGTGAGGTGATGAGGTGGCAGTAGTAATGGTGTTGGCCACTGCTCCACACCCAGCCCAGGATGGACGCTAAAAAACGATGATTGACGAGTCGCGGGCAAATTATAATCTACTGTACCTAACCTGTGAGAAATGTAGAAAGATCTTAAATCAACAATCAAGCAATGAAACAAACAGGTAAGATCACTGTGTTTCATATATTTTGGTTGTTTATTCACTGAGCTTAGGTTAGGTTAGGGTAGCCTCAAAGATGTTTAGTTGGGGGTCGATCAGCCTTTTTTTTTTTAAAGATAATCTAGTTTAGCAAATACATTTCATGTAATAGTGGCTGCTAGGGTTAATATTCGTTTTTATCCTAATAGGTATTTCGGATTTTTACCATTATCACTAGGATTCATTTTTAGGTGAGGTTAAGCTAATTAAAAACACAGAAATACACTAGAAAAATATTATCTCATACCATTTGAGGAAATTGGGATAAAAACGAATTTTCACAGCTGCTGGTGTTGTCATAAGGTGAATAATGGTAAATTTTAAGAAGTTATATTGGGAAAAGATACAGCCTTAGATATAAAAATTCAGGTTCAGATTAGGTTAGGGTAGGTTAACTTAGGTTAGGGTAAGTTAACTTAGGTTAGGTTAACATTTTGAGGAAGAACATTAAATTTAAAAGGGCTATATTTTTGTTCTACCCTCCCCCCCCCCTCAAAAAAAAGAAGCAGCATTAAAAAAAATATATATTTAAATATTTTGAGTGCTGCTCGTGAAGCCAAAGACATCCGGGTTTCCGTCGGAAACGTAAAATTTTCAAATATTTTAACCAATAAAATCACACACAATTGTAGACCTTTAAACTTTCAATATTCTACATCGAAATGTTAACCTAACCTAACCTCACCTTAATTTACATATACTGTATAAGGGAGTTTCTTTTCCCTATATAAGATTCAGTATATATGTAAGTGTTGGCACCTTTTAAATATTAACCCTCATAAATAAAGATGTTCCAAAATTTGCAAAGTTAACTAACACAATATTAATGCATTTAATTTCACTTACAGGTGGAGGTCCAGCTGACTGTCCACCCATCACCAAAACTGAAGAAATAATTCTTGGTGTTATGGATGATGTGGAATTTGAAGGTTTGCCACATCTTACTCCAGGAAAGGAAGAAAATATTTTAATCCAAGAGCAAGGTAATGAAAGAACAGTTTTGGTTTGAAAAATGTCATCATAATTTTTGGGGGGATCTGGTTCACATGATCATACACATATACATTGTACTATCGTGCACAAAAGTCGTGTCCACTACCCAGCCACAGTGAGAGTTCGAATAACCTGAGTTTGAAGTTGGGAAACAGCTGGGGGAAATGCTATGGTCGGCCAACAGATGTCGCCCACTGTAGTGTGTGTGGGGTTGGGGGAGGGGAATAGAGGAGGTGGGGGCTGGATGAGAGGTAGGTTGTGTAAGAGTGGAGCATTATCACGAACCCTATACACGGTACTGATAACTTGAGAAATGTGACAGATGGTTTATTTTACTGATAAGATTGAATTATATAAGTTGTAATGTAGTGTTACCGAACAATAAAACGAGGCTGAAACAGCATAATTAGTATAGTCCTGTAGAACAAATATTACTGCATTTAGCAGTATCTCAGGCGTTAGAACAGCAGTATAAAAAACGTTAATCTCTGTGGAGATGTGCGACAAAGCTCCCTGGGCCTCAGCGTTTCACCTCCCCACATTATTCCCTATGATGTCACTCGGACATGCATGCTTCTACAACTCTGCGGCATATACGACGTCTCACGACGAGCATTCATATACAGTATTTGGCATTGTCACTTGACACTGATGACTGCAGTAAATTTAGGGAAAAGCTATGATTACTTGTAATTGGAAGATTATGGACTTTGGGGTGCAAGACACTTTGGAGGGTAGGATGGCTGGCGTTTGGGACTATGCATAAGAAGAAAAAGTTACAAACATGAATAAAGGCTAAGGAAAAAGAACTGTCTGGCCTCAACCAGACTGCTACATGATATATGGTCCTAAATTACTCACTAAAGAGTGGTTTATAGATTATTTATACAACCATAATTTTAAGCTGGCCTTTTAACTACGTTTTGTCTTACAGTTGTTTCTTTATAGTTACGAATTCATGGAACAGGTGCAGTGCCCTGAGTGCTTATTGCTGCTCAGGTCACAATGATACTTTAAAGAATGGAATATATTAAGGATAAAAGTGAAATATGCAAGGATCAGGGTGAAGGGCCTTGGTCAGCTAGTTTTACTCAGCGACTGTAAAGGCCTGGGACTTAGGGACAGACTAATCAGGATCTTAAAAAAGGAAAGTCAAGGACCATGGTTTTCTGAGGAATAACAAACAACCGTTTGTGATCTCTTTACTATAAAATTATAACAAAACTCTGACACCACTCAACAAACATCAAGTAACAATTACGGGAGTCAAACAATTAATGCAGTCAACAGTTAATGGAGTCAAACAATTAATGGAGTCAAACAATTAATGGAGTCAAACAATTAATGGGAGTCAACAACTGATAGAATCAAACAATGAAAGGGAGTCAGCAATTAATGGAATCAAATAACAAAGAATCAAACAATGAACAGATATTTCCTACGGCAGCAGCCCTGGGGAAGGTTCTGGAACACAGTGATCCACTCTCAGGGGGATGGTCCTCACTCGAGAGACAGCGGCCGATGTCCTGATATAGCAGGAGAACACAGGGGCACAGACGGAGGAGATGAACTGACGGTCGTGGTATGGGGTATAGAGGATTGACAGTCGATAGGTGAAGGTCTGGGGACACGGCCCACGAGTCCCGAGCCTTGATGAGATCACAGCCAAACTTTCGGTTGGCGGATTATCAGGGGTTAAGAAGGTACCTTGGTGAGGTTACCTGGGAACAGTCACGTCAGTTCCCAGTAGGAAGGGGTGAGGTCATAGATGACACAACAATTGATCATGACTATAATATATTCACTTGTATACTACATAAAGCACAAGAACAAAATATACCATACAGAAAAATTAGGTCAAATAAGAATGAGCCAAGGTGGATGACCAGAAAACTTAAACATGACATAGGAATAAAGAAAGGAATATATAAGAAATTAAAGGGAGGGGAGGAGCAGCTCAGAAACAGGTATAATGAACTATCTAGGAATGTTAAGAAAAATGTAAGGAAAGCAAAGGGAGACTATGAAACCAAAATAGCAAGAGAATCCAAGGCGAATCCCAAGGGATTTTTCCTGGTATATAGGACAAAGGTCAAGGACAAAGTTGGGCCTTTAAAGTCAGGGAGGGGAGAATTGATAAATGGCAGTGAAGAAATAAGCAAAGCATTGAACAGCTACTTCTTATCAGTTTTCACAGAAGAAATTTGCGATGAAATTCCGGAGGTGGAACTGATATTTAAGGGAAAGGAAGAAGAGAAATTAAAGAATATCACTATCAGAAAAGAGGATGTTCTTAAGAAGATAAATAAACTAAAGAATACAAAATCCCCAGGGCCGGATGAAATTTTTCCTCGAGTCTTAAAAGAGTGTAGGGAACAGATTAGCGGACCCCTCGTAAACTTATTTACAAAATCATTAGACACTGGAGTTGTGCCAGAGTTGTGGAAACAGGCAAATGTAGTACCCATATTCAAAAAGGGAGACAGAGCATCAGCATCAAATTACCGGCCGATCAGTTTGATGTCAGTAGTGGGGAAATTTCTTGAATCAATTATAGCAGATAGCATCCGATCGCATCTAGAGAAAAGCAAATTAATCTACGACTCTCAACATGGGTTTACAAAGGGAAAATCTTGTCTAACAAATCTGCTAACGTTTTTTAGGAAAGTCTTCGAGGTAGTAGATAATGACGAAAATTACTATGTTATTTACTTAGACTTTAGCAAAGCATTTGACAGAGTGCCGCATCAGAGGCTTCTGAGAAAAATTAAGGCTCATGGTATCGAGGGGAAAGTTTTAAATTGGATAAAATCATAGCTCACCGAGAGAACGCAGAGGGTCAGCGTAGATGGTGTTAAATCTGAGTGGAGCCGTGTAACCAGTGGGGTTCCCCAGGCGTCAGTACTAGGCCCACTCTTGTTCATAATCTACATAAACGATTTAGATACTGGGATCAGCAGTGACATAAGCAAGTTTGCGGATGACACCAAAATAGGGCGGCAAATTAATTCAGGGCAGGATGCAAATGTATTACAGGAGGATCTAAATAAACTGCAGGGGTGGTCTGAAAAATGGCAAATGAAATTCAACACCAGCAAGTGCAGCGTACTTAATATTGGAAGAACAAATACTTATAATGTATACAGCCTTAACGACATCAACCTAGAGAAGTCGACTTGTGAAAGAGACCTAGGGGTACTTGTAAGCCCGGACCTACGGCCTAGAAAACAGTGCGTTAATGTTCGAAATAAGGCAAACAGAGTATTGGGTTTTATATCTAGAAGTGTAAGTAACAAGAGTGCAGAGGTCTTATTGCAACTATATCTTGCGCTAGTCAGGCCGCACCTCGATTATGCGGTTCAGTTCTGGTGCCCCTATTATAGAATGGATATAAATTCACTAGAGTCGGTGCAGCGAAGAATGACAAAAATGATTCCGGGACTTAGAAACCTTCCATATCAGGATAGGTTAAAGAAACTTAACTTGCATTCCCTAGAAAGACGAAGAGTGCGGGGAGATATGATAGAAGTATTTAAGTGGGTGAAAGGAATCAATAAAGGGGATAAAGATAAAGTTCTTATAATATCCGAGCAGGATAGGACTCGGAGCAACGGATTCAAGTTGGATAAGTTTAGGTTTAGGATGGAGATAGGAAGAAACTGGTTCACAAATAGGGTGGTGGACGAGTGGAACAAGCTTAGCAACTTTGTAGTAAGTGCCGGAACTCTGGAAAGTTTCAAAAGGAGGCTAGATAGATTCATGGATGATAGAGAGTGGTAGTAACTCTCGACAGGAGCTGCCATGCACAGGCCAACCGGCCTATTGCAGACTCCTTATTTTCTTGTGTTCTTATGTTCTTATTTGACGAACAGCGGGGTAGGTAGTGACTGTACTGACGGCTGAGTAGAATCTGTCCCGTCCAACCCTCCCAAGTGGGGGGTCGCGCCAGCAAACGAGAGAGTAAGCAGCGGTAACGAGCAGGAAGATCGTTTCCGCCCCTACAGCGACCACATCACAATTATGTTGTTATTCCGACAAAGAGATTATGGTGATATTTATTTATATTCCACCCATCCTTTGCTTAATAAATATTTATGATAATATGCAATATTATATAATTATATACTTATGTTAAAAAGAGTGGAGTGGAGTGAAAAAGTGCGTGTGGGTGGAAGGGGGGGGGGGGTGGCAGGTGCTGGGACTGGCCGACCGTCACAACACACACCCAACTACACCACCACCACTACAACAATTCTCAGTGACCCACATGGAATCCATGTGAACTTTGTTTCGGGTTACCGTCACCTCAACGTATTCTATACATCCCATTCTCAGCTCTTGCAGATAGAGAAAAATAAGGCTTTGGCCAACCTCTCCTCTCATAAGGGAACGTGAGGTGGCCGTGTGGTCGTGGCAGCATTATTCATGGTCTTGCATGGGTTCTCCTCAACCCATAACTGGAACACCCACAGTGAAGACCCAGGAGTTAGGCAACACATTAGGTCTCCAGTGTTTAAACACCCCACCACAATATGCAAGCTTCATATATTTTGGAGTGTGCTCAGTTACCGTTAATATTGTGTGCTGAACATCATGAGCATTTCAATGATGGTAGCAATTGTAACTATATAATTATATTGTGTTATAAGATAACACATTCCACGACGTGTCATACAGATCACTGTATACCACACAGTACATAATTTGTGGCTGTTAAGTTACTTTGTTATGAATTTTCATGCAAGATAGTTTAAGACATCATTAAGGACATGGATTTAAGATAACACTGTAGGTGAGTTAATATATATTAATTGTATTTACAAACAATACTAAAATCCAAACAATACACCAATACACACATCTTAGTATTTGGTCCAGCCACCCATTGCATTCAGGACTTCATCAAGGGGATTAGGCACACCCCTGGTCGTCGACGTATACTCTCCCACACGTCGTAAGCTTTGGCCTCTATTGCTGCACAGGTTCGCTGCTCCTCAATATCCCAATCATGTTTCATCATGGCCCAAATATGTTCAATCGGATTAATATCACATCCTAGTGTTGGCCAGTCGATGACCTCAATTTCAGGGTGATCCTGGAGGTAGTCCTTCACTATGTTGCTGGTATGAATTGGACTGTTGTCATGAATCAGCCTGATAGTGTGGGGGGCTGGAACTGCCATAGCCCAGACTTTAGGAATTAGCACTTGCTCCAGGATGTCTACATACTGCTCACCAGTGAAATGGCCATTGATCTTGACCAGTTCACCTGGCCCATGTGCCCACATCCACCCCCAGAATGACACTGACACCCTACTACTCACTGCACGATGTTGAATTTGTTTCTCATGGTAGCGTGTGTCGGGGGGCCGCCAGCACTGCCTTGCTTCGGCTCCCACTGAACTAAACACCGTTTCATCGGTAAATATATGGTTCTCCAGTATTCTTCTCTATGTGGAAGGTGTTCCAATGCAAAAGCCGAGTCGACACTCCTTGTGAGTAGGTGTTAGCCACCCTTTGTGAGCTGGAATATGGCAGTCGATCCCGGCTTCACAGTCGGCGTCTCGTCGTCATGTGATGGCAGTTGAGGCCCAGATTTCTGTATGCTCCACTGATGTTCGCATTGGATATGCCGTTGCAGCTGCCACGATCATGGCGTCCATCCCTGCCGACGTTACTCGTGGCTCCCGCTTCGAGGGTTCGTCTCCACTGAGCCCTCTTCCTCCACCGGCGGATCCACCTCCTAATCGTCTTGGTGCTCCTCCCACTTGACAGCAATGTTCGGCACAGTTGGTCTCCACATCCCGATGATTTGGCCTCGCTCAGCAATCACTGCCGACGAATTTGCTCGTCCTGCAGGCATATCTGAAATGGCAGAGTAATATTATGTTGTGGTAACTGATGCAGGCTTTTATATACTAGAGTAAATTAATGGTATTAGTAACACCTAGGTTAAGTATTATTACTCTGACATAACGTTTTGGTAAATCTTTTGGATCAACTGCCAAGAAACCCTTCCTATTTCATGTATTCATAGTGAACTGCAAGTGGATCCTCCCCACCCAAACCTCCACCACCACCCTGCGACTGTAGAGTGAACATTCGCCGATAATCATCATCATCATCAAGATTTAGTTTAACCAGACCACTGACACCCATTTGAGTCTCTCCTAGGGCTGGCCAGAGGATTAGTTAACATATATTTGTGTTTCTATAATTTAGTGTTATATTGTTTGGAGGAGATTACAGTATTTCAAAAGGTCAAAACTGAACTTAGGGAAAATTTTGGGGTCTCTGAAAATATCTTACATTGTAGGGTTAGTGAAGCACATTGTTCGATACCGATTATAAATAGGGCATTCAATGAGAATATATTGGACTGTTATTTGTGTTCGGCAGTTGGAGCATATAGGTGGGGCTCCATTAGGGAAGACATGAGTTGGCCATGCGTCAATCGCGTATGCCCAATTCTTAGACGATTCAGAATAGTTTCGTGATGTCGAGAGGATTGTTTTGATGGTGACCAAGGATAAACTGATGATTGATCATTTTAGCTTATGACTTGTTGGTTCATTTTCCCAGGACTTTGCCAATCGTCAAATATTAATTGTTTATAGGTAGTTAGCCTCGCCGATAATCAAAATATATGGTTTTCCACTGTTTTACATATTTTTGACAATTTTAGCTATGACATGTTCGTCCAGATTACATATAACTGTAATAGGTTACATTACGTTAGGGTTCGTTATATAAAATTTTTCTTCATGTTCATTGAGTCGTTCTGAATTCCATTTCTGCTCAAAAATACTACATTACCCAACCCAAACTCCCAGGTTGCAACTGGGGTGTAACATAACCGAGTAAGTAACGTGTGCAAACGCATAGCACATCAAACACCATATTTTTATGGAGAAGTTAACTAAGGAGCTCATATAACAACTGTCATATAATTATAATAGGGTGTCCTACCACTACAGCAGATATTTGTAGAGGTGAAAGAATATGTGATTCTGAGTATAAAACCTATACATATATGGATTTTTTCGGTTTACGCTTAGTGAGGAGGTGGATTTTATAAATTACAAAGCAACCATTACAAATGGCGGAGTCGAAGAGGAGATACCGATAAGATAGTGAAATATAGGAAAGGGGAAGAAGGTTTAGTAGTGAAAGAATGTGGGTTAAAACGAACAGACTTTAGAGGAGAGAAAGTGTAGCCTTCTGCCCACTGCATAATATTGGGTGGTAGGTTGGGGTGACTGGGCGATGGGAGGGGGAAAGGATGTGGAGAAAAGAAGGCATAAGGAAATGGAGGGCCCATCCTATTGGGTGGGTGCACTTATCTTTAATTAGTTTGAGGGCCTTTCATTATTTTTTCTGAGTAGGGTTACACTTTTAATTATAGATAGAGGAAAAATGGATGGAGATAGAGACGTGAGGCTATGGATTTAGGTTGTAGTAGGGGGGTATTATGGGTGTTGCTTGTTTTTCCTACATATCGTAATCCGGCCTGTTGATGTGATTGACCTTGTTGTAAAGGTTTTAACTCGAAATACAAGGGAGGAGCCATGTCGTCGGTTCCAGAGTGCTCATTACAGTAGTCCCAAATCGTCGCCATGTAGAATAGGGAGGGGGGGTTGGGGGAATGCAGGGGAAGGTAATGTGATGGGATGGAATTTTCGATTGACGTTAGTCTTAGGGGTTGGAATGAAGGAAGAGGTGGGGGAGGAGGAGTGGGAGGTGGAGGGGATGAGAATAAGTAGCTCGATTAGTGTTTAGGTGTGGTAACCCACTTGATGCTTAAATTGTGAGGTTTATAGTTGAAGGTGGGTAGAGGCGGGGGGGGGGGGGAGGAGGCGAGGCGCGGAGTTGGAACTCGTGAACGATGATGTTGTTTAATGCAAGTTATGGAACATTACAGTATCTTCAAACGGGTTTTCACGCTATTAATAGGCCTTATGTAATCCACCTATAAGGATTACAACAGCAAGGGTAAGGCTGCAACTGGTAAGAAAAATAAAAATGGTAATATGGCAAAATTCTGCCCTAATTTTTACAACCCACCTCACGCCTAAAGAAAACCAAAAATGCTATGTGTATAGAAGATTTTCAACTCAATATCACATATTCTTTCACCTCTACAAATATCTGCTGTCACCTGGGACACCCTGCACAGTATAAGGACGACATGGGCTATGGTGACAAATTAATGTGACTTACCTGTTGGTGACGACGATGGGAATGAGACCCGGCATGTTCAGTGTTCGACATCACCTCTTCCCTGGTGTGGTGGGGCCAACCAACTTGAGTATTCTCCTGACACAGACTACCACTGGTAGCCATCACTCACCGTTCTTAGCCATGGAACAGCAGAGATATGGTCGTTGTAGTGCTTTTTATTTACCCTACTAATCTCTCACCATGCTTAATATAATTAATCTCTTCATGACATTCTTATTGTTATCAGTACAGGAATCACGATGTTATGCCCACCCACACATTAGCCAGACTAACCCCACCTCCTGCTCCCTCCCCCTCCTGATCCCCTATCCTATGCCCCACATCCCCATCCACACAACACAGGGCAGGCGACATCTGTTGGCCGACCATAGCATTTTCAGCTGTTTCTGAAACTTCAGACTCAGGCTATTCGAACCCTCACTGTGGCTGGGTAGTGGACACGACTTTAAAAATGAGTAGTACAGTACAGCAGAAATGGTCGTGTACTTTCATAATATATCTTGTAAGTTACACAATTAGTGTTATTTTGTCAAAGTCTGATCTAAAACATCTTCAAACCTACAAAAGGTCAGAACAATAATATTTATTTTATAAATAGCTACAAAGTTTAGTAATACCTGTACCATATAATCCCCTGCTTGGTGTTTTGTGTTTTATTTGGAGTAAATATTCGTCCATTGGTCATCTCAGGTTTTGGAATATACAGTTCTTTAATATTTTATGTAGTTTACTCAAATCTGAGATCATTTTATAAGAATATGTGTTTATTTCTAACAGAAATTGCCTATTTGCACAAAAATGGAGGTCAAATTTTAGAAAACACACAAAAATACACACAAAAACTATTCTCATACCAAAGGAACCAATCAAACCACCTAACCTAACCTAACCTACAAGGAGGTAGATATCAGAAGACGACTGGACTAAGGGGAAATATATAACTCAGGTAAACATGGCGGGAACCTGCGGACAGCCAATGGAGGAATATTAACTTTATTTTGTCTATAAACACTACAGTATGTATACAGATAAGATCTAAGAAACATTAAATAACTCCTCTCCAGGGAAGTACTGTGAGTAACACTTTCAGGCACTCTTAAGTTAAGTGTCTGTCTTCCCTGTCCAGTGCATATATGTGATTGCTAAGGTTCAATATAGTCATATTGTCATACATATGAATATTATTAATATACGGGACATGTAAATATGTGTGTATCTGTGGTGCATTTTTATATAAATAAAATGGTACAATTACAGGAAAACCTGATTTCCGGGATAATGGATAACATGAACTTGGGGGGCGGGGGGCGGGGGGAAACACCTGATGTCTTGGGAATGAAACATAACACCTAGTATTTGGAGAAGGCAACACTTAATCTCTTGGGGGTAGGGAATCTGCTGGCACTGACCTGCTAAAGGTGAAGGAGAGCAAAAGGAAGCTCCTGAGATGAGGAATCCAGCCAGGACGCAGAGTGAAGGCGAGGCCGAGGTGGTGGAGGGAGTAGCCCACCAGGACACCTGGGGTAGGCAACACACACGCCACAGTGCAGTATACCATCGCAAACTGTCTTAAGCAAATTACATCCCCTGCACCCTGTAACACAAGCAAATACTGTAAAACCACCAACACCCTGTAACACAAGCATACTGTAAACCACAACAATTCTGTAACACCACTAGCAACCCCTGTAACTGTTATATATATATATGTATGTTTATATGCTGCCTTTATTGATTATATATGTATTATATACGGTGTTACTTACCAAAAGTCAGAAAGTGTTTAGGCTTGTGTAAACACGAAATGTGTTAGGCACGTTGTAAATTCAAGAACAGAGAATAAACGCCCAGCCAGACCGACTATGTGACTTGTCATTCTCCCATTAAATAACGCAAGATACTACACTTTAACGATAGATTTTTTTATAAAGCCCTGTAACACAAGCAACACTATAACATCACCAACACCTGCAATACTACCAGCAACCCTGTAACATCATCAGAAACATCCTGTAACCCCAGCAACACCCTGTAACACAAGCAACTCTGTAACACCAGTAACACTATGTTATATCACTGCTGACTTCAGCTACACAGTGCTGGCAGTTGCTACCTCAGCATTCCCACTCAGCACCTGCCCTCCCAGCACCTTAACTGATGTGTTGAAGATGTAGAGAGGGGAGTGAAAGAGCTGAGGATCTTTTACAGCCGAGCGGTCCTGGTGTCTGTTGAATAGACAGTTCTGCAGGTGTAATTTCCTGACGCCCAGACGCCTCTTACAGACATACTGTACTATGAGCATCACCACCTCTGCAGTAGTAAACACCAACTCTCAATCCTGTCCCTGAATTTTGTGCTAAGACAATTTATGCAGTACTGTTGTCTCTTGGAACAATTATACTGATTTACATCGACCCTCACGTGTAAGTACAGCCTACGTGATGACGTAAGTGTCAGTAATTGAAACATTGTGGACTAATTATGCCTATTCGTTTTCTGCAATAAGACAATGTAGAATGAAATGCAACTAACATTAAAAGAGTTATGAACTTTGTATTATGTCACTATGTTTAATTGATCTTATGGTGGTGACTAATCTAACCAGAATCAAGGTCACTTCTCTTCATAATTGTCTCGGAATGACTATCGGTGATTCAGAATATTTTTTTATTTATGATTTTAATCCTCCTTATGGCGCGAATATTTCAACTAAATATTCTAACCTTATTCTATTCTTCTTATAGTAGATTGATATTGTATATCACGACCACGACCATGATTATAAATAACCACGACTATGATTATAAATAACCACGACCATGGCTATAACAACCACGAACCATGATTATGACACCCACGACCATAAATATAACAACCACGACCATAATTATAACAACCACGAATATGATTATAACAACGACCATGATTATAACAACCACGACCATGATTATAACAACCACGACTATGATTATAACAACCACGACCATGATTATAACAACCACGACCATGATTATAACAACCACGACCATGATTATAACAACCACTACTATGATTATAACAACCAAGACCATGATTATAACAACCATGACCATTGACCATCTGGAAAACGATGTCGCTGTATGCTGTCAGCAGGACGGCGGTTGCTCGCTAGCCAAGCACGAGAGTTCGAACTTTCACGCCTCGGTAAACTGTACCACAGGACTTGCCACCGGGCACGAAGGGCCCACGATCACTTGTATTAGATACTATAGACGGACAAGGGGGGGGGTGACTTAATAGAAGTCTATAAGAAACCTCAGAGGACATTACTCAGATAAGTGTTAATGCCTAGATCTAGAGCATGCCCAACTCACTAGAGGTCACAGTTTAAGGTTGAAGAAGCCACAAGTTCCGAAAATTGTCAGGGAAAACCTTTTTTGAGTGAGAGTTGCGAACTCTCCGAACAATCTGCCAGAGAGCAGAGACCGTTGTAATCGTACCAAGTGTGAGCTCATTCAAAACCAGACTTGACCAACACTGGCGCAGGCACAGATACATTCTGGAACCAGTGCATGCCTAAATGTGACTGACCGCCTAAGTGGTTAACAGGTCGTTCAGTGGCGAAGAGGATAAAGTCAAGTAATGTACTAATGCTCAACCTGTACTAGTGATCTACTTGTATTGATATGCACTGGTGCTCTACCTGTACTTGTGTTCACTAGTGCTCTACCTGTGTCCGTATCTTACATATCTTACACGTGTTAGTTCAGGACGATAAATTAAGCTTGTGTCCAGACTTCTCCCGACTGTAATGTACTGTACCAGGCGGTGTTAAGAACTGACCGCGGGAAGTGATCTGAGAACATATACACATTCACCAGATCGTGATTTGATTTTGATTTTGCCGCTTACAGCGGCTACTTTATTGTGCACCCCACACTCATCCTGTGAGCGGTAGCGCAAAAGGATTACAGAGTAGGGTTTACAAAGGGTCATAATAATTAACCCCCGTTGTCAGGATATTATAGCACTGAATGTTACACAGTATTTCATTTACATTATTTGTTTAGTTCTATACATAAAGGGTAACTATTCACAAATGCGTGAGTACAGGCGTGTGAGGCAGTATGTCTGGCCTCACACTTTGTTATTCACATTTACGTGAGGGGTATTCAAGCACATTGCGTATTTGGTTCTGTACATGAGAATTGATATAGTTACTAAGTGCAAAAAAGTGGATACAATCTTAATATGTCGGCTATCTTACCAGATCGTGGCCGTCAACATGGGTGTAGATGGTGTTATAGGGTGCGTAAAGGCAAAACATTCACTCACTCACCAAGTCAAGGGCCTCAGCGTGGGCGTGGGTGATGTTACCGGGTGCGGAAAAGCTACACATACACTCAATCACCAGGTCGTGGGCGTCATTGTGAGTGTGGGAGGGGTAAGAGGGCGTAGAGAGGATACATTTACTCACCAGGTCGTGGGCGTCAGCGAGGGTGTGGGTGGCGTTGGGGGTGAGGAAGTCACAGAGGTCAGTGTAAACGCCGCGGGACTTGAGGACGTGCACGAGGGATGCCCAACCGAAGATGGTGCCGGACCATAACATGGTCTCCACCACCCCCACCAGGAACATCAGCCACCGGTGCCCCCGGCCTAGGGCGTCCACACTACGGGGCTGCCTACACACACCCCACATGATGTACGCCACGATTAAATTATCAATAGTTTGTCACGTACACCACAACAAAGCCTCTTCCCTCTGGTTGTCACACTGCAAGTATGTCACGAGGAAGTTAATAAGGGAAGGGAGAGACACTGGGAAAACTAAGAAATTTAAAAGAATATATTCCCAATGAAATTATTGCGGAGCAATAATTGACTCTTCCTTCCCAATATAAAAAAAAATCAGATTGAATACAATCATCAGGTGTGAGAGACGTCCACACCAACACTCCTCAGTGACCGACACTACACTGACTACACTTGCACCAGTCGTGACTTGTAATATTATAAAACAACACACCGCTCCTCAAAGGGGAGAAAACACTATATAATACGTATAAGTATCATAGGTAGTTAATATATGAGTTTACAAATTAAATATATTTCAAGAGAATAAATGACCATCAGAGTTTACAGCGTACCGGACGGAGATGAAATATTAAGAGTTGTGAACAGGTACTACTGTATATGCACTTCACTCGGTTGCTCTCAGTGTACTGGTGTCCCTCATGACTGGGCGAAAATATCGCTGCTGCTGCCAACACCTTAATCTAACACAGACGAACTGGCAACTCGGCCACTAAAATAATACCAAATGTTGAAACAGGCGAGCTTCTGGTTATTCTCTCTCTCTCTCTCGTAACCAACACCAGCAGTATCCTAACGCGTGTAATAAACTCACAGACAAGAGAGGATGGTGGTGGATAACAATATTGATACACAACCAGGGAACACTAGACCAGTTTTCTCTATGTCGTTATGAATCCACAATTAAAGCTGTTACAGCATCGGGAGTTGTTAACGTGTGTTGGTCTAGTGACAAATGATTACTGTGTCCTGATGCATGATATTATCTGCCTTTTTTTTCATTCTTTAACCTATATAAAATTTGATATTCAGTTGCAGACAAAATTCCCTGAACCCTTGGCAATATCTGGCATCTATTAGTGGGTCACATTATATAAGAGTCTTTTTATGGTGACCTGTGATGTAATGGTCAGCATGCTCGCCTCGCAAGCGAACGGACCCGGGCTCGATCCCCTGACAGGGTGAAACTATGGGCAAGTTTCTTTATTCCATTTGCCTCTGTCTACCCAGCAGTAATTTGGAACCTGGATGTTAATCGATTTGCTGATCGCGCTCCAGGGTAATTGTTAGCCAGTGCAGTTAGCGAGTTGTCCGGTCTTATCGGACTATGCCTTGACACTGGGTCATGCAACTCGTTAACTTAGGGTGTGGTTGTTGTGTTGGCGACAGCTTCTACACCTTAAACCAATTCACGCCTCGGTGGCCCTTGGGCCGGCCATCCTCTTTACACGAGGGGCAACCATTATCACATGATTGGCTTATATCTATAACTTTACATTTCATCACGTATTATGTCGGAACCTCAAAATGATAAAAAAAAAAACATCCTTAACATCCTTTATAAAGGGCGTTAAAATTCCTAAATCCCCCCACCTAATGATCCTGAAATGCTTACCTACGAGATACGGCCAGGTACCCAGGGAATTTTGTCTACAATTGTACTGTACGTATTTTACTCGGCATTTCTACCAGAATTTCTAGTTCGCTATTATTATACAGGCAAGATGTACTCTCTATCTCTACTTCGATTAAATATTTTCTCTTTTTGTTTCTACAACTGAAGTTTTAGATTAAATGCACATGTGCAAATAACGTTTGTTTCAGAGGAGTCACTCATTGTTTAATCCAATTCTTACTGTGTTTATTAAGTGTCGCCTCGCTGTACCCGAGTTTGAGTTACGAGTCAGCCGGCACTGTCACTATGTTGAAATGCCCTGTAGTTTGAGCTTTTCCCCATCTAGTTATTATATATCTTATTTATATCACTTATGTTATTTGTATATTATTTGTAATTCGAAACCCATTCCCTAAATATGAAACTGTATATTTTCAGCCTTCTGGCTGCCAAGCTCTTTCAATGAACCGTTAATTATTATTATTATTATTATTATTATTATTATTATTATTATTATTATATGAATGTTTAGGCTATTAAACGCAAATACAATGCAGATTCGGTAAAGTACTGATTAAGATGATTAAGCTTGCATCTCCCAGCCACAAATCCTCGTCTAGCTCTTGATAAACTTAATATTGTGTCTCATGAGTGTAAGCTAAACCATGTGTTGAGAGCATCACGCATCACGACGGGGGAGCCATGTTTTCATAAGCTGCGGTCCCGGGATGACACTCACTGCGGCCGTCATTAGTTATGCCACAATGCTAAAACAACACAAGCTGTGTGTGTACCTCGAACCCATGTGAGAGAAGGGGATGATACATTTTAAATACTGTTGCTAGGGAATATATGTGCTTCTATAAAGGTAAGCAAAACTAAATAGAACCTTGATCGTAAATGGACTCATGTACTAGCTGTACTAAGTTAACATTGTTGCTTAATGAAGACATCCTGCTCTTTGAATTAATATATAAGTTAAACAACCACTGCAACAGGTAAATCAAGCCACAGCAAATTCATAAACACAACGATTCCTCTCTAAACGGGAACTACTTTTTGTCTAAATACCATGCTGCGGACTGCTCTGTGTCGATACTTATCACCTGGTAACGTATTAGTGACAGTACTGTTACCAAGGCTGACTGTACACACCACGACTACTGATCAACTCTGACACGAAAGTATAGTATTGTACTGTATATAGGAAGAAGAAATAAAAGGAGACATACTAGATTTTGGCAATGTCTAGATAATGCCAGTAACTAAAGGGTAAGAAGCAGAATCTGGAAGCTCAGATCAGTTGAGCTTATATGTAGTAACGGAATGAAGACCAGTCGGAGTCAGGCATGGAAAATACACTGGTTACAGTATAGTACGGTAAAGTACATGCTGAAGTTGAAAGAAAAGAGCACTGTGGGACACCACTATTGGTAGAGAAAGAGCGAGAGATCGATCCCTTGACAATAACTGCCATGGATCGGTTCTCAAGGAAGCTAGAAATTAGAGAACAAAGTGGGGGAGAGAAACCATAAGAGGGAAGTTTAGAAAGCAAAGACTTGTGCCATACCCTGTCAAATGCTTTGGAGGTGTCAAGGGCTACGACGAAAGTTTCCCCATAATCCCTAAGAGAAGGTGACCAAAGATGGGTGTAGTAGGAGAGCAGAAAACCAGTAGATTTCGCCTGGCGGAAGCCATACTGGTGATCCGACAAAAGAGAATGGCGTTCAAGGTGACGGAGAAAATGAGAGCTTGAGATAGTCTCGAAAATCTTAGAGAGGGATGAAGTTAGGGCAATGGGAAGATAGTTAGAGAGATTGAAATGGTCACCCTTCTTCGGGATGGGCTGAACCGAGGCATGCTTCCAAGAAGAAGGAAAAGTTTGGGTTTTGAGGCAAAGGCGAAAGAGGCGAGCAAGCACAGGAGCTGGAATTTCAGCACACTCTCTCAGAACACGAAGGGGTATTCCGTTCGGTCCATGCGCCTACATCCAACCTGGATAACACACCAGTGACCCTACGAGTGGAGATTTATAGAAAGTGCATAGGTTCAGTAGGAAGAACAGGGGTAGGAGGGGTAGAGATGGAATCATCTAAGGTGGAGTTAGAGGAGTATGAAGTGCCAAAGAGATTGACTTTATCAGGAGGAGAGTTGACTATAGAGTTATCAGGTCGGAAGAGGGGAGGAAAAGAGGATGTAAAGGCCTGGGACTTAGGGATAGAAATCCCTTGCCAGGCTAATCAGGATCATAATATAGGAAAGTCAAGGACCATGGTTTTCCGAGGAATAACAAACAACCGTTTGAGATTGACATCTCTTTACTATAAAAAATATAACACAAAATTCTGACACCACTCAACAAACATCAAATAACAATTAAGGCAGTCAACAGTTAATGTAGTCAAACAATTAATGGAAGCAAACAATTAAAGGGAGCAAACAATTAATGGGAGTCAGCAATTAATAGAATCAAACAATTAATGGGAGTCAACAACTGATAGAATCAAACAATGAACAAATATTTCCTACGGCAGTGGCCCTGGGGGAAGGTTCTGGAACACGGTGATGCACACTCAGGGTAGGGAAGCGTCCATTCAACTCCACACTCGAGCGACGTCTTGAAATGGCAGGAGAACACCGGGACACAGACGGAATGAGATGAACTGGCAGTGGTGGTATGCGGTAGTGGTAGATGACCAGAGAATTGACAGTCGATAGGTGAAGGTCTGGGAACACAGCCCACGAGTCCAGGACCTATGATGAGATCACAGCCAGAATTTGACGGACAGCTGGGTAGCTAGAAAGTGACTGTATGGCGGCTGGGTTGAATCTGCCGGTGACGCAGATAGTCGCTGCCGTTCTCACCTCTGTCCACCTGCCCTAAGTGTCGTCCCCACCAGCAAACGAGCGAGTTAGCAGCGGTAACCAGCAGGAAGATCGTTTCCGCCCTTACAGAGGGAGTGCAGAAGTTATTACAGATGTTTTTGGTTAAGGACCAGAAGGATTTACAAGAAGTGTTAGTAGGGTCAGCGGTCTTTCTTTTTTAATAAATATAAACATATATTAAATTATTTTCCACTTAGTTTAAGTTCATTGAGAAGGAATTATAATATATTTTGTTTGGGTACTTTGATGTAAGTATTCATGTACCCAGCTGGCAACATTATGAATTATTAGTTAAACCATTGTTTCCCAAACCCAGCGCCTTTCCAATGGTCATAAGTAATTTTTCTCAATCCATAGTTAGATTCAGTTGCGTGACTAGTAGCATTTGTAGTACTGTACTACTTTTTCAACTTAACGGCAGCGTAATAATATTGGTAATAATATTATAAACTGTTTGATATTTGAGAGTTCAGTGTTTCAGGTAAAGGAAGCAGTGAGTAAACCAATGAGCCGAGCAGCATGGCTAGAGTCATTGCTGAGATTATTTATTTAATTAACTTATTACATCCCAGGGGGCTGTGGTGTGGTGGATGTAATCCTAGACAAGGTTCTTGAAACTCCAGGGCACGAGCAGTAGGTATATTCAATAAGTGTACAAGATTGGGCGTAATAGCCAACCGATACAGGAGCGGTTACTAGGGACCCCGGACCGTAGGTAGGCCGGAACCGATCCGAGGGAAATTAGCTAGCTAGGCAAGGGGAGTTGCTAGACATTCCTAGGACAATAAATGAGGTCTTCTAATTACTCGACTAGCGCGGTACAGACATAGTACATCGGGACATAGTAAATGAACATAGGCATTAGACATAAGCATAGACATCAGACATGCTATAATAATATGTAGTAATACAGACATGTGAATAAATGGTACAATGAATGGTAACAAGAGTCCTGGTGTCAGGCGTGTTCACATATCTTGGTATGTACATATCTATACACCTCCCTCCCCCTTTACGCTCGTAGTGCAATCTCGAGCGGCTACGGACTCTTTTTCCATGAGTCGGGGGGAGCGGCGAGGGACAATGGGAGGATCAACTGACGACCTTCGTTCCTGGTCTGGGCAAGGGGACACAGGGGACGGGGAGGAAGGTTCGTCACTAGAGGATGGCACTGGGCGGAGGTGGCGTCTGTTTCGCCACCACACACGACCACTGGGGAGGCGGACTTGGTACGAACGAGACTCGCCACGGCCCATGACGACCCCGACCTTGTCCCAGCGGTGTGACGTCGGGTCCTGGATTCGTACTTGCTGGCCGACGGCCAACCTGGGAAGGGGGCGGGCTTGGGCGTCATAGTGGCTTGTCACTTGGGCCATCCGGGCAGCCTCACGGCGGTCACACTCGTCCGCCTTGATCTGCCATTCATCTAAGAAGGACTGGGGGTGGGCAGGCACACAAGTACGAAGGGGGCGGCCATACAACACCTGGGCAGGAGAGCGTCCGGCAGGGGTAGGGGTGTTACGGAGTTCCAGTAGGCCCCTGTCGAACTCCTCGCAGTCCAGGTTCCCCGTCGGTGCTGTCTTGAGGATGAGGTATTTTACGGACTTTACCGCTGCCTCGGCGTGGCCATTCGCCTGCGGGTAATGAGGGGAGGTGACGATGTGGTGGACGCCCCAGCGTTCGGCGAAGCTCTTGAACTCGTGGCTATTGAACGGGGGCCCACCGTCGGTTCGGAGGCGGAGAGGCACTCCGACTTCCCGGAAGAAGCAACAAAACATCCGGATGACCCTGGAAGAGGTGGTGTCCCGACCACAGGGAACTACCACGGGCCATCCAGAGAGCCTGTCGGCGACCACCAGGAAAGACTTTCCGGCCACATTAAAGAAGTCGGCGGACACGGACTCAAAGGGCCGCTTTGGGAGGTCATTGCACAGGTACGGCTCTTGTTGCTGGCTGGGTTGGAGTTGCTGGCAAGGCTCACAGGCCTCAACCGTGCTCTTAATATCGGCGTCAATACCAGGCCAGAAGACGGTCTGACGGGCTCTGCGCCTGGTGGCTTCAACGCCGCGGTGGCTGTCATGGAGGCGGGATAAGGTGCGCCGGCGGAGGGCAGCGGGAACGACGATCCTGGGGCCGTACAACACCAGCTCTCCGTCCGCATAGAGGCTATCCCTTAGCTTCCAGAAGGGGAGGGCGGAGGCGTGAATGTCGTAGCGGTTGGTGGGGAATCCAGCGGAGACGTAGTCGAGGAGTTGGACGTATGCCGGGTCTTGAGCGGCGGCGATGCGAAGCTCCTGGAGAGTCCTATCGTCTTCGATGGAGGGCGTCGTCGTCGTCTTGTCAGCAAGAGAAGTGGCTGTGTGTGTCACTAAAGACCGAACGTGAGCAGCGGCCATGGTACAGTCGACTTCATCTTCGGGTGTGGGGCGACTAACAGGGGCTCGGGAGAGGGCGTCTGGTATGCACAGAAGCTTCCCGGCGCGCCACACAGCTGTAAAGACGTAAGGGGCGGTCTTCTCTTTGAGACGTTGGAGGCGAGGATTTTCGATGGCGTCCAACGTGTAGTGATTAAGAATGGGTATGAGCGGGCGATGGTCCGTCATGAGGGTGAAATGCCCAAGGCCGAACAGGTAAAGGCGGCACTTGGCCATAGCCCAGGCGACTGCCAGCATCTCTAGTTCAATGGTGGCGTATCTGGTCTCCGTGTCCGTCAAAAACCTGGAGCCACACTGAACTAAGCACAGTCTACCCTGGCCGTGGTCTTGAAGGAGGGCATATCCGAGGCCGTATAGACGGGAGGCGTCGGTCTGGAGGACCACTGGTAAGGACGGGTCGAAGGGTGCCAGGACTGGTGGTGACAGCAACGCCTTCTTAACATTCCTGAACGCTAGGTCGTGGTCAGGAGTCCAGAGGAAGGAGCGCTTGGGGCTCATGAGGGGGCGTAGAGGTTGGGCTGATGTGGCGATTTTAGGGGAGAAGTCGGCCAGCTGATTTACCAGGCCCATAAATGAGCGAAGGTCGGTCAGGTTCGCTGGAGTAGGGAAGTCCCTGATGGCCTTGACCTTCTCCTCATCAGCTGAGATCCCCTCTGGCGAGATGTTGTAGCCGCAGTAGTTAACTTGGGGGGCGGCGACCACAAATTTATCTTTGTTCAGGGTGATACCATGGGCACGACATCTTGTGAGCATCAGATGAACTCGGTTCAAGTGGGCCGGGAGATCATCGTCGAAGAGCAGGATGTCATCTACGACCTTCACGCAGTTGGTGACACCCTGCAGAGCCATATCCCCACGGAGGCAGTACGCATCCCCCGTTGCTGCGAAGCCCATGGGTCCGCGGCAGTGTTGGAAGCGGCCGTAGGGCGTGATGAATGTAGTGAGGTGGCGATCTTCTTCCGCCAGGTCGACTTGCCAGTACCCATGTAGTGCATCCGCCGTGGTAAAGAACTTTGCAGACGGGGTGACGCTGCGGACTGCTTGGATGGGCGTAGGCGATGGATGGGCGGGACGGGAGACCTGCGAGTTGAGATGGGTGAGGTCCACTGTGATGCGAACACCTACAGGCTTGGGTGCCAAGACCATAGGGTGGCACCACTCGGAGGGCTCCTCACCGGCGTGTCTGATGATCCCCTGCTGCACCAGAGAATCGAGCTCCGCCTTCACCTTGTCCCGTATGGCAAAGGGGATAGGCCTGGGTGTGTGGATGGCGAAAGGCGTCGCGCCAGGCTTGAGGTGGATTCTCATCGGGGGGCCTGTCATCTTCTTGAGCGGCGTCTTCTGGAGGTCGGGCTTGGAGACAAGGACGTCGCTGAACTGACGAAAAAAGAACTCCCGGGCGGCAGCAGGTGTGGTCATGGCTGAAACAGGTATCTCTGCACACCTGTTGAGGTGTGTCACGGCGAGGATGGGCTTTGGGAACTCGGATGAGACGATGGCCAAGTCCTGACAATGGCCACATGACAAGAGAGGGGTTTGGATGCCCTCATGGACGTGGACTGTGGCAAGGCAAGACTTGGGACCGAGCTGTAGTGTTGCCTTGAAGCAACCCAAAGGTGGAGCCATCGGGGACCCGTCCGCTGTGAGCACGTCGTTCATGGCTGTGGGTGACAGGCTACTCCTGGGAATGTTGAGGGCGTCCAGGTGTGTTGGTCCAATCACCGTGATGTCCGCGCCCGTGTCAGGTATCATCAGGAGGTTGGAAGAGTTGGTACCGTAGGACAGACGAACATTGACGGGCTTGGGGGACCTGTCACTCGAGGCATCATCCACGCGTCGGCATCCTTTGTTGTTCTTGGGAGACGGTGGTGTGGACGTTCTGTCGGGCTGTGAAGAGACGTTTTGACCTGGAGATGGAGGCTTCTTGGTGGACCTGCAACACTTGGCGAAGTGTCCTTGCTTGTTGCAAGCGTTGCATGAGACCTTGTTGGCAGGACATCGAGGTGTGCGGGGCCAATGGCCTTGAAACCCGCAGTTTCGACATGTACTATCAGCCGCAGGGCACTTTCCTGGACCATGCTGGCGCTGACAGTTTCTGCAGGATTCGGGAGAAGAAACTGGTGACTGTGACGGGGGCTGTGGAGAGGACGCCGTCTGCATCTGGCGTTGATTCCTCTTGTAGGTGGAGACGGCGTGGACTTGAGATGGCGATGAGTGTATGGCTGAGGCAGCCTCTCTTGTGGCCTCATACGACCTGCAACAGGTGACGAAGTCGGTGAGGGAAGAGGCGGCGTCGAGGGTGAGGAGTTTCTGAAGCAGGTCCTCGTCACGTACACCCATCAGCAAGATCATTTTGAGCTGGATCTCAGCACAGGTTACAGGATCGCCTGTACATAGGTCCACCTCGGTTGCTAGGTCCTTAAGTCGTGCATAGAAGTCTGAGAATGATTCCCCAGAAGCTTGTTTGCAGGATAGCAGCTCCCTACGACGCAAAGCTTCATTGCGGAGGCCACGGAAATGACTCTGCAAGGCGTTTAAAACCTCTGTCACTGACCTGGGGGAGTCAGGGGGGATGGCTAGCGTGTGCTCTAGGAGGCGTTGAACATCGAGGGAAATGCACGATCTTAATTGGATGAGTTGTTTATGAGGGGGCATTCGGTAGAGGTCAGACATAACAGCAAAGTCTTCGAAACGACGTCGCCATTGACGGTATACTTGATATGTTGCATCAGATTGAAGAGGTGGGGGACTGGGAACTGAAGACTTGCTGTGCAGGGGTGTACTCGAGACGGCAGGCGGTGGAGGAGGCACGGAGAGGTCGACGAGAGTTGAGACTGGAACGGGTGGTTGAGAAGACACTGAGGCATACCTAGGGGAGATAGGTGACGTGTGAGGAGGCGTTGTCTGAAGGATAGATGAAGAGGCTGAAGCTGGCGAGTTGGTTGTGGCAGCTGGTGAAGTCGTCCTCGTTGCCAGCAATTCCAATAGGTCCAGGAATTTGCGGTTATCAGCTTGGTGTTGTTGTTGAAGTTGAAGGCGGTAAGCTGATTCCTCTGACTGTCTTGACAATTCCTCTTGACGTCGTTTTTCCTCCTCTAATTGACGTCTTTGGGCTTCCTTCTCTTGAGAAACTTGTAGGAAGTGGATTAACTGACGTATATCCTGGCTCCCATCCTTTGAATTTGGCGCGCCCGGCGTGTGAGGCGTGAGGGGGGGTGGGAGGGTCTGTGAGGCGTCGTCTTCCTCATAATCCTCATATAAATTTCCCAGCAAATCGTCGTGGTCAGACATCTCGTGTTTGGTATTGTTGCGATGGGAAAGACAAGGAGAATAAGGTGAAGTGCTATATTTTCGCCAATGGATTTGCTTAAGTGCAGGAACTGGCTGGCAAGTAAAAGAGTACTGACTGTAATATTTGTGAAGTGAGAGGAGGCGGCTAGCGGCGGTGTATTCCTCCGCGCGCCCGGGCGAGCTGGCTCAGTGGGAGGGGACGCGGGCAGTGGCTTGCGAGCCTCCGTGGATGGGGGGTGTATGCCGGAAGTGCTGTCTTGGAAACTGGGCTGAAGGCGTGTCTGCTACCTGTAGGGCCGCAGAAACATAGCAAAGAGACATGAAAGGCACTGCACTTCACTTAGGGCACTTCACAAGGTCACAAAGCACTTTAAATCCAGGGGCACTGTGGAGTATATCTTCTGGGCGGGAAACAGACGAGGCCGGGACAGACGAGGCCGGCTCTTGAGGCTTGTAAACTGTCGTGTTGGAGCTACTCAAACTGCGCCATGTGGTGTGGTGGATGTAATCCTAGACAAGGTTCTTGAAACTCCAGGGCACGAGCAGTAGGTATATTCAATAAGTGTACAAGATTGGGCGTGATAGCCAACCGATACAGGAGCGGTTACTAGGGACCCCGGACCGTAGGTAGGCCGAGGCCGATCTGAGGGAAATTAGCTAGCTAGGCAAGGGGAGTTGCTAGACATTCCTAGGACAATAAATGAGGTCTTCTAATTACTCGACTAGCGCGGTACAGACATAGTACATCGGGACATAGTAAATGAACATAGGCATTAGACATAAGCATAGACATCAGACATGCTATAATAATATGTAGTAATACAGACATGTGAATAAATGGTACAATGAATGGTAACAAGAGTCCTGGTGTCAGGCGTGTTCACATATCATGGTATGTACATATCTATACAGGGGCGACAAGCCTAGTCACAAGACCATACGGTCAGACATTAATACATTGGCACTCTTGTCTCGCAGTGTCATGATCGTGATGACGGCTAACCTAAAAACCTTAAGGATTCATATTACTCTCAAACGTCCACAAAACCTTCTGAGTCCCCCAGTGGAAACGTCCCCCGTTTTCTCTGTTTCCTCGATGATGTCATCGAGAGGCCGTGTTTGTCTAAAGGGAACTTTGAATATAATCCGCGGATTTCGTAGCAAGACGCTGTATGTTGGGACCTGTTGCCATCCAACCCTTTGTAATCAATTTAATTTTGCTTTTGATAGCTCAGTCAGAGCATTGTTAGTGAAGATAATAGTAGGGAATGAAACTGAGTTCATAGTCTCAGTTTCAACGTCAGAGTATACAGTAAATTAATTCATCGAAATAGAAGTAGGTGGACTCCCTGACCTATTTTGAGTGAGAGTGCCGCGGGCATTTCAACCGTTAGTAAGTGCTAGCCCCTTCACCCATACAGGTCCCTAACGCCGCCTAGGCTGTGTCTGTAGCGTGGATGTTGTATCCACTATGTCTGGGGAGATGTCCGAGGTCCAGTAGGATCAGTTACCTTCGTGAGACCCGACCGTCAGACACTTTAGACTACCTATGGCCTCATAGCTGGCTCGTCTGACCCTAACGCTCGGCTCGAGAGGGGACCCCAGATCACCAAGCCACACGCCACTACTAGCCCCCATCATTGGTGGATGAGTGTCTAACTCAGTAGGGCAATTTATGTGGTTGTGTTATTCCACTGGGATCTTCAGAGTTCGTTGGAAAGTACCCCATGGTGGCAGGACCCCATGGCAGTTGCTGGAGTATCACTCCTGACGACTGAGTGTTGTAGTGGCAGTTGCCCTGGTCTTAATGGTGCTAAGTTACTGTAAGAGTTTGTGTTATTGAGTATGTCCACCCAGTAGTGGTGTGAGTGTTACTGAGTATGTCCACCCAGTAGTGGTGTGAGTGTTATTGAGTATGTCCACCCAGTAGTGGTGTGAGTGTTATTGAGTATGTCCACCCAGTAGTGGTGTGAGTGTTATTGAGTATGTCCACCCAGTAGTGGTGTGAGTGTTATTGAGTATGTCCACCCAGTAGTGGTGTGAGTGTTATTGAGTATGTCCACCCAGTAGTGGTGTGAGTGTTATTGAGTATGTCCACCCAGTAGTGGTGTGAGTGTTATTGAGTATGTCCACCCAGTAGTGGTGTGAGTGTTATTGAGTATGTCCACCCAGTAGTGGTGTGAGTGTTATTGAGTATGTCCACCCAGTAGTGGTGTGAGTGTTATTGAGTATGTCCACCCAGTAGTGGTGTGAGTGTTATTGAGTATGTCCACCAAGTAGTGGTGTGAGTGTTATTGAGTATGTCCACCCAGTAGTGGTGTGAGTGTTACTGAGGCAGAAGGATAAATCGTGGCGAAATTCACCTCCGGGACTATTATAGGGTATTGGCGAGTAGGGTTAAAACCGAGATAAGGAAAGCAAAGAGGAATAATGAGGTAAGGATAGCAAGGGAGGCGAAGACAAACCCCAAAGGATTCTACCAAATGTATCAAACTAAAACACGAGAAAAGATTGGACCAATACGGTCAGACTCCGCGAAGCTCACTGATAACGACGGAGAAATGAGCAATAATTTGAATAAATATATTTCAACAGTTTTCACCACCGAAAATTTAAACATGATACCTGAGGCACCGACTCTATTCAGAGATAGTGAAGAAAACAAATTAAGTGAGATAGTAGTGACTAGTAACGATGTTAGTAAGCAAATAGACAAACTAAAGCCTAATAAGTCACCTGGTCCCGATGAGATATTTGCCAGAGTATTAAAGGAATGTAAGGAAGAGCTTAGTATGCCCTTAGCAAAGTTGTTTAACATGTCCTTAAAAACAGGTGTAGTACCAGAATCCTGGAGGATAGCGAATGTAATACCGATTTTCAAGAAGGGGATAGATCACTATCCTCTAAATACCGCCCAATCAGTCTAACATCACTAGTAGGCAAATTACTGGAAGCAATCATTTCAAACTCTATTCGAAATCACCTGGAGAAGCACAGATTGATCAATGATTCCCAGCATGGCTTCACAAGCGGACGTTCTTGCCTAACTAATCTATTAACATTCTTTTCATCAGTTTTCGAATAGGTGAACGAGGGGCACAATTATGATGTGGTATATCTCGACTTTAGCAAAGCCTTCGACAGAATCCCCCACGAAAGACTAATTAGAAAGGTAGAAGCTAATGGCATCAAAGGTGACATCCTTAAATGGATTAGGGCGTGGTTACAGGACAGGAAACAGCGAATGAGCATTAACGGCACTAAGTCCCATTGGAGCAACGTTACAAGTGGAGTTCCCCAAGGCTCAGTACTTGGACCATTATTATTTATTGTATACATAAACGACATAGATATCGGCATAGACAGCAACATAAGTGAATTTGCTGATGACACTAAAATAGGAAGTGTTATCAAATCTGACGAGGACTCGGCAAAACTACAGGAAGATCTAAACAAATTTTTCGAATGGTCTGAAAAATGGCAGATGAAATTCAATGTCGACAAATGTAAAGTACTCAGTATAGGAGATGTAAACAGGGAAACCAGATACCGGATGAACAACGATGCCATAGAGAAATCCGACTGCGAGAGAGATTTAGGAGTAATGATAAGTAGGAACCTTAAGCCAAGTAAACAATGTGTTTTTGCTCATAACAAGGCTAATAAAGTACTTGGGTTCATACAAAGGAGTGTTAGTTACAAGACTAGCGAGGTCATCCTAAAACTGTATCTTGCTCTTGTGAGACCACACCTGGATTACGCAGTTCAGTTCTGGTCACCGTATTACAGAATGGATATAGAATCCTTGGAAAGAATTCAGAGGAGAATGACAAGACTAATCCCGGGCATTAGGAACCTTGAGTATAGAGACAGGTTAAAGCATCTTAATTTGCACTCCCTTGAGACGTAGAGCGAGGGGCGACCTGATAGAGGTGTATAAGTGGAAGGCAGGGCTAAACAAAGGGGACATTACAAAGGTACTCAAACTATCCAACCAGGAGCAAACTCGTAACAATGGTTTTAAATTAGACAAATTTAGATTTAGACGTGAAATAGGTAAACACTGGTTTGGAAACAGAGTAGTGGATGAATGGAACAAGTTACCAAATATCATCATTATCTCGAATCCGCTGAATTGCTTCAAAGATAGGTTGGATGCTTATATGAGCAATAGGGGTTGGGTGTTAACGGGACTGCCCAGTATGGGCCAATAGGCCCGCTGCAGTTTCCTCCATTCGTATGTTCTTATAGTTATGCTGTTTAAGTCTAGTTATAAGTGTTAGGACAGGCCAGGAATCCAATGCTCTGTTCATTCATTTGAGAGATAATAAGCATTGCATTGACTGGGATAATGCCTCCTCAATATTACCTTGTAATTCAATTGTCAGCAGGAACATTATAGAATCCGGCCTCTAAACATACCGAATCTGTCAACATGAATTTGAGTAATGGTATGTACAAACTGGATAATTTTGAGAATAAGAAGATTTGTAACCAGGTGAGAAGGTTGGGTCATCTTACCCTATGACCTGACTACCGACCGTTGCGGTGCTTTTTTAAAGATTAGTAGGGTCATTACCTAATACCTGACCATTGTGGACCTGATCTCACTCTCCTCTGTATATATGCACCTTGTTTTGTACTTCTCCTTAGTCTGTACTCACCCCTTTAGATGTGAATTACACAAAAGCGCTTGGGAACTTCCGTGTTTTCTTCTTTCCTTGTGGTTATCAGCGTATACCTGGATCACACGCAACTACAGTGATTTACTTGCATGCATATATATATATATATATATATATATATATATATATATATATATATATATATATATATATATATATATATATTATATTTATATTTATATTTATATTTATATATATATATATATATATATATATATATATATATATATATTTATATATATATATTTATATATATTTATAGGCCTATATATATATTTATATTTATATATATATATTTATATATTTATATATATATATATTTATAGGCCTATATATATATATATTTATATATTTATATATATATATTCATATATTTATATATATATATTTATATATTTATATATTTATATATATATATTTATATATGTATATATTTATATATTTATTTATATATATATTTATATATATATTTATATATATATTTATATATTTATATATATTTATATATATATTTATATATATATATATATATATATATATATATATATATATATATATATATATATATATATATATATATATATATATATATATATATATATATATATATATATATATATATATATATATATGTATTTATTTATATTTATTTATTTATATATATTTATTTATATATATTTATTTATGTTTATTTATATTTATTTATTTATATATATTTATTTATATATATTTATTTATATATATTTATTTATTTATATATATTTATTTATTTATATATATTTATTTATTTATATATATTTATTTATATATATGTATATTTATATATATATATATATATATATATATATATATATATATATATATATATATATATATATATATATATATATATATATATATATATATATATATATATATTTATTTATATATATATATATATATATATATATATATATTTATTTATTTATATATATATATTTATATATATATATATATATATATATATATATATATATATATATATATATATATATATATATAGGCTATATATATATATATATTTATTCATATATATATATATTATATATATATGCGCATGCTAGTAAATCACTGTAGGTATGCGTGATCTAGGTATACGCTGATAACCACAAGGAAAGAAGAAAACACGAAGTTCCCAAGCGCTTTCGTGTAATTCACATCTTCGGGGGTGAGCACATTATTGTACGGGACAACCTATTATCTCCTCTCGTAATGGTCCTAAGAATAGCGGCTACAGCAAGTTCCTTTTCTCTGTTCTATACTTGGTAGATATAACTCCATTCTCATTATTTCAATTCAAGTTTTCCGTTGACAACCTAAGACGATTCTGATGGCCTTTTGTATCACTTCAAGCTTTTGAATAACTTTCTTACTATACATTATAAGGATGGGAGCTGCATAGTCAATTACTGAACGTATAGTACTGATATAAGCCATCCTTAAAATAGGAATACCTGCGCCATTTCCTTTCCATGCCAATGCTCTTAAATGTCTTAAACGTAATTTTACATATATTCTCAAGGTATTGCATCTCAAGTAACTTACTGTTGGCTACCCAATGTACAGTAGGTAAAACAACTATCTGTGCAGGTGGGGGTCGATATGTTCGAAATTTTACGTGTCACTAGTGACAGCCCTCATATACCAAAATTTATCGTCCATGGTCTCATATTGTTTACCACAAAGTGCACAGATAGTGTATGTAAGGGCAGAAGCGATCCTCCCGCTGGTTACCGCTGCTAACTCGCTCGTTTGCTGGTGCAGACGACACTTGGGGTGGTTGAGAGAACGGCAGCGACTATCTGCGTCACCGGCAGATTCAACCCAGCTGTCATACAGTCAGTATCTAGTTACCCTGCTGTCCATCAAATTCTGGCTGTGATCTCATCATAGGTCCTGGACTCGTGGGCTGTGTTCCCAGACCTTCACCTATCAACTGCCAACTGGTCATCTACCACTACCGCATACCACGACCGTCAGTTCATCTCACATTCCGTCGGCGTTTCCCTGCCATTTCAAGACGTCGTCGAGTGTGGAGTTGAATGGACGCTTCCCACCCTGAGTGATCACCCCAGAACCTTCAGGCCACTGCCGTAGGGAAATATTTGTTCATTGTTTGATTCTATAATTGTTTGATTCCATTAATTGCTGACCATTATTTGTTTGATTCCTTTAATTGTTTGCTTCCTTTAATTGTTTGACTCCATTAACTGTTGACTGCCTTATTTGTTTGACTCCAATTATTTGAGGTTTGTTGAGTGGTGTTAGAGTTTTGTGTTATATTTTTAAAGTAAAGAGATGCCGATCTCAAACGGTTGTTTGTTATTCCTCAGAAAACCATGGTCCTTGACTTTCCTTTATTAAGATCCTGATTAGCCTGGTAAGGGATTTCTATCCCTAAGTCCCAGGCCTTTACAGTGTACATCCCAAGGTATTTGTAAACATCAACTTTTTCTAGCTTTAATCCCGACGAAAATAAATCCCCCTTCCTCATAATTTCTTACCTGATATTTATTTATATATATTTTGATTACAAGGCCCATTCTGCAACAAAATGTACTCAATGCATCTAAAGCTTCTTGCATGTTTCCCATACCAGGGGTGCCATCAGGAAGTTCGTAGCGAGCCATTATGTTCATCAATATGTTAAAAAGAGTGGGGCTAAGTACACCTCCTTGTGGAGTCCCCCAACTCCATCTCTCTTTCTTCTGAGTACCAACCCTGAAACCATACTCTAGAGTCTAGCCATTCTGTTACTAAAGTAATCTACAATCCATTTCAGAAACTTCCCAGAAACCCCTAAATTAATTAGTTCAAGTATGACTCCTTTATTTGCCCCATCAAAGCGCTCTTTAAATGTAGCCTTGGAGTTATTCAAACACTTTACAACACAGTCTGCAGCACTTCTCTTTCATAAATCCATGTCCATTGGGCGGCAAGAGATTTTCCACTTCATACAACAACCTGTTTAATGCTGTTCTTTCCATCATTTTGCTAAAACAAGAGGTTAAGGATATGGGACGAAAATCTCCATTGTTCTTTGGTATTAGTAAAATTACTGCTTTCATTCACTTAAAGAGATGCAACTTCCATTATATGACATATTAAACAAGTCTAACAGAGGCCCTTCCCTAATACCAGCCAGACAGTTAAGGATATCATATGTTGTTATTCCATCACCGGGTGCTGTAGACTTCCCCTTTTTAATTGAATTGAATTGAAACGGTTTATTTAGCCAGAGAAACACAGATACAGAGTGGATAATAATAACAATATTAACATGGCTGAGCCAGTTGAGAACCTGAGCTCTCTTTTAGGCACCTGATATATACTATACATTTATCTTAAGGAAGTATTATGTAACATTTAGTATCATCTGGAATAGTACAATAGCATGGTGGTAATAAAAATTATTATTATAACGGTTTATTGAAAAAGTTCTGCAGCCCGAAGGTTGAAAATATACATTGGACATAAATGACTTATTACGTACATTGGTGGTTTAAGAAAAGCCTTCATTACAGAAAGGTAAAGGAACATACAGATTAATGTAGGTGTTGAACACCAAACACGTAGTGTAGTAACTCCCTCCCAGATGGTGTTAGGAGGGACTTCACGTGGTGTAGTAGTACCCTCACAGATGGTTATGATGGACCTGACGTGGTGTAGTAATTCCCACACAGATGGTGTTATGAGGGACCTCACGTGGTGTAGTAATTCCCTCACAGATGGTATTATGAGGGGGCATCACGTGGTGTAGTAATTCCCTCACAGATGGTGTAATGAGGACCCCACTTGAGTAGTAATTTCACAGATAGTGTTATGAGGACCCTCATGTGGTTTAGTAATTACCTGCAGATGGTGTTATGAGGGCCTGACGTAGTAGTACCTCTCACAGATGGTGTTATGAGGGACCTGACGTAGTAATTTCACAGATGGTGTTATATGAGTGAGGTGTGGTCCCAGGCCTTCCTATCGTAGACGGATTAACACATCGCTGGTTGTTGGGTCTCACGGGCAGTTATCACTGGGTACCTAGGACCTTACTGTGTGAAGGTTAACTTGGGTACAACTCGGCTGATACTGTTGATTTGTTCCCACTGACTTGAGCACTATTCACCACTGTTCAACACTGGTTCCATTCCTTCCCAATGAAGTTAAACTTCTGGCGAGAACTTGTTGATATTCCGGTGGGGAGGAGGGTTCAGGGGAGGGAGTTGGTATGGGCCAACACAGCAGTTGACCTGGCTGCGCCCAGAGGAGCGCCAGGTTTCCTCTTGACCCTTCAGTGGTCAAGGATGTAGTGTGATAAGAACATCTCATAATGTTACCACGGTTATTACTTCAATATTTAATTAATTCATTTTTTTTTTTTTATATATATACATAAATTACAGCGGAATTGGAAAACATAGGTATAATGGGGGAGCAGTACAACCTGGGTTGTACAGTAATAAGGTTGAACAAGAGGTCAGAGCTGTCAGGACTATGTCTAGTTGGCAATTATGTTTATTGCAATGGTAATTACTTATCTATTTACATGATAATTTCCGATAAAACGGTTTTGATGGTACAATAAAAGCAGGTACTGTAAATAAAGTAGGTGTTACAAGAAATATTAATACTTAGACAATAGATATTTTTTAAGATTTGATTTAAAGGAAGGGAGCATAGTCTTTGCTGGGGTGGGTGGGGGTAAGTTGTTCCATACCTTAACACCGTGATATTTTATGGAGGTCTGGGACTGAGAGAAGAGCATGGGGGTTCTTAGTAGCTCTGGGTGCCTTAAGTTGTATCTCTGATTATTCCGGAACTGGAAATTATTGTAAAGCAAATGATTGATAGATTTGTAAACAAAGAGCACAGCAGTAGGTGTTAATATCTTCGAATTTTAAAATTTTCATTAAAGCAAATTTTTCGTTTGTGTGATCTGTTTTTTCAAGTAGGTCATTGTCCGTACTATGAAGGCCTGAGCTGCCACCATTTTATGAGGGCCTGGGTTGCCACCATTTTATGAGGGCCTGGGTTGCCACCATTTTATGAGGGCCTGGGTTGCCACCATTTTATGAGGGCCTGGGCTGCCACCATTTTATGAGGGCCGGTGTGTCAGTAACAATTCCTTTTACCCTCATACTTAAGTTATTACCATTGGTAGCGTGACGAGAGGAGGCTCGTGGGTGTGTAATGATAGTATCAAGTAATAGGGAAGAAATAACGGTAAATACTGTAGGTAAATAATAGACACAATTATACAAATACAAAATTTATTTAAACATTAATATGGAATTAGGAGAAAGAATTTATATGTACCAACAGACGAAATCTAGTACTAGGCCCTCAGGCTCAACATACTCACACCACTACTGGGTGGACATACTCAATAACACTCCCAACCCTACTGGGTGGACATACTCAATAACACATAACTCTTATCGTCACTTAGCACCATAAAGACCAGGGGCAACAGCCACTACAACACTCAGTCGTCAGGGGTGATACTCAAGCAACCTCCATGGGTCCTGCCACCATGGGGTACTTTCCGACGAACTCTGAAGATCCCAGTGGATTAACCCCACCACACAAATAGCCCTACTGAGTTAGACACTCATCCACCAATGATGGGGGCTGGTAGTGGTGTGTGGCTTGGTGATCCGGGGTCACCTCGCAGGCCTAGCGTTAGGGCCAGACGAGCCAGCTATGGGGGCCACAGGTAGTCTGAAGTGTCTGACGGCCGGGTCTCACGAAGGTAACTGATCCTACCGGACCTCGGACATCTCCCCAAACATAGTGGATACAACATCCACCCTACAGACACGGCCTAGGCTGCGTTAGGGACCAGTGGCGGCTCGTGAAAAATAAAATGGAGGGACTGCAAGCCTCACACAACAGTAGGATACACAAATTTGACCTACCTCAGGTATGAGTTGTAGTTGATGTCCACGAATTCCCAGGGCATGGTAGTAGTGTTGGTGGTAGAAGGGATGGCCGAGGTGGTGATGGACCAGTATTAATTGAAAATAAAGTCGGCGTGTCTGCTCTTCGATGTAGCAAAATTGTTTATTACTATTTCATTAAAATCCTTTATTTCTGTTATCATTTTATTTTCAATGGATATCACTGCTAAAGCAGACAGTCTGTCATTCACCATGGTACTGCGCAAAAAAGTTTTAATTCTCTTCAAAGTTGAAAAGCACCTTTCTGCTTCTGCCGTTGTCATTGGAGTTGTTATTAAAATTTTCAGCAACTTGACAGTGTCTGAAAATGTTGACTGTAGATTATTGTCATTCATCATCTCCAACAAGTCTATGAGACTTTCTGATTTACACAAATCTTCTCTTGTGTACAGTACAGTAAGTTCAGTTCTCAATTTGTCTTTTTCAAGCATGGGATATGCTGCAACTGCTTGTTCAAGTTCATTACTAGGGAAATTTTTGGCATACACTGGAAAATTATTCACTAAAAGTAACTTGCTTGCTTTCAAATGATTAGTAAAGCTGAATCTCTCTCTGCACTGCAGCAAAATTACGTCACAGACCTCCTTTGCAGCAGCTAATTTGTCTGTTTTAAATTTTCTTCTTTTCTGCTCAGGAGGCAACAGCAACATCATCGCATCACATTCGTCTCTTAACTTCTGAACTGCGGAATTAAAAACTTTTAAAGAGGCGTTAGCCTTAGCTGCATCAATATTTCTAGACTGAAGCTGAGAGAACATGATGTCAACATGAGGCATTACTTTGGAGAAAAATTCCAACCAAAATTCGAATTCAGGATCATTCACAATTCTTTTGATACCAGCTGCTGCAGATCCAGTTTCTCTTGAGTTAGATGCTTCCAGTGTGCTGCAACATTCAATCAGTGCATCTTTCATTTCATGCACAGCATTGACTGTTCTGCTCTTGAAATTCCAACGTGTTGCAGATGGCCTTGGAATTCGATGACCAGCAACATTCTCCAATGCAGCCATTCTTTGTGGAGACTTAGAAAAAAATACTGGTATTCCTGACAAGCTATTGAAAAATACACGAACATTGGTATTCTGTGATGTTGCCTTTCCCAAAATCAAGTTCAGTTGGTGCGCATAACAGTGGATAAAGTGGGCATTGATATACACTTCTTTTATTCTGGTTTGCACACCTTTATTGACTCCACTTAGAGCAGCTGCACCATCATAAGTTTGGGCAATGAGCTTGTGTGGACAATCACCAATTAAAGTCTGGAGCTCTTTATGTAACACACTTGATAAGGCTTCTGCTGTCTGGTTGATAGGGTTAAAAAATCCCCAGAATCTCTCAACAGGCTTCCCTTGTAGCTCATACCTTAGAACAATTACCATCTGTGTTTTATCGTAAATATCCGTTGTCTCATCACACATAACTGCCAAATAATCTGCATTCTTTACTTCTTCCTTGATCTTATTTTTGCAAATTTCCAACATAGATTCTAAAAGTTCATTCTGTATTGATTTAGATGTTCCTTTAAAAACTGTAGCGGTCTTTAAATGAGCATCTAAGCTAGAATCCAGTTCACAAGCAAAATCAACTAATCCACGAAATACTCCCGGATTCTTAGAGCTCATTGTTTCATCATGTCCTCTAAGAGGGAGTTCAAATTTTCCACAAAATTTTACACAGTTTATGATTTTGGATAACATATCTCTGTTTTTTTCACCTGTTCATTGTGTTTTGCAACTGAGAGCTTGTATGCTGTGTCAATCTGAGCTGCAATGTTCACTTTACCCAGCAACGATAAATTAATCATGTTATTCATATGTTTGGCTGACTGCTCATGTTTCACTATTTTCTGTGGCAAATGCCTCAAGTCAGTCACACCACTTTTCGTCCATGCCGAGTCCCCACCAAACAATATGCATGGAAAGCAGAATAAAGTATTTGCCTCGTCACAACCACAGAGCCATTCACATTTCTGATAAACACTGATGTTAAACTGGCGTGTATATTCTTTGTTCCTGCTTGAATGGATAAAACTGGTGTAGGTCTTCCTCTTGCTTTGATTTCAGTCTTTTCATTTAATGTCAGCTGGGAAAAGTTGATGTTTTGCAAATACTTCACTCGATTTTCCATCGTCAAAGGGTAATTAAAGAAAGCACGATTTAACCACACCGTCCACACGCAATGTAAACACGTTGTACGAGACTGAGCTGCTTCAAGTGCAGCTCATTGTGCGGCGGCGGCGTCAATTAATAACAGACATGAATCGTACAGCATTGACAGCAACTATGAAAGTAACTTAAATTTTGGTCTGATTTTAATGAAAATTCACTTAGCAACGTATTGAAAATAATTAAATAACATATAAAATGATATATTTGTTGGTAGTGTATTATTCAGCTGTCTCTCTAAAGGAATCATACGCCTGGCAGTGAGTGTCTGGGGGGACTGCAGCTCTGCAGCCCTATGCACGAGCCGCCACTGTTAGGGACCTATATGGGTGAAGGGGTGAGCACTTACTAACCGTGACAACGACATCACATTTCAGGGGACGTTAAAGACGTAAATATGACTTCACTCAGAGCATATCAACTACGTTACTGTAACACTTGCACAATCAACTATTAATTGGGTCAAATCACTCAAAGAAGGGCGAATTACAACACAGTGGAATAGCCTACCTGTATGGATGAAGGGGCGAGCACTTACTGACCGATGAAATGCCCGCGGCACCTTCACTCAAAATAGGCCAGGGAATCCACCCACTTCTATTTCGATGAATTAATTTACTGTACACTCTGACGTTGAAACTGAGACTATGAACTCCGTTTCATTCCCTACTATTATCCTCACTAACAATGCTCTGACTCAGCTATCAAAAGCAAAATTAAATTGATTACAAAGGGTTGGATGGCAACAGGTCCCAACATACAGCGTCTGCTACGAAATCCGTGGATTATATTCAAAGTTCTCTTAAGACAAAGACGGCCTATCGGTGACGTCACCCAGGAACAGAGAAAACGGGGGACGTTTCCACTGGGGGACTCGGAAGGTTTTGTGGACGTTTGAGTGTAATATGAATCCTTAAGGTTTTCAGGTTAGCCGTCATCACGATCATGACAGTACAACTCTTTTTTGTGTAGTAACCAGAGATTGTGTTTTTGAAGAGCCAGAGGCCCCCATAGTGTGTGACAGTGTATTAGGTGTTGGTAAACAAGATCATGATAGATTTCTTTCATTGCTGTGAAAGTGAGTAACTGTCGAGTGTGATACATGATACGGCACTGTTTATTGACTTTACTGTGAATAGCTTGTATGTGGTTTCTCCAGTTAAGTTTCTCATCAACAATAACTCTGAGGAATTTAGTATTTTGTTCGCGTTTGAGGACTATATTACCAAGGTACAGGGGGTCCAAATCTGGGGGTAAGTTTTTCCTTCTGTGAAAGATCGTGTAGTGGGTTTTCTCAAGGTTTAAGGTCAGTTTATTACGTATTACTCGTTTTAGGAACACGTGTATCATCCTCCAGTGTACACTGATTTTGTACTAACTCACGCTTAAGTCTGCTCTTACTTTGTAATGAGGCCTGCACACTCGAAGGTAATTCGGCAAAACTAGCAGTCCCAACCAATTTCCTAATAAGTTGACTGGCCCTGCCCTGTGGGTCAGCGCAGCTGTTGCCGTTGCTTCGAACACCTCGCACTTTATTCATAGGGATAACTCGCCAGTTATCCACATGTTTTATGGGCGTGGAGTATAATATGAATCATCAGGTTTCAAACAGACCAGCTGTCATTGTGACCATGACAGTACGGCTCAGGTTTGACAGTTCCTGGGGAAATTAATTTGGCGATATCATTAACTCACAACTGTAATCCGGGTACAAGTGACGCTAACTCTGAAACAAAAGCTGCGTGTCGAATGTTCATAGCGTGGGTATATCCACTTCGCTTAAAACGGTAATTAGGGATCCTCCCCTCACATATTGCACTCGTCGAACACAGTCATACGATACCCTGATCACTGTATAATTCGTGGGTATATGTCACAGGAGATAACGAGGTGTATTAAGTTCACACCGATGCATACAAGATATTTTCTTTGAAGTATAGTTTCTGGATCACTTCCAACACTTCTCTTAGGTCTGTTACATTTATCCTTTTTCCAAATCAATCTTCTTTTATAGTTTCATCGGTTCCCGTGGTAGCTACGTTCACTAATTGTTCACAGACGTCAATAGAATGATCTTCAAACGCGATTTACATTTAGCCCTTATAGTACACTAATCCATACTGATTGGACTCTCCCAACCATCTTATAGATACCTTGAGTTCTCCTTAATGCTATGAGTACATACACTTAATATTATATACCCGTACCTGGGTACAATTCATCAAATAATTCAGTAACATTCAGTAGGTGAGTTATTCTTTATCAACGTTTCCCGTTTTCTGAGATTCTACAAGCGCGGTGGATTTGAATGTTATATAGCGTAATATGAATGAAAGAGTTTTGTAGGGATGACAATGATGTGCGCAGTACACATGTACTCTACAATAATATTTATTATGCTCTGAAAATCAACTGACCCTGTGGTAAATTACCAAACCTCTTGAGGAGTGACAATAACAGCGCGTGCTGGCAACTTTACTGTATTGAGGAAAGCAGTGTGAATAAGACTGATAATTAACTACAGAGCAATAGCTCATCTGGGATTTAGTGTGGGATTTCTTGGGGAAAATTAATTATTTTTCCATAATGATTTAGTAACCCGGCACCAAATGAACCTAAATACAGTAATATGGGAATTATGTTGAATTCCATGCTGTTGTTATAAAGGAATGGCAGGCAGCTGAGCTGGAAGTGAGTTGTCCTCTATCCTTCCTCTCCCTGGCTATACACCAAATGTAAATTTGTACAGTATCCATGGTGATCAGAAAAGGAGTGACTGAACGATAGCTCTTTGGCCTCGTCATCACCTCGCACATTTCCCAGCCATAACTTGGTTGCCATATTCCTAGACGACTCCTATTTTCGACAAGACGGCATGAATCGCCTTTATGATTAGGAACCATAAGGTTCACAATTACGATCATGACTACTAGGTCATATAGTTGTGAAATTTAAAATACCTGTATATAAAGATTACGTACTGGTAAATACACACCATTAATTTTTAGCATACTGGATGAAATAAAGGAATAAAAGAGTTGTATTTCATGAATAGATTTACATTAATACTCTATGCTGCCTCCATGATAGTGGATACAAATGCAGCTTAATGATTAAACTATCAGCCGGTAGTTAAAGCATGTATTTACGACCCCTTTCACCACCACCACAAATGTACTCACACTCACAAAAATCTTTCTCTCTCTTTCTGTGTGTGTCGTTATGCAGCATTATTGTGCAGGAAACCTAAAGGGTCACAACCAAACGAATAATGACGGTGTCCCGGCTCCCTCACACACATGCCTACCATAAATAATAGTGACTACTATTCTCAGTTATTATTTAAAAACCCATAAGTATGCAAGTATATGGATTTGTTAAGAGTATTTAAACTCATACAGGCAATGTGAGTGTGTGTGCGTGCGTGTGGTGTGGTGATCCTTTGTTTGTACTGTATTGTGAACGGAAATTTTTTTGTCAACACATGCTTACATCAAACAGGGGATCATATTGTGGGTTTTTTGGGATGTTTGTGTTCACACTCGGGATGGGATGGAGAAAGGAAACTCACAACGTGCTCTCTGTATACATGTTGTATTGGATGTACAATGCAGCTTGGTGCTGGGAAGGCAGCATGGTTACAAGCGTGATGTAGAGAGAGCTGGTTGGTGAGGATGCTCAGAGGAGGACCAGCTTGTGGGTCGCCATGCTCGCCGGCGGGAGCGAGGACCGCCAGGCAGGCGGAGGAGGAGGAGGTGTTGCTGGCTGGTTGGTGTAGGTAGAAAGAGACAGGTCACCACGAGGTCAGGTCTTAAATAGCGGGGGGTAGGCGTGGCTTAGTAGTTGACCCCCGCTCCGTGATGTATGGCGGCGCTGGTTGACCTAGACCACGAGGCACACACTGTGGAATTCGTGGGGTCGGCTACGCAGCGACAAACAGCGTTTGTAGGGGAGAAATCCACTACAATACTCCCCCTTCCCTCCAGGCGGTGTAGGAGACTTGTTGTCTGCAGGGTTGCATAGCACATGTGAGGCAGAACGGGCGGTGCATGCCTCATGTGAGACAACGGCGATGGCGTGGATGAGCCGGTCGCTGGACACAACTGTCTAGATACACAATATCTGTGGGAGTAAAGAGGGAGAAAAAGGGTGTGTGGAGGCGATGAATTTTGTTCTTCCCTCACGGCAGGTACAGAGTCGTCAGATGCGCCTGCTGGGGTGTGTGGGCCTGGGTCAGGAGCAGGGGCTGCGTCAGCAGAAGCGGATAAGGGCTCGTGACAGCAGCTGGGTCCATGACAGCAGCAGGGTGCAGGACATTAGCAGGGAGTACCTGAGGGAGAAAAGAGGAGTGTGTGGGTCCGCACTCAGGAACAGGGGCCGCGTCAGGAGAAGCGGCAGGGGGTACTGCTGGGCCAGAGTCGGTGTCTGAGGCAGGACGGGTGTGTTGGTCCGCGTCAGGAGCAGGGGCCGCATCAGGGGCGGCAGGGGTTACTGCTGGGCCGGGGTCGGCGTCTGAGGCAGGACGGGTGTGCTGGGGTCGGAAGAGGAGCGACTGTCTGCTTAGAGTAGCAGAGCTGCTCTAGGGTGTCTAACCTGCGGTGTAGAGACAGTAGTTGTAGAGCCGATTAGAGCTGCTTCTGTGTGGATAAGCCAGTCTTCCATGTTGCTTGAAGATTGGGAGCGTGATCAGTTTCTCCTCCATCCTGTGTGAGTGCGAATCTTCGGGAGTCACCATTTGTGGGGTTTTTGGAATGTTTGTGTTCATACTCAGGATGGGATGGAGAAAGGAAACTCACAATGTGCTCTCTATATACATGTTGTATTGGATGTACAATGCAGCTTGGTACTGGGAAGGCAGCATGGTTACAAGCGTGATGTAGAGAGAGCTGGTTGGTGAGGATGCTCAGAGGAGGACCAGCTTGTGGGTCGCCATGCTCTCCGGCGGGAGCGAGGACCGCCAGGCAGGCGGAGGAGGTGGTGTTGCTGGCTGGTTGGTGTAGGTAGAGAGACAGGTCACCACGAGGTCAGGTCTTAAATAGCAAGGGGGTAGGCGTGGCTTAGTAGTTGACCCCCGCTCCGTGATGTATGGCGGCGCTGGTTGATGTAGACCACGAGGCACACACTGTGGAATTCGTGGGGTCGGCTACGCAGCGACAAACAGCGTTTGTAGGGGAGAAATCCATTACAATATACACACAGGTGACTTTAAAGTAAGACTTTTTGCTTTTTATTTATTCATTTTTTACCACAGGGGAATGTTGCTCTGAGATCGGTCAGTCCGAGGGGCTGACCGATGTAGTATGTCGAACGGGAGTAACTCTTAGTGGACAGCTCTACGATGAGTGTCTAACTGAGTGACGGGAATACCTCTAGGATCATGATGCCAGAACTGAAGGTTAAGAAATATGTCTCTACGCCTTGAACCTGTAGAGAGACTTGTCAAAAACTGTGAAAAGTTAGAAGGACTCTGCAAAACTACAGACAGACCTAAACAAATTTTTTGAATGGTCTGAAAAATGGCAGATGAAATTCAATGTGGATAAATTTAAAGTACAGTACTTAACCGTGGAGATGCTAACAGAGAAACCAGATACCAGATGAACAATGATGTTACAGAGAAATCCGACCGCGAGAAAGATTTAGGAGTAATGATAAGTAGGAATCTTAAAACAAGTCAACAATGTGTATTTGCTCAAAACAAATCTAACAAAGTACTTGGGTTCATACAAATGAGTGTTAGTTACAAGACTAGCGTGGTCATCCTAAAACTATATCTTGTGCTTGTGAGACCTCACTTAGATTACGCAGTTCAATTCTGGTCACCGTATTACAGAATGGATATAGAATTCCTAGAAAGAATTCAGAGGAGAATGACAAGACTAATCCCGGGCATTAGGGACCTTGAGTACAGAGACGGTTTAAAACATCTTAATTTGCATTCCCTCGAGAGACGTAGAGTGAGGGGCGAAATGATCGAGGTGTATAAATGGAAGTCAGGGCTAAACAAAGGTGACATAATAAAGGTACTCAAACTATCCAACCAGGAGCGAACTCGTAAAAATGGCTTTAAATTAGACAAATTTAGATTTAGGCGCAAAATAGGTAAACATTGGTTTGGAAATAGAGTAGTGGATGAGTGGAAAAAGTTATCAAACATCATCATTAACTCGAATACGCTGGATAGCTTCAAACATAGGTTGGACGGATATGATTATGAGCGATCGGGGTTGGGTGTAAACGGGACCGCCCAGTATGGGCCAATAAGCCTGCTGCAGTTTCCTCCATTCTTATGTTCTTAACCTTATCTCCACCCCCCCCCCCTCTAACCAGCACGCTCCGTGACCTCCCTTAGCCTACTTCTGGTTGCCACTTGTGCAGTGCTGCCTCGTGAGATGCACTCAAACACAAGAATTAAAACATGACTCATGATATTCCTTGTCTAAATAAATCTAGTTAATCCTATTTAAGAATTGCTAAGTAAGTGGAGGTTCCCAATAATATTTGGCTGGTTATTAGTGGCAAGGACAGGGCTGGAAAGGGTCAGTTGGGAAAGTGACGATTGGGAAGAGTTAGACGTTACTTTGTGCTTAAATGACAGTAATTCCGCAAATGTTGTAGAGAAAGTATAATATGAGATCGAAAATGTCTTTTAAACATTTCCTGGTCATGAACGAATTTTATCAATTTTTTCTGGTTTAAGAGTAAATAAGGAAGTGAGGGAAGTTATAGAAGGAAGTGAAAAAGTTATGTGAGGGGAAGAGAATATGTAAATGTGGGTGAGAGACATGGGTGTAATGGTCAGCATTCTTGCCTCGCAAGTGAGTTGACCCGAGTTCGATCCTCGGGCAGGGTGAAACTATGGGCAAGTTTCTTTATGCCATTTGCCTGTCTACCCAGCAGTAATTGGGGACCTGGATGTTAATCGATTTGCGGATCATATTCAGGGGTAATGGTTAGCCAGTGCATTTGGCGAGTTGTCCGGTCTTCTCGGACTATTCCTTGACACTGGGTCATGCAACTCGTTATCTTGGGGTGTGGTTGTCGTCTTGGCAACAGCTTCTACACCTTAAATAAATTCACGCCTAGGTGGCCCTTGGGCTGGCCATCCTTGTTACACGAGGGGCAACCATTATTATTATATTAGTAGGATATGAAAAGTGTGAGAAAAGGGAGATGAGAGTGGAAGGTGAGAGAGCAGTGAGAGGACATAGAGAAGGAGATGTAATTAGAGAGATAAAAGGGGGAGGGCAAGGTGTGTTTAGAGACGGGCCGGCCCGTGTGAGCTGTTATGTTCCGTGTTGCTACCCTGTCCATCAGTGCTTCCAAAGAAAAACCTTAATTATTAACACACAGAGGGAAGTGTAGAAGATACATCTGCCATCGTCTTGGCCTTCTATGCTGGATACAATACTTATGTGTCTAAGCTTGCTTTATTCATTAAAACTTTCGATGGACACTCTCAAGGTCCTGGATGGACTTAGGTATTTAATTACCTAACTAGCCGGTAGACACTACACCCAACACTCTGTGGAAGTATATGGAGAATTAAAAATATACTTGTACAGGTATATGGAATTATGCTAAGTGTAGTTCAAATATTCTCGTCACAATCTATTGTGCATTATAATCCCCCATTCCTTTAGAATTAGAAAGAAAGAAAGAAAGAAAGTCCTACAATACCGCCCATGTCAGCCAGGACTCAAGCCTGGCTATGCCCTGCCCCTCATAATACGTCACGTTGGTCAAACTATCGCCCCGGTAGTTCTGCCGTGTTTTGTTCATGTGTGTGTTCCCGACGTTGCCACCTCACTGACCTAGCCAGACAACCTTGTCTCAGGAATTTTGTCCGTGGTTGTACATACAATATATGTAGAGAACGTTATTGTGAGTTTCCTTTCTCACCTCCATCCCGAGTGCAAGATCTCCTTTGTGTACATGGGCCTAAGAAAGAGAAAATTGACACAAAAGAAAGAGAACTTTGACTACTTGCCACATACACTACGCTACAAGTTGTTCGATTTTGTTAATTTTACCACGGTTGTAGTACGCTACTGTTCATCAAACGACTGTCATTGACGATACAATACTGCTTATTTATTATTCATCAACTAATACCCCAACATCACCCCCAGGACACCATAACACCACCCCATATTGTATGACATAAATTTATGAGTGGTTAACCAATGCACAAGTGTGCGGCGAATTAAAAGACCAGCTGTTGAGGAGCCTGGCATGTTACAACTCCTTTCCACTCCATCTCTCTAATCATCCATACCTTTATACTTTCTGACTCCATATTTTAAAATGTTATGTAATGTAATGTTGAAGGGATACATCATCGTCGTTTATACTTAGACTTATCACAATCTCCTTTAAAAATACTGTACTTTAGCTTCGTCTTTATTCAAGACATCTTCAGGTCATGAGACCCACTAATCCCCCATCCAACAATGGGAGACCATTAATCCCCCACCTGATATTGCATTAGGTCAGGTCAGTTACAGGAGACCCACTAATCCCCCACAGCTCCATGGGAGTTGAAAATACCAGTCTTTGCTGTAACACAGCTTCATTCATGGCCATATCACATAGATTTTTAGTTTTTAAATATACTTATTTAACCAAACCTTTAGATAAGGTATTCTGGATTATTCTAGAAAAGAAATGGAGTTTCTAACTTGATTAGAACTGCTTTTACATTCTCCGGTAGCTTAGACTATTGGAACACTCCCCAGCACCCAGAAACATTCTGTCTGTGCAAGGGGCATAGTTTAGACACTCAAAAACTTTCCGGAGACGTAGGATTTTTCCGTGTTTGAGAAACATGTCTGATTGACCGGAAATGTCTCATCCCTGGAAGTGCTCTGCACCGTTATTGTTCCAACTAACAGGGATATCACTGTATTGTTTCTAGATTCCACAACAGTTATACATAGGAGAAAAGAGTAAAACAAATTATCTACAGGTACATCTGTATTGATAAGGACACAGTACTCAAGATATGAAGACTGTATTTACTCTAATATTTTAAGCAATATAAGTTTGGAAATATTCCAATATATAAAAAAACCAGTAATTGGTCCTACATATCTGTAAACCTTCTTTAATGTTCACTGAAATACATACAAATCTAAAGGATAGGCTTTTACTTTTATTTCTTAACAAAAATTTAATTCCAAACAACAAAAAATAAAAGACTGCCTCTTTATAGTCTATATTATGAAATTAATAGAAATATCAACATGTAAAGCCTGTCTACCATGTGTCACACACACCCAATATGTTTAAATAACTATATGTAGCTCCTTGATGTTAAATTCTCCTCAAAGTTTAATACCACTACAGTATTTTAGAATTTCACATTTAAAATAATTCTCATAAAAATTTAGGTATTATTAAGAAAACCTTCAGGTGAAGTATTAGTTCAATTGCTTCACAAAGGGGTTATATCATGTTCTCTAAAAGTCTGTACTAATGCCAAAATCTTTTTCCAAAAGTGATTTCCCATCACAAAAGACTTAACACATGGGCACCGCAATCAAGCCAGTAGAATGAATTGACAAGTCAAAATAGTGACATTATAATGTACAGTATATCCAAAACTGAAGGAACATGAGAACTGCTGAAGAGTAATGGTATGGACAACCTTCAGGATATACTGTACAATACTTTGAAATATATTCTTTTAATAAAAAATTTTTACTAATGAAAAATAAGAAAAATATCATAAGATGCAAAACTGTCAATATACCACAATACTAATGCACCCACAACTTATTCTTTCTACAATTTATTTTACACCAAATCCCATCACTGGGATATATTTCCTAGGGCAAAAATTAAATAGTCTATGATCCAGAATGTCGAGTGACCAGCTCAGCACATAAAATGATCACATAGCCCTGTGAAATGAACCTCACTACATATATGCTACATGAATAGCATATGAAAATATGAATACAATGTAAAGAAACAAACCCTCACAGTGAAATGTTAAAACACCTGCTCATGAATTTTAGACGTTCCCTCTTAAGTTACCTGGACGATCGATCGCATTAAACCGTAGAATATTCCAGTTCTAAGTCTCATCTAATGTATCACTAAATACCAAAGGGAAAAAGTTTCATAATTGAATTACTAAGTTGATGTACAGGCAAGTAAATCAGAAGATATGTTAGTATTAATGATAACAGCCTGACAAAGTAATTCATAATAAGTAAATGACTTTAGTTACATTTTAACTGTGAATAGTAAAAAACTTCACAATTCTTAGATTTGGATATTGTTTAATTTTAAGTCATTAGCTACAGTGTATTAGACTTTAACTTGGTAATATTTCAGACACACACCTTTTGAAACATAACAAGATCTTTAACAATGAAGAATGTGAGCCCAACAAGACCACTTATTAGAAAACCCAGTTAAATAACACAATTTAAGTATAAGACCACAATAAGCTGGGCTGAAGGTGTCGAAGACAATTAACATTGTATTACAGTAATGTATGGGAGCAACCAATGATTAACAAGTCCACTATAAAAAAAAATAAAATATAAAATCCTTTGGGCACATTAATTCCCTCTAGCCTGATGCTCAACAGAACTTCCAGCGATTTCCACAGTGATTGCACAACACAAATGTGGTCATTGGTTCATCAGAACTTCTGGTCTGCATCTGTTGATAAATAATAAGAGATCATTAGTTTAGGGAAATTTCTGAATCCTGTGCAGTCTAAATGAATCATAAAGAGTATGGCTGTATTGTTTAACTGAATTCCTAAACATACATACATACACACTGTACAAATGCACATTTACACAATCTGTGTACAGTACAGATAAATTCACTGCCTTCAATAAGCTTTACCTAAAAAGTATGAAGAAGAACCACTAGTTCTAAGGCAAAATCCAGAACAAATATAAAGGATTGATGCTGAAATCCTGTTTTCTAGAAGTGCTTCAACCCTAGTTAGCTTCTTTCATCAGAAGCCAGATAGTAGGTAGTAGGCAGCTATCAAACAGGGAGGGACTACTGCCTGGGAAGATATTGGAGGCATAATGTGTTGTCTAATGGTAGACCCTGTTGCCATACGGCACCACAAAAATTTTGACCAAGTCCCAGGTTGTTGATCTGACTTTCTGCCTCATTTACACACAGTTGCAGGGTCTCAATTGCTGCTTTTACTTTGATGACACAACATACCTAAATCATTTCTCATTCTTAATTTTTTTATTTATGGCTCATTTTTATTATTATTCATTTTTTATTATTTCTTATCAGTATTAATATTTTCTTTTATTAAAATCATTTATTTGTATTAATTTTTATTAAGTTTATTATTATTATTATTATTAGTATCATCATTATTATTATTGTATTAAATTTTTGACCCCCAGGCTTTGATGTGGGTCATTGTAAAATGACCTGTGCCCGGGAACATGTCTGCAGAACTTAGCAAAAAATTCTCACCTTTGATCTAGTTCACGGCACTAACAAAATTTGCAACCAAACCAAAAGTTAACATATACTGTACAACTGATAAGTACCTGGTTGTAAGTGCAGTTTCGCTGTCCACATTTGCCACACTTGAGCAAATCTGTTTTTGTACCTTGAGCAATAGCCAGTTGATGGTCATCGATACCTTCTTTTGTGAACTTTTCACGAAGAGCCTTCATCTCTTCACTAGCCATTTCCTGTAAATTTTAAAACATTGTCAAACCAAATTAGAAGGTATAATACATTTTTCATGGCAGCACCGGATACATGTGTCCCCAACCTGGATATATACAACCAAAATCTGGTTGCTATGGAGGAAAGTTAGTGTATGTGGGGGCTGCCATTGTGGTGGCACAGAAGGGTAACTCAACAGCTAGACATAAGAGGGTGATGCGCCATTGAAAGTAGTCCTTGACGACGCAAAGCGACGTAGCATCGGATCACCGGGACGTTAAACGAATTTTTGGCCTCTAAAGTTCAGCGACGTAGTACCAAAACAACGTTAAGCGAGGACTTACTGGTGATGGTGGTAGTGGTAGTACTGGTGATGGTGGTAGTTACTGGTAGTAGCGATAGTTACTGATTATGGTGGAAGTGGTCATTACTGGTGATGGTGGTAGTGGTAGTACTGGTAGTAGCGATAGTTACTGGTGATGGTGGTAAGGTAGTTATTGGTGATGGGGGTAATGGTAGTTACTGGTGTTGATGGTAGTTGTGGATGCAGTAGTGATGCTATTAGTGGTGGTTGCAGATGGTGGTGGTAGTGACAGTTGCAAAAAGTATCTTTATAATTTTGTGTTTGACAATATGACATAACAGCTACAGGACTTTAACAAGCCTACCGAGAAAATAAGTCGCAGTGTTCATTTTGAAATTCATTGGACCCATCCAAAAGATACTTGTTGGAGAGTATGGACATTTATATACACAAATCAATACAAAAAAGAAATATGCAGAAAGTGCTTACTTCGGATGTCATACACGCCATTTTCTTTGGAGAAATAACACCTCTCAGCACATTTTCTCGTAACTGTGGGTTCTTAGAATCTTTTAAGTTGTAAACCCTTGATCTCAAGCGGTTCTTATAAGCCGCGTCGGTATTGCGGAACTCTTGGTAGATGGCCTCTTCAATCTTTTCTGCCAGACTCTCTGGAGTATCCACTACACCATCAGGCATTTCTGAAAATATTCATGTTCACTGTATTTTTCTATTAATAAGTGTATTAACTGGTGAGGAAACACAAGACTTGAAGGAATGAACATTTCTATCATGTTGTTTACAATCAGAAAGTTATGTATGAGGGCATCTACAAGAAAATCTACGAAGGAGGAGGAATTAACAAAATTAAAATTCATCCTGGGCTGTCCTCTGCAGTGAAGTCTTTAATTAAGAAGGAAGTTTAAAACACACAGAAAGATAAAAAGATTAACTACCAGAGAACATGATTATAGAGGTAAAGAAGATGGCAAGATTAAGCTAGAAAGAGTGGATGAAGATTTCAGCAAGAGGATGTGCGATACCTCAAGAAAATGAAGAACTAATTTGGAAGGATACAAGTATGGTATACAGTACATATGGAAGAGAGGAATGGGTCAGGAGAGGAGTGTCTCATATAAAGAACGAAAGATGCTGATAATATATGAAGAAATTAGAGGATGATAGCATCCTGCATTCTAGACTTTTAACTAAGAGGGATTTTTTTTAAAGAGAGAATAGAGTGTGACAATAATTAGAAAGTGGATATAAAGCAAACAATAATAATTTAAAAAGTAAATGAAAAAGTACTGGTGATGAGAAAAATGATATGATTAAAGGAGGGGAAGATATTATCACAAAATGGAGATGGAGAAAGTTTTTCAAGAAGGAGGGTATGCTGATCAAATATTGACAGTTACAAAGTAGAGAGGATTACAAAAAGGTGGAGTACATAATCCTGATATCCCATTTTATAACAGCCTGGATCAAATACCTTTATATGGCTAGTAAGTCTTGGGGATGAATATCCAAGCACTGGGACCTAAACTGTATGGCTGGGATTTCAAAATTAAACAAATTTCAAAATTACATTACAGTATTGTATCGTTCATTAAGAGGAACACCAGATAATGTACAATCTGTGTTGCAGTCGCCCTTAATGCTCGCCTTAGCAACACAGCAGCACCCTTAGTAAAGGTGCTCCATGCTGTGAACCCTCTGGCCTTCACACAGCTTCACCTTATCTGTGGTTATCTTTTCCCCTCCAGCAACTTTCACTTCCCTTCTTAACCTCTTCAGTAAGATGTCTCTCCTGAGTACTATGAGTCCACTCATTGAGCAAGATATATTTTCCTGAGTATGAAATGTGAACACTTTCAACAGACACCAGAAGGAGGTTGAAGGCCTTTGAAATGTGGTGTCATATGTAAATACTAAGAATAAGCTGCACTGACAAGAAAACAAATGAAGATGTACCAAGATTTACCATTTCAAGAGAAATACTTTAAATGTACAAAAAACAAAAACCGTGATACAGTATCTCTGTTGGCCGGAACAATTGGTGCAGAGCACTTCCGGAAATTAGAGATTTCCAGGTAACGAGACGATTCTCTCAAAGCCGTAAAAAAATTCCCCATCCCCTGAATTTCCCGGGTAACGGAAAAATTTTCTTGGAAGTTTCAGAAATTGCCCATTACATCATCTCTTTAACCCGGCAAAATATCGCCCCTCTTATTTTCTGGGTACTGTACTGTAAAATTTTCTCAGAATTTCCATAAAATGCGCCTGATTTTCATCTCTCAAACACGAAAAAAAAAAAAACCACCCCCATCCCTGGAACTCCGAAATTTTCCGACTATTGGAGATATTACTGTACTTTGGTCACATAATTAAGGATGAAGGGATAATAACAGAAATATTAGTGGGTTGCTAACCCTCATTTGGTACTCTGAGCAATGAATACATCCCCCAAGTACAATATTTAATCCCTTATGTACAATGTCTTATCCCTTTAAATACAATGGCTAAATTTCATGAGTACAATAACACTGTATTCATGAGTCATTTTACTCAAGGGATTAAGAGGCGCACTTCAACTTTACAGAAACAATCAAAATGTTCCCAATTGATTGTGCATCTACTAAACATATTTACAGTTATGCAAAAAATATTGATCCCCTTTAATTTTTCATAAGATATTCATACAAAAACTTGTTTCAAGGATGAATAAAACATGTTTACAGAGTTAAAAGTTTTATTCTACTACTATTTAGTACTTTGTCATATTTCCCTTACATTTTATTACCAGTTGAAGTTTTTTTGGCAGGGATTCTGCTAACATTTGAAAATACTCTCCATCCATCTCAAACTCCCACATGCACTTGATTTCCTCCTCTAGCCGATGTACAGTTGATGTGTCCCGTGTTGACAGCTTCCGCTTCATCTCGTGCCATACATTCTCGATGGGGTTTAAATCTGGTGAGTTCCCAGGCCACTCCAGCAATGGAATAGCCCTTTCATGAAGCCAAGTTGTCACACTTTTTGGCCTGTGACGGGGGAGGGGCACCGTCTTGCATGAAAAATGTGGACTGGTGAAGTCGATAATAATCCAATAAAAGTTTTTCCAAGACCGTCATGCAACGATCAGAGTTCATTGTCATGTTTTTGGGGGGGAAATGGAGGCCACCACAACCACGTTTTTCACTGAACGCTCTCCACATCATCACACTTGCAGGATATTTCACAGTTTTAATGGTGTAAGGAGGATCATACCAGCTGGCGTTGATGGGCCTGCTGACTGTTTGTTTCCCTGCAGTCAGGATGCAAAAAGTGCTTTCATCAAACCACATCACAAATTCCATTGTTCTTCGCTCCAGTGCTGGTATTTTCTTGCAAAAGCAAGCCGCTGATGGTGCTTTCGGTCCGTGAGAAGTGGTTTTCGTGCAGCTTGACAGGAAGGCAGAGGAAGTTCCTTCTGAAGGCGATGTTGAATTGTTCATTCTGATACGTTTTGCAGGAGGATGGGGTTTGCCTTCTTCAATTGTTATGCACTCCTATTAGGATCTCTCATTATCTCAAGCCTCAGTAGTGAATTAGTGCATTTGGAGGTCTTCCTGGAGATAATCTCCTGGGTGGAATAACATTGGCAGGGAGGTTGCGTGTTGATCGCTTGAACCTCTTAATCGTTGCTGTTCCTCGTCATGTTCTTGAAATTTCTTTCAGCGACTTTTTCGTCTAACGGGGCAAGGATCCGACCCTGCTCTGCCTCAGACATGTTTTGGGTGCCATGAATATAGTTTTAAAAGAAAATTTGGGGCTAATTGTGGGGGTGTCTTAATTTGCACCCATCAGCTTGGTGAGCAAAAATTAATGCACACCCTGATAGAAAGTAAGTAGGCACTGGCCAAGTTTCTACCACTTCTAGTCATATAGGAAACACCGTAGATTTGCCAGATGTTATATATTCCCGCCTTCACAAATTTGGCGGGCTGCTTTTTGCACGGTGAAAGCATGTATATAAACACAGCTAATTATGCAGAGGGGATCAATATTTTTTGCAGTCATGGTATTTCTTAATTGAATAAATGTGATGACAATGCAAGCTGTATTTACAATTAATTTACAAGACATTTGAAGATCAACTTAATATAAAATGTGTGTACAGTATAAATTAAAAATAACCTGATAATTTAAGGGCGTTGGCAATCATTTCTCGGCATTTCAAACGCAGAAAATCTGTTGTTGGTGGGGCTGAAGATGGGAAGCTGGCAGGTTTGGAACTTCCACTGCTGCTGCTACTGTTACTGTTGTTGCTGGTGTTACTACTGTTTTTGGCTTCTTTTTTGTCTTCCTTCTCCTTCTTTTTTTCCTCTTTTCCTTCCTTTTCATCGTCATCTTTCTTGTCTGGAAAATAAATCCTTGGGTAAGTTGATTCAAGTACACAAGACTAAACAACGCACTCCTTACATGTATACCCCTGACTCCTTAGCCACTGGCAGACATATCCCCAAAAAGTTGCAGTATGGAAGGTCACACTGTTCTGGACTGTTGTGATATACTTATTGCGGGCCTAATTTAAATTCCCCATGATTTTTATTTGTGGAGCATCTTTGTGGGGGTTTCTGGCAACTGCCCTAAGACGGTGTAGGCCTCTCAATCGCTACGAACTGATGGACCATGGACGAGCCAATACACTAATTCTATATTTTCTGAAAGTATCACGGGAATGCTTTTTGATCAAAATAGTGCTTTCCAAATTCATGCCTCCACTGTCTGTTTGTGCAAATTAATTGATTGTGGTAAGTGCGATGCAACAGGTTAGGCCATATGTCACTAAATTAAAAAAAAAGGCTTAAAAGAATAATATAAAATAATTAATTGATTGATTGATTGATTGTGGTATTACATCCCTGGTGACACAACAGCTGAGGTCATATGTCACCAAATTAAAATAAAGGCTTAAAAGACTAAAATCAATTCAGGCAAGGTAAAAACACAAGTAATAAATAACAGAACTTATATAAAAACCATTTAAACGTTAATACACCAGCACCTCAACATTTGCAAGTTCAACTCTCACGAATTGGACCATCTGCAAAACAAGCCTCAAAGGTTTTTATCTATTAAAATACCGTACAGACACTCCCGGGGTTATAGAACACCCGGCTTACAAAAATTCGAGGATACAGAATGCCTCCCAAAAGTCAACTCTCAACAGATGTCAGTGCTCTGGTACTTAACCAACAAAAACATTTCTCACACCTACGAGCAGATCATTAAATATTTTATCCACTAACTTGGCATCACCCCATCTTAAATGCTGGGTTGTGACAAGATTTAAGTAATAATATAAGCTACGAAGTATTAACAATAACAACAACAACAATAATAATAATAATAAAGGACCATAAATGCAAAACTGTAAAAAAGGTCAGGAGTGAGAAACGATATACAACACTATGTATGTTGTGTTGTTAAGAGTAGGAGAAACAACTGAAATCCTGCAATTGTGTGTAAATGAAACAGAACGTCAGATCAGCATCCTGGGACTTGGTTAAAATTTTTGTGATGCCATTTGGTAGCAGGGTCTACCATTAGACAATAAATTAGGCTTCCAAAATCTTTCCAGGTGGTAGTAACTCCCTGTTTGATAGCTGCCTACTACAGTACGGCATAATAACACTATTTGTGGAGGATTAATGCATAAGGCAGCTGAGTGCAGCCCCTTGTGAGATGCCATCTGTGATTCAGTACAGGGTAGAATACATATTTACCTTCTGGAAGGGTCATTTTCGGTTTACAGAGAGATTCCAGGAACGGAACCTTTCTGTAAACCGGAGTGTCTGTAACATAAAAAGGTAAGGGGGCTTATTATAAAAACAGTGGGCATCTGTTTTGATGTGACTCCATGCAGCATCCCATGCGACTGTATTCTCCAGCCAGTTTCAACTGAGAGTTCTCCCACATTTCCTGCCAGTCTCACCTGAGAGCAATTCTAATGTTAATTATAACAGCCATGGCTCCCAAAAGGCCATTAATTGGGGTGATTGCATCTGGTGCAAAGAGAGTGAAGAAAGTCATGACTCTGACACACAAAATTGAAACGTTAGATAAACTTGACAGTGGCATAAGTGCGTCAGGGGTTAGCAGTGGGTTTGGAGTGAATGAATCAACTGTTCGTTCTATAAAGACGAAAGGCAAGGAAATTAGAAGTAGTGTTGGTCAAAGTGCACCACACAGTGCTAAAGTTACGCATTAGATATGTGATAAAGGTATGGAGAGAAGATGGAGAAGGCGTTAAGTGTATGGATTGAAGAGGCTGTGTACTGGCAGGGGAAGACTTGTGCAAGTTGCTTCCCTGTTCGCCACGAGGGCTAGCCAGTGGCGGCAGCTGAAAGCGAGAGGGAGCAAGCAGTGCTTGCACCTTAACACTGACATAATGCCGCCACAGTAGACACATTACACCACCCTGTGCACACACACAGTACAGTATACTCTTATTGTTCGCTGAGGTTAGATAAAACGAAGCCCGTGAGAAAACAAAATCCACAAGTTTTTCATGCCAGTCCCAGGAGTGTGCACATGTATAACAACATTATGTATGCGTAAGGCAAAACTGTATAATAAATATGAAAACACAAATAAATAAACAAACATGAAATAACACTATCACAGACTGCTTCATTCATCTTCTGTTAAATGCCAAGAAACATTAACATATTACTTTAAAAATTGTTATGATGGTTTTGTTTCTTACATTGGAAAAAGACTGATTGTAAACTGAAAATAATGTAAGGTGGACATGATGATATACTGCATCACTGTCTGTGCTAATACAATATTTACATTTCTTTTGGGTGAGGTAAGATATAAATTTTGGCGGGTAGACCCGCAGAAAAATACCTAAATCATAATGCTGCCCATGACCGAGGAAAGGTTGCCTATCCCTGCTGTATGGTATACTGTATATTTGATGTATAAAGATTCTACAAGTGGCAATATTTTGAAGCATCATGTGTGAGATTGTAAACACTACTGGCAGGAAAGTCAACACTAATACCGAACCACCTCCTTATTAAAATAAATCAAAGCAATACACTTACCAGGAACAAATTTCTTCCAGTTCTTTATAAGTTGTTTAGCAGTGGAAATTACTTCTTCATCAGTTGAGGCCTTACGAAGTGCATTCACCGTCATACCAATTCGAGTTTTTGATAGCACCTGGAAGGGTAATATTTTAGTGATGCAGATGCAAGTTAAAAATAAGATATGCACAATTATGAGTGTCTTAAATACGCTGGGCATCAAAGGAGTACTGTACGTACCAGTACAGTACCGTATTAAATACACACAACAGTATTAGGCCGCCATTAATCTCCTAAAACCTTAATCTCTATAACCCAGAAACAGTGAAGTGGATATTAGGATTATGGATGCAATTTACTACAACTTTTAATAGAAACAGCTCTTGGTATATAAAACATAAATAATTTTCACTAGGACCTGAAGCATCCAGGTATGTTCAGAAATACTGTGCAGCTAATTTGGCAATAAACTCACTACTATGGTCCATATTCGTAGTCCACATGCTGAACAGTGAGCCCAACCACCGGGAACCCAAAGATTGTGTAGGGAGACTTTATTCGAGAACAATGATATACCCGTTAACCGGAACAATTTTGTGCAGAGTTCCTCCATGGATGAAAGATTTCTGGGTAATGAGAATACTCTCCCAAACCCGAAAAATCTTACATCTACGGAATTTTTCCGAGTATTGGGAAAAGTTTCCGAGAGTCTCGACTAGGCATATCGCACACGCACTATCGCACATCCCCGGAATGTTTCCGGGTGCTGGGGAAAGTTTTCCGAGAGTCTAAACAATAGTATATATATCATCTCGACTTTAAACTACACATTTAATCCCGACTCTAAACTACACATCTCATTGTCTCATCTCACACAGACAAACACCGTGGGCACAAGCAAAAACATTTACGGCTTGTGAAAGAGTGCACAAACTTTTATTTACAGCAAACTAATCCTGAGTAGTTTATATTAAAGTTTGGTTCATAATATATATTTAAAAAATAAATAAAAATCTATATAATATAGACCATCAAACAAAGGCATTTTTGAGGCTCAAGGCTGTAAACATATATATTTATGGCTAGCCAAAAAGTGTATAAACTTATATTCACAACATCTGTTCTAGCTGTGTAAGCAATATAAATTTAGTACCATAATCATTCTGAATAAATTCTCTACAAGTTCGTCCCAATAAAACATCCTTACACAAAATATTTTGACAATATATAATGATTGGGTCACAATTCTTTTATGAAAAACAAAAACAAAAAAACATAAGAAATGTTAATACTGAAGTCTATAAAAGCAGTTCTAATTTAGGTAGAATCACCATTTTTACCTGTATATACAGGTACTGTATCGTCAATACACGATCTCCCTATCTACAATATTTTGCTTGAACGATGGTGATGTACTAAGAACCCCTATTTAAGATAAAAAAAAAAATTCACATGAACAACGGTCATCATCCAGCCAATGTGGCATATGAAACACATCACCCATTGCATTTGTCAGCTGCGGTCACGTGGCCATCCAGTGACTACAGTGGAGTACCAAACTTTGTTTGATGGTGATCACACATGACCATGATCATGGAGCTCAATGGTTATGAGTCAGTATCAGTGTTGTTACCTTAGAGTGAGATGACATCACTAATGTTCACATTGTGCTCTGCTTTGGTGACTGTGAAGTGATTTTGTATGTGTTTTTTCTGACTGTAAAGTGCCTCTGTTGATGCGACCATGATGTGAGCCATGTCGGCACTTGTGTATAGTTTGTACATTTTCCGTCAATGTAAGTCTGATTTGAAAAAATAGTCATGCTAATATTATTTGTTATTATTTATTTTCTTAAAATTGAGATAGCATAAAAACCTGAGCTGACTGAGCGAAATGAGTTACATTTCTGAATTATTCCAACAATCCCGATCCACAGGGACTGTAGGCGTCTCTGAACAACCACACACGACGGTGCTCCCGATCAGTTGGGCGTTGAAATGACTGAACAGGCCCAAATCCTAAGCATGAAAAAGGTGGCTCAGCAATAGAAATTGGCAAAACCAGTAAATCCAAAGCCATCTTCAAAATCCCATGACCACAAAACACACTATACAGTAATCTCACCTGGAAATTGATTGGGAGTCCTTGTAACACCTTTAGTATATCCAGTGCCTGTGTCTGGTCCTGTAAATATAAGGGTAGAGAGTACAATGAGTTACAGTACATAATTCAGGTAACTGGTACAGCCGCAATCAAAAGTAATCATCCATACTTCCTACTGCCATACCTGTGAGCTCAAGGCTTTTCAACACAACCAGTCACAAGATGGTGGAGGAGGTATTGATGGGAGAGAACTAAGGGTGGCAGACTGGGGTAGTATAGGAGGGTGCAAGTCAAGGGCCACATACATAGTGAAAGTGTATATGGTCTTAAAATTATCCTTAACATCTGAAGAAAGTTAGTGGATGTAACTTGACATTGACAGCCTTTATGGCACGGGCAGTTAAAATGCCTAAAGACCTGACCTAACCAACCAAAGGACCCTACCAAACCTGACCTAACCAACCAAAGGACCCTACCAAACCTGACCTAACCAACCAAAGGACCCTACCAAACCTGACCTAACCAACCAAAGGACCCTACCAAACCTGACCTAACCAACCAAAGGACCCTACCAAACCTGACCTAACCAACCAAGGACCCTACCAAACCTGACCTAACCAACCAAAGGACCCTACCAAACCTGACCTAACCAACCAAAGGACCCTACCAAACCTACCTAACCAACCAAAGGACCCTACCAAACCTAACCTACCAAGGACCCTACCAAACCTAAGGACCCTACCAAACCTAACCTAACCAACCAAAGGACCCTACCAAACCTGACCTAACCAACCAAAGGACCCTACCAAACCTGACCTAACCAACCAAAGGACCCTACCAAACCTAACCTAACCAACCAAAGGACCCTACCAAACCTGACCTAACCAACCAAAGGACCCTACCAAACCTAACTTTTAAACAGGTGGGCTTCACCCCCAGACCCACCACCATATTAAACAGATACTTGGGCATCTAGTAACAATGAGGGCAACTTTTTTTATGTCATGGTGTAATTTTATGTTTTTATTGGACGTGAGAGTACGCTCAGACTGAAGGGGTATATAATTAATTTATTTGTGTACAAAGCATGTAAAGACATCATTTTAGTGTCATAAGATCAGTTTTTCACTTTGGTTTATTCTGTAATTTCCCTCATCCTTCATGCTCTGCTCATTACTTAGTATAATTAAAATAAAAAGTTGTCACCTCCATAATGATAAGAATACTGTATCTGTGGAAATAATGAACAAAATTGAACAACACTTTCTGGTGGTAGCGCTGTTCTCAGAAATTACCAAAATATTTACCATAATAAAAAAAAGTGGAAAAAACTAATGAAGTCAAACAACAACTTCTGGTGGTAGTGTAGTGATTGGTTTTAGCGGCTCCCTTCGTTTTTATTAGGGAAATATATTTTTAAGGTGTATGTTGGTGTGCTCTCTTTAAATCTGACCTACATTTCTTTGGAAAATCCCAATTAATGAGAAAATGTCAGAAACATTTGACTAAGAAATGGGAAATTTCCAAAGACAAAATTTACAGTCAGACTTAAACAAAATACACCATAAAAATATATTTTCCTGTCGGCAATGAAACATGACTTAACACTATTGGTGAAATTGAGACCGTGGTACATGGGAGAGGAAGACCTGGAGGCGATATCTACCGTAGATGCTTGTGATAATTATTAAAATGTCAACATCAGTAGCTCCAAACTAAATACTATTCAAGATTGTTTAAAGGTAATGTAACCTATATCTAAAGTGCAAATAGCAAAATATTAACTTTCTAAATATTCCTGCGAGGACGCTAACATGACTCTTAGACATTACCTCTTTGCCTTCTAGGTTGTAATGGCCTAGTTGGAGTGCATGAGGTCTTAAGACTTACCAGTATTTCTATCAACTACTGAATTAATTGCATCATATAGATATATAACATACTTATTAATATCCCATAAAAATATACCAAGAAACAAACTTAGCTAAAGTGGACATGAGTAAATCTCTGTTGTGGACCAGTCAACACTGCCAGTATCCAATGCAAAACAATAAGATAGCATTAACCATAATAGTGTTCCCTGTATTCCATTATAACTAAGGATGTGTCGTCTTTGTTATCATGAAATTGTTGTGTATCGGTTGAGCCAACATGCGACGGTGCATATGACTACTCTATGACAGCGTTTACAATAGTCGGGTCAATCAAATGTTTACTATCAAGACTATAAGATAAAGTCATAGCCATGTTGCACTCAAGTATTGTGCCAGTGTGTTAACTTGAGAGAGGCGCGAGGGGCACATGCAGCCTCCACACGCACACTCCACAAGTGACAACAAACTACTATTTTAGATGTCAAATCTTATGTCCAACAACTCACACTATCGCTTGACGTCATTTTATCCAGCTTCTTCTTAATCTTAAGCACTTCCTCTTCGCAACCCATGATTTTGGTTTTTTTTGAAGGGATAGATAATTTCAGTCAGAAAAAGGAAAGTTTAGCAGCGTAATGCTTCTGGAAGCAGACGCCGGCGACGACTGTTGTGATTGGTCGACGGGTGTTGCTGGCCAGCGTCCGCCCACAGCCACTACCGCTACTTTTCCTCAACTATTTCATTAATACTTCCATTAACAGTCTTTTCTAAATTCTAAGTAAATATGTATAAAACGCAGAAATACTCTTTATGTTTTTTTATTATATCTATAGGTTATATTATTGACCATAAAGTAATATTTTCTCTAATCTTCGAACATTACATTAGAGTTGCAATAAATTTAAAGTTCAAATGTGAATAATATTCACCCATTACCTTATATATGCTTCATTACATCATAGTTTAAACATTAATAGTTTATAATCTGACGGCAGCACAGATTGTTTTTCCACACAAGGAAAATTACAACATCGTAAATATCTTTAATCACTTTACAAATATTATTCCCCTTTAAATTAGATGTATTGAATATCATGTGCTGATTGATGCATTACAAAATATCATTAAATTACACAACCTTCATAGAAGCAACGTCGGAATTTTGGACCTGAAGAAGAAAACGGGAACTGAAACATAAACAGACAGATATTGGCGCCATCCGTGACCAGTCCTGCCTCTGTCTTTCACTAACTACAGTTGACGAACACAGTAAGGTGTAACAATTAGTACATGAAGGAGTTTGTTAAAGTGTATTCATAAAGACCATACTGAGAGGACAACGATGGCGGAGGTAACTGGTAGTCAAGATGTTGAGGAGTCGGGGATCTCCATGGTGGAGCTGCTGAAGGAGGAGGAGGAGAGGCAGCTGGACGCCGCAGCTGTGCTGGGTGCCGCCGACGACACCAAGTGTACATACGACCAGGTGGGCAACATGTTTTACCTACAGTTAAAACTGAGTATCGGTTTCGGATTTAGCTTTTTAGTGATCAAATTATAGGGGAAGGACTGATACCAATTAATTTGATTTTTCAGAAATTTTAAAATGAAACTGCATTAAACCTTCTAACAACTGTTTTGTGTAAAACGTTTGGCCTATGTATTATATACTGTACACTAGGTAATAATGGGTCAATATTTAGATAATGACACCAGGCAACAGAATATTGACAATGGGTTTGTTATTATTTTACCTTAGGACATAGTGCGCCCGGAAGTTATGAACTACTGAACCATTTAAGGCTGATATATCGGACTAACCCGCCAGGGCTGCATAGTGCCGAAGCGGCCATATCACGGTCCGACTAATTACCCAAATGTACCCAAATGTAGCAAAATATAGCCGTAATGAAGTCAAATAATGGTCCTACATGAATAAATCGGACTGCCAATCACTTCTCGACTAGTATTTGGTGTCACAAAGTCACAAAAAATTGGAAAACTTACTTTAATCTGAGTTAATACATCGCGCGCATGTACTGACGGAGCGAGGAATTACCCAAATATAGCCGCAATGAAGTCAAATGATGGTCGTACAAGCGTAAATCGGGCTGTGAATCACTTCTCGATTATTATTTGGTGTCATAAAGTCACAAAAAATTGGTAAACTTAATTTAATCTGAGTTGTGTTGTGTTCGGTTAGGTTAGGTTAGGTACATGCACTTGATCTATTAACTCAGATTAAATTAAGTTTACCAAATTTTTGTGACTTTGTGACACCAAATACTAGTCGAGAAGTGATTGGCAGTCCGATTTATTTATCTAGGACCATTATTTGACTTCATTGCGACTACATTTGGGTACATTTGGGTAATTCCTCGCTCCGTCGGTACATGCACGCGATCTATTAACTCAGATTAAAGTAAGTTTTCCAATTTTTTGTGACTTTGTGACACCAAATACTAGTCGAGAAGTGATTGGCAGTCCGATTTATTCATCTAGGACCATTATTTGACTTCATTCCGGCTATATTTGGGTACATTTGGGTACATTTGGGTAATTAGTCGGACCCGCCATATCATCTCACTCCCAAAAATGCCTCAAATTTCACATAAGAAACATAAGAAAATAAGGAGTCTGCAATAGGCCGGTTGGCCTGTGCATGGTAGCTCCTGTCGAGAGTTACTACCACTCTATCATCCATGAATCTATCCAGTCTCCTTTTGAAACTTTCCAGCGTTCCAGTACTTACTACAAAGTTGCTAAGCTTGTTCCACTCGTCCACCACCCTATTTGTGAACCAGTTCCTTCCTATCTCCCTCCTAAACCTAAACTTATCCAACTTAAATCCGTTGCTCCGAGTCCTATCCTGCTCGGATATTATAAGAACTTTTTCTATATCCCCTTTGTTGATTCCTTTCACCCACTTAAATACTTCTATCATATCTCCCTGCACTCTTCGTCTTTCTAGGGAATGCAAGTTTAGTTTCTTTAACCTATCCTGATATGGAAGGTTTCTAAGTCCCGGAATCATTTTTGTCATTCTTCGCTGCACCGACTCTAGTGAATTGATATCCAATCTATAATAGGGGCACCAGAACTGAACTGCATAATGGAGGTGCGGCCTGACTAGCACAAGATATAGTTGCAACAAGATCTCTGCACTCATATTACTTACACTTCTAGATATAAAACCTAATACTCTGTTTGCCTTATTTTGAACATTAACGCACTGTTTTCTAGGCCGTAGGTCCGGGCTTACAAGTACCCCTAGGTCTCTTTCACAAGTCGACTTATCTAGGTTGATATTAAGTACGCTGCACTTGCTGGTGTTGAATTTCATTTGCCATTTTTCTGACCACCCCTGCAGTTTATTTAGATCCTCCTGTAGTGCATTTGCATCCTGCCCTGAATTAATCTGCCGCCCTATTATGGTGTCATCCGCAAACTTGCTTGTGTCACTGCTGATCCCAGTATGTAGATCGTTTATGTAGATTATGAACAAAAGTGGGCCCACAAACTACAACAGTGTCCACTTTAATATAACAATGAAAATCCGGAATTTTTATAATTGTTTTCAATCAATTTTGCTCGTGGGTTAGTCCTATATAATTACCACATTTAGATCTCCCTGTTCCGAGCTTTTTGAACCCTTATATACCAGGCGGAAATGGATTATAGCGACACAATTGAATTAATAGATTTTACGAAGTGTTCAGTCTTCGTCTCTGTGAGATGTTATCGGCGCATAACTCATGTGCAATACAGTATTGACTGACGTCTTCCGGTCGTGACCAATGATGTATTGATGTCACGCGAATTGTTTTTGACCAATCACGTTTGTTTTTTTTTTGTTTTTGTTTTTCTCAAAGGGAGCATCCTGGGTACTATTTTAATTTTTTCATTGACTAGTCTCACAATGGCCGTGGTGGAGGTTGGTTGTCATTTGTGCTCCTATGATTATTTTAAGTTTATTGCCGAGTTTTATGAGAAAGACGATCATTCTATCCAATTCTTATGTATCCCTGGTGCTTCTACTTCTAACTATGGTATTGTACTTTAGGACATGAAGCGCCCCAATGTTTTAAACTCCTGAAACATTTAGGTAAGTTTAAGCTAGGCCTGCTAGGGGCGGGGCCCTTTGCTAGGGATTAGGTTAGGTTAGGTGACTTGTTCTTGTTTTCTCCCCCACCCAGAAACCCCGATTTCCCTACTCTCCCCCATTTATTTTGTTGGGGGAGAGGAGCAAATAGTGTATTTCCACAAAAAATAAAGGTCAGATTCATTCAAAACACACCAAAATATACTGGAAAAACATATTGGTCAACCCCTAGGGACTCATGTCCTAAAGTAAAAATCTATCATAGGTTTTTCTAGTGTAAAGCTTTGTGTTAAATACAGATATGACCTTCATTGTCATTGGAAATGAGCAATAGTTGAGATATTGGGAAAAAAAGTGGAAGGTCAAACAATGTAAAAACCTTCAAAAAAAAAACCTAACCTAACTTCAACTCACTTCCCTAACCCCTAACGCAGGGGTCACCAAACTACAGCCCCGGCCCGCGACTAAAAATGAAGTATATATATGTACCTCGCGTTTCATACCAGCTGGATTCGGTAAAATGCTACTGACACCACATAAGAGGCACGGGCAGTTTCCCAATGAGGTTCACGGCGCCATCAGCTCGATGAACAGGCTTTGTGTGAAATATAACAGAGTCTAGAACTGCTTTTAGTGTCCTTGTGGCCTAGCCGGTAAGCGTTCCCTAGTCACACCCAGTAGGTCGAGGGTTCGATTCCTTGCTGGTGAGGTCGTTGATTATATGTTCAAAATCCGCGTGTTATATGGACTAAAAATGAAGTATATATATATTTTTACCACACACACAGTGACCCCTAGGTTAACCGAACTCAATCAGTTCGAGATTAAGTTAGATTAACCCGAAAAAGTCCTGCTTGAAACCATTGTTTCTGTGGGTTTTAGATGAGTGGTTCCAGCTCACCAAAATTTCCTAAATTCAACTAAAAATGGTAGAAAAGTTCACTTACTTTTGAAGTTAATGAAGGCTCCTGGTGATGGTGATGATGGAATTAGAGATGGAGGAGAAGAAGGAAGAAGAAGAGCGATGGCGTGGGAAGAGAAGTCACCCCATGGCACCATTTCACCCATAAAATTTTAGTTCTCTTGGGTGTATTTCAAGACTATTTTCATGATATTTTGCACTGCATTATATATTGTCAATATGTAAAAATATATTTAAAATGACCAATAATTTGCTTGAAACACAGGAAAAACATTTGGTGAAGGGAGTCTCCAAGCAAGATGTTGCACCTCCGAGTGAAAAACAGAGAGACTAACGCCTGTTTGCTGTGTTAAGAGGCTGGATGCCGCGCATTAAACTAGTCACTTTACCTTCAATTATGTTCAATAATTGTTAAAATGACTAAAAAATTGAATATTAAACCTTTAAAACTATTGAATAGTATAAACTTCTTGATATTTACTAAAATAGTAAGGAATTTAAGCCCTAGAACCGATTAATGTGTGTGTGTGGCTCAATATTCAGTTGCCTGGTGTCATTTTCTAAATATTGACCTAATAATGTGCTCTGGAACGGGGATTTGGGTTAATGGGTAAACCAGGATACCCCAAAACAGGTGGAGGAATTGCAGAGTACCTTACTTTGTGATACCTTGTGGAGATTTTGGCTGAACAGCCTCAGCTACAGGAACTGCTACTGTGTCCTCCAGATTGTGTCATACAACTTTGAATTTGCATGGCCAGGTGTAGTTGGATGGTAGCGGAGGTGTCCCTTCGATTTTTTGTATGAAGGCCGATCGTCACTATGAATAATTATAGACCAGTGAGCCTGACCAGAATACTGTGTAAAGTACAAGAGAGCATCATAAGAAATACCATAATGGAACATCTACTACGAAACAACCTTGTAAAGGACTGCCAACATGGTTTTATGCTAGGACACTCCTGCTTAACACAATTATTCAAGGTCCTAGATGTTTGGACTTGAACTCTAGAACAAGGCATAAATATCGACAATATATACCGAGATTATGCCAAGGCTATTGACCCCATGAAAGGTTGAGAATTAAATTGGAAAGGTATGGGGTTTGGGAAAATGTCCTAGCATGGATCGGAGACTTTCTGCATATTGTTTTTTCAGGCGACCCCAAAATTTTTACCCAGCTCATAAACTGAATGATATGAGACTGTAACTCTGGTGGCATTTGGCATTTATTTCTTCCATTGTGTCAGGAATCTCTAGTAATTTTGCATAGGTGGGCCCAACTCACTTTCATAATTATTATTATTATTTATTTATTTATTTTTATTTTTTGTATAGTTCAGACCATTCTAAGACATTTCACACTTCTTTTTTGGCATTTTCGTCAGAAATTTATATTTTTGGGGTATTTTAATAGATAAAATTACCAACAATATTACTTGTTTAAAGTGGGCATGGCTTTGAAGTAGAGGGAAAATGTGAGGTAAGATACCCGGTACTAAAAATACACCAACGCATTATTTGTTTTTATGTTTATTTTCTTACTATATTTTCTTCAGTGAGTTCTGATATGATCTTTTCTTGTGAAAATGTTTTGTTTGGTAGATAATTATAGTATTTCCACGCTAACCTGGCCATAAGCCATGCCCCTCTTCTATACTAATAGCTGATTGGTTCATAGAAAATTCAACCTAAATGTGTTCACAATTGGTAATCAGACCTCTGTTAATATCTAAAATAATGTTAAATATCTGGACTATCAAATTGAAAATGATTTCAAGGCATTAGCCCTTCAAATAGGGTGTTAGAAAATTTTAAATACAGTGATATCCCCGTTATCCGGAACAATTGGTGCAGAGCACTTCCGGGAATGAGAAATTTCCTGGTAACGAGAAAAAATCCCTCGCCCCCGGAATTTTCCGGGTAGCGGTAAAATGTTCTTGGAAGTTCCAGAAATTACCCATTAATGTACATCATCTCTCGAACCCGGAAAATTATCCCTCATTCCCGGAATTTTCTGGGTAACGGAATTTTTTTTCAGAATTTCCAGGAAATGGACCTAATTTTCATCTCAAACCCGGAAAAAAACTCCCCCATCCCTGGAATTTCTTAGGTACTGGAAAAATTTTCTCAGAATTTCCAGAAAATCATTCCCAATGCTGGAATTTTCCAGAAAATTTCTGACTTTGGGAATGATTTTCCAAGAAAATTTAAATTCCGGCTATCGGAGAGTTTCGGGTTTGAGGGGTTCAGGCTATTTATCATAAAAGGTCGATAAAAAGACGCACTTATATACGCGCAGTCCAGGGGGGGGGGGTACAACACTCGGGGAAACCATCGGCTATTTGTAGCTATAAACGAGGGGCTTATGGGCCATGTTAGTGTGGAAAGGGCATAGGCCCTTAGGCACACACTACTTTGTCTTCCTTGGTGGCCTACTGACAGAAATGCCTGTGATCTACTTGCAGACAAATTTGAGGAAATATCAGACATTTTCGAAGATGAAATGATAATTTTTTTTGTTACTTTGACTGATTTTATTGAATTCAGAGAGATGCAATGTTTTACTTGTTGACTGTTGTGTCTCAGTTCTGAATTAATTAAAGCTAGCCTAGACGACCTAGCCTAGATGACCTAGCCTAGACATGATGGCTAAGAAAAAAAGATATGCTGGGCAGGTGGTCACTGACATAAGTTGTGGATTTTTTTTTTTCTTCCTCCAATGAAAGCAACTTTGTTGAAGCTTCATGGTGTAATTTTATGTTTTTAGTGGACGTGAGAGTATGCTCGGCCTGAGCTGGCCGGTTGTAAACAAACAGATGACACTCGACTACTTGGCAGATTTTTCACGGGAGTATTTACGGTAAATAATTCTTATGGGAATGTGAAATTTTAAGCGATACAGTGGAGTTGCGATATTTCATTGGGTACCAGATAACATCATAAATTTATCAAAATGCAAATTATAGTTTAATTGATTTAGATGGAAATAATTCCAGTATTACCTCTATATCTGAAATAATTGGGAGAGGGGATGCCAGAGTTAGCACTCAGCATTTTTTATTTATTATTAATTTATTTATTTTTTTTTTCAACTTGTAATTTCAGGTAGACTTTTTTTTTATACATACACCCACAATCTTTCATACAAAATGTGAAAACAATTACTGTATTTATTATAAGGTCAAAACATAAAGGGAAGAAACATTTCTTACTCGGGAGTTATCACGCAGAGCGGGGAAGTGGCGTGGGGGATGTCAGCTGTACGCGGTCAGAATTATTGGTTCGTTGTTTGATGGCTAAAAGGTGTGGATAATTTTTTTGGTTGGAGTACAAAGAATAGCTCCTTCCATACTCAAACCATCCTCTGGGCAACGTAACACAGTTCTGCCACTCAGCTGACTCATATCGGGGTGAGTCGGCTACGCATTTATAAAATTATATTTTCTTTGATAACATAGCTGTTGTGTTTTACTGTGTTTGTTATGAAAAAGTGCCAGAATTAAGGTTCGGAGGAGCTCCAGAAATTGTTATAGAACACGTCACCATTTTCCCCATAAGATTAAGAATTCACTGTATGCGAGTTTTTTTTTGCAGAACATGACCCTCGAATGAAGTGAGGGTCAGGTATTAGAGTGAAACCTGTTGACTCACAGGATGATTCATATCATCTGACCCCTTTCATATTGCCAGTGTAAGTGCTTTTACTGTTTTATTTTATGAAGGTTTTTGAGTCTCCAAAATAATTACAGATAAAATATTTTACTTTATTTTCAGGGATATGTCAAACGGCAAGCACTGTATGCTTGCATGACTTGCTGCTCTGTGGACAGTGGTAGATTAGCTGGTGTATGCTTAGCTTGTAGCTATCACTGCCATGAGGACCATGAGCTTATTGAACTTTATACAAAAAGGTAAGTGAGACTAAACAGATTATCATACCTGAACACCACATGATAGAGCCTGTCATGATCTAACCCTGATGTGGTAGTTGCTAGTGATTCAATAGATACTCTGGTGATAACCCTAAACTAGTTTGTTAGACTCACATCCCTCAAATGTAAACTTTATAATCATACCATACACTGTACTGTACCTCAGGGAAACTAATGATGACTGGGGCAATAATCAAAAGTAATCCTTCACTCTAACCAAGTGGTTCCCAAACATAGGGTCACAACCCTAAGTGGGGTCACAAGATGCATCATAAGGGGTTGCATAGAGTTTAGGGTCATTGGGTTCCCATAGACCTCATGGTGTCACCTGGGTCTTATAGTGATCACTCTTTTTGTACAGGTGTCAAGGACTGAAGGGCGTGGCCAACAAGGTACTGTCGTTAAGTCGGGATCATAAGATATGGTCAAGGGATTAATTCATTTATTCTCCTTGTGTCAGTCTAGGTCAGGCTTGCCCTGATAACACGTTTCGCAACAGAAGTTCCACACTACAATAATACCATTGAACTGTTGTCAGCTCGGTTCACTCTACTTTCCACGGATGCAGAAAAAAATTAAAGTGATTGATTCCCTGAGCTGCTTACTGAATCATTTGATTTTGTTCAGTATTTGAATTTTTGCATATTAGTGTTTAGTATTTATCTGGCATTTAGAGGACATGACATTTAAGCTGATTCACCTGCTAGTGGTCTTCTCATGTACAGTACTGTATAATAAAAGAGTTTCCATTATGATACGTGTGAATATTTTCAGAAATTTTCGCTGTGATTGTGGCAACTCCAAGTTTCCTCACAATGCTTGCAAGCTTTTGAAGGTATGTATAACTGTACAGGCCACCTAGCTCTCACTCTACTTACTCTTTTCTTTTTACTCTTACTCTTTCTTCTTACACTTACTCTTTCTTTGTATTCCTTTTCTTACTCTTGCTCTTCTTGCTCTTACTCTTTCATTTTATTTTCGCTCTTCTTACTCTTTGTACTCTTGCTCCTTACTCTTACCTTTCTTCTTACTTCTTATTATTACTCTTTCTTCTTACACTTACTCTTTCTTTGTATTCCTTTTCTTACTCTTGCTCTTCTTTCTCTTACTCTTTCTCTTTTTTGTACTTTTCATCTTTCTCTTACCCTTTTTTCACACCCATTTTTCTTCCTCTTCTTAATCTTTTTTGTTACTCTTACTTTTTCTTGCATTCTTTTTATTTCTTCTTACTCTTTCCTCTTACTGCTGTACGTTGTTTTGTGTAACGTCACGTTAGCGAGACTTACTGTACTACTCTACTTAAGAATTACATATTTTTCATCAGATTTAGACACACGTGACAGTGTTATTCTTACATAAATATCTGTACTGGTACAGTACTGTACAGTAAGGTCTTGTATTTCACAAATAATATAAACTGGAAAAATTGCGTCAAATTCAAATTCGCCAAATGCAAATACATAAACTAATGGGAAAAATAGCAACATAGACTGGCCACTCTACATCAATCTTTGATTTTCCCATTTATAACCTACAAATGATTTTAACCTAACCTAACCTGTTTCTCCTGAGACTTTCAACACGTAAGTTTAACTTGTACTTATTGTGTACACAGGTAGACTGTGTCCATTGCATCGTTTATCATTGTGATAACATAAAAATATGGCAAATTAAGTACTCATTGTAAGTGTTAAGATTAGACTAATTACATAGCTATGATTTTTATGTAAATATATATTGGATTAAACATTTGTGTATGATTGCCTATATATGATTTGCTTGAAATACTAAAATTAATTGTATTCAACAGGTTTGACCCAATTATAAAGTTCAAGTTTAACGTGAAGAGTCTGATTAACCTTTAAACGCCCGGAAGGCGCTTACACAATCGAACATACGATGTCGAACGTGAACTGTAAATATTGCATAACCCCGCGCTGTGCTTAAGAGGTTGAGGATGGAATCACGCTATAGCCAACATCCGTATGCAAAAGTTTGCGTTTTACAAACAGTCCCCTATTCATCAATCGCGTTGCAACCAATTCGTGTTAACAAAACGCGTTGTAGCAGAAATGACTGTAACTGGTATGAGGGCTGTGACATCATTCAAGACGGTGGCCAGCATTCAGCTTGCTTGATCTCGTGTTCAGCTGGCTGGATCTTAAGAAATTCATGATATTTTACGCCAAATATAAGACTTGTTTACATTAGGTAGTGCTCGCGAAATGAAATCGCGTGAAATATGAGATCTTACTGTATATCAGTACTGTTCAGTACCATGTTTGGTTGTTTATGATGGTTGTGTGTTCTACTGCACTTAAGAGACAGCATAAATGTTAATTTATAAAGTTAAATAGGCAAGATTTTTAATTAAATTTACTTAATTAGTTAACAGTCAAATATGGATTACCTAAACTTAGTAAAGAAGATTCCAAAATTAATTTTGGTTAATTTGGGAAATTATTTGACCCAATCCTGATGTACATGTTGTAAAGCTGAAAGGTAAGTTACCCGGTAAGTTCTGGTGAGAAATAATAAGACACCAATTTCAGGACAAACTGCCTGAAAACCCAGAAAATGGATACAACCACAACTTTAGTGGGACGTACTGCACCTGTCAACGCCCCTATCCTGACCCAGAGGACACCACAGATGATGAAATGATTCAATGCTGCATCTGTGAGGATTGGTACCATGGCAGGGTCAGTAATCTACTCAATAGTGATTTTTTACTTTTCTTAAGACCTATCAGTTACAGCGTTTGGCTAGATGTTCCCAATTACTGCACATGTTCTTATGCAATCTAACATGGGGTAACATTAAATTTTAATGTGATGTGTGTTGGCTAATGGACATAATAAAAGTTTTCTTAACGGGTTCTTTTTATTGTTAAAAATTTTCAGCATCAGGGCGGCAGTGTTCCTCCTGGTGATGACTATGTGGAGATGATTTGTGGACAGTGCCTTGCTAAACATGATTTCCTCGCACCTTACATGGGTCTGGCTGGTAAGTAAAGTTATTGTGTTATCTGAAATGGGAATTTATTTGAAAAAGACAAATATGTATATACAGTACACTGGTACTGTAATATATATAATAGGTATATAATGTTTAAATTTTCTGATATTTTCTTTTTTCCTCTTTTTTAGTTGCTGTGGTTAAGGCGGAAGAAAGTAAATGTGTGGTTGATGTTGAGAAGTCTACTGGGAAAAATCCACAAGTAGGTATCCACATAATCATCATGTAAATGAAATTTGTTTTAATATAAAGTTATGAGTGTATAAGAAAATACAGTAAATACCATATAATTAATGAGACAAACGACAACAAAGAGGACTGTCTGTACTGTACTCACTTGTCTGATAATGCCAGTTTAGTTAGTCCCTTGGCTGCTACAACAATGCTCACCACATCTTTTATCAAATTCTGATGTGTGGAGTCAAAATATTCCTAAACTACCAAACCTTTATCTTTCATTTCTCTCTCTCTCTCTCTCTCTCTCTCTCTCTCTCTCTCTCTCTATATATATATATATATATATATATATATATATATATATATATATATATATATATATATATATATATATATATTAGGGATCCAAATCCAGGCCGTAAGTCGGAATGGTCGTAAGTCCGACATAGATTTAAAAAAATAAAAATAAAAAAAAACTTAAAATCTACAATGAAATACAGTACAGTAAAGGTAATGAATAATGAGGAATGGATACAGTGTGACTGAGCACTTACCTTTAATGTAGTCAGCTGAATGCACACGGGGCCCCCATAATTTTCTAATTATACATCGGGACTACATTAATTGAATGAAGCAGAGGAGGAGACAGGGCTGCATGTGTCATCAATGTCGCTTTCTTGAGACAGGTTTATGTACGGTGGAAACTTGCTGGTTGAAGGTATTGGAACATCTTGAGGGAGTGAAGAGACAGCACTGGTGGGGCGTGAGGTGACAGCACTGGGGGACTTCTTAAAATAGATGTCCAATTTAGACTGCACAGTTTGCTTTTTCTTTTCATTATAAATTTCTCTGTAGCAAGCAAGTGCATCTTGGATCATTCTGTCAACTTTGGCAAAACGCTCATAATTTTGATCCATGCCATCAAACATTTGCATCCCTTTATTAATTGTAGCAAATGCCTCTGCCATTTGCTTCACTGAAAAATTTTTGGGGGGTGCAGGTCCTTCTACATTTAGACTGGCTTCTTCCTGTGCATCTTGGTGTGCTTCCAGTTCAATAAGATCCTCGTTACTGAGCTCTTCTGCTACACTTTCAACCAACTGTTCAACATCTTCATTATCAATTTCTAACTGAAGCTGTTTACCTAACTCCACTATCTTGTTACTAATATCCGAAATAACTTCATTTTCATTAAATCCTCTAAAACTGTTCACATATCTTTTCAGGACTTTCTTCCATATTCCATTCATGCAATGTTTTGAAACCTGATCCCATGCTACACTAATGTTCTTTATACATGACAAAACGTTGTACTCCTTCCAAAACTCTCTGAGCGTTTTCTCACCTTCAGTAGCAGCAACAGCCTGAGCGAAGGTCATGCGTAAATAATACGCTTTAAAGGCAGCAATAGCACCTTGATCCATGGGTTGGATGATAGAGGTAGTGTTAGGTGGAATGTACACTACCTTAACATCAGGGTGCATGTCGTCCAGGTGTGGTGGGTGTCCCGGAGCATTATCCAAAATCAGCAAAATCTTGAATGGAATCCATTGTTGCAGACAATACTCCTTGGCTCGTGGAATGAAACAAGTCATGAACCAATCCTCAAACAGTGCTAAGGTCATCCAGGCTTTCTTATTACTGCGATAAAACACTGGCAGTGTGTGCTTGCTGACATGTTTAAAAGCCCTGGGGTTCTCTGAATGATAGATCATGAAGGGCTTTAGCTTGAAACCAGCAACATTCCCCCCAACAGAAGTGTAATTCTGTCCTTGAATGCCTTGAATCCGGGCATTGTTTTCACCTCTTTGTGGATGTATGTCCGCTCAGGCATGCGCTTCCACAATAATCCAGTCTCATCCACATTGAATATTTGCTCAGGCAAATAATTCCCTTCCACAATCACTTCATCTAACTCCTCCTTAAAAGCTTCTATGTCGGACTTATGACCAATCGGATTTACGACCTGGATTTGGGTCCCTAACCCTGTCGTAAGTCGGGGAGCACCTGTATATTATTCCACATACATGTAAGTATAAATACAAAGTTTATGTGAGGATCAGACAACGTCCATTTTGGTTAACGTCACGTTCCAAGAACATATCTAGGATGTTAACCGGCGCATGACTGTATATATACATGGTGGTCCCTCGGTTAATGAACACAATTCATTCCACAGAGTCGTTCGTTAACCAAATCTATTATTTCAATGGAATATTACAGAAATTATTATGAAACATGAAGGCATTAGAACCAATGCACTCTGTAAAGAATATGGCATGTCATCCTTGACTGCCTCTACAATCAGTTGTTTGATATGCAAACAAAGCTGGTGGTAATACAACATACACACCTCAAAGTAAGTTAAAATACAGTATTCTATTGTTTTTAATTTATTACTGTACAGTATACTGTACAGTACAGTACTGTATTTAGTTTATATTTTATGTTTTGTTAATTCTATTACTGGTATACAGTACTTTGTATGTATACTTTTTCTGTGAGTTGGAACCAATTACTGTACCCAATATCCCATTGAAATAATAGATTCAGTTAACGAACTACTCTGTGGAACGAATTGTGTTCATTAACCTAGGGACCACTGTATATTTATAAAGTATATTACCTTATTTATAATTAAAATATACTGTACTCTGTGTACCATATTGTCTTTGATGGGGATACTGTACAGTAGGCTCTCACATCTGGACACGTATTTAGACTAAAAACCTCGCGAAATTCAAATCGTCCAAATTTAAATACAAAGGTCCTATGGAGAATTTAATTTGAGTCTGGTACTTTAGATGTTTGGCTAAATTTTGCCTTATTTACCCTACTTTTTTGGCAAATTACTACCTGTAATAAAGCAACGTCCTAATAAACCAACGAAAATAACACAGATAAAGTTAAATAAAAACTAAAAACAACACAGAAAAAGTTTATTAAAAAAAACAAAATTTTTGCCTTGTCAGCCAAAATATATTTTGCATGTTTCTTGCCAACTTTTTACTCCCTCTTTGCCTTTGGCAGTTCTGGGTGCTTAGGAGGGTTCCCATTCACACCAGGTTGACCCCTGCCACCTACTGGTTCAACACTTGCCATATCAAGGGCACGAAATGAGCGTCTGAACACGAGATCACCAAGAGATAAAGTTCTGGCTGTCTCCGTGCGTGGGCGGGAAGGAACTAATGGCCCTGCTAGCGCCACAAACAACTAAGATAATTTGCAGGAAGGAAAATGGCTTGTGACACCAGTGAAGGCTTGGTAGTGAATGAAAAAGTTCTAGACACTCAAGCGTGAAGAAACAAAAATTCCTGCGCTTTGAGACCAGCAGACAACCTTTCGCAATTCCTCAATAGATGGCGATGCCGCACCACTGCCATTAGTAAACAAACCGCACAGCAGCAAGGGTTGTGTAGCTGCAGCCGTTTATTTTTAATTTTTTACCGACTGAGTAAGTAAATACCCTGTAATCGTATTTTTCGCAGTACAGTATATCAACAATATTACTTAAATCAATTAATTTATAGTGTAGAGAATACTTGTAATTGCTAAGTAATGAGGTAAGAGTCTTTGTAAGGGGCTGATTTCAGTTGACCCTAAGAAAACCTCTGCTACAACCCATCAACTAGCGTCTTGGAAGGCGCTCAAACCCGTCAAAATTCAAGTTTCCTCCGTCGAAATTTGAAATTGTCTCTTTTTTTTCCAAATAAAAAACGTTGAATTAAAAACTCGGAAAATTTGAAAACCTACTGTACAGTGATATAATCAGATTTGATATAGGCCTAAAGAAAAGTGATAGTTACGAGAGATGACACTTCATGAGTAAATTGCTGGAGGTTGGGGGTGGGACTGGCAGCTGCGGAGTTTGTGTGTGTTTTTATTTATTCATTATTATAATCTTGTATGATCAGCCTCTTATGGTGTATGTTTTATCATAAATAATATAACATACTTTATTAAATAATAGAATAAATTTGGTATTTACCTAATTTGTAATTTCACTTCAAAATAAAGGGATAAGCCAAATCAGGTCATCTCTTCCCTGACCACTGATCCCCTAAGGAGGGGAGTGAGGGGGTGGGACCTACCATTGCTGCATTCACATTTGTTTTTAGTCTTTATTATATTCTTGTATGATCAACCTCTTATGGTGTGTTTCATCATTAATAATATAAAATGTTAAATAATAGAACAAAATACTATATATAATTTGTAATTTGACTTCAAACTAATGAAGACTGAGATGGACTGTGGCAGGTGTGTGCGTGTGACATATGGATGATGCATTACGCCCTCATCTTCTGTGCTCTTGGGAGGGTTACCATCACTTGTTTGAATTTTATACCTAAAATCTTACCACATTTCTGTGGCTGAATGTGTGTTAAACTTAAGCAAACCATTCATAGTGCAGCATTATGGGCTAGTTCATTCTAAGATTGGGGGAATAAACTGCTCACCCACAGGTCCGAAAGGAGGAGAAAGGCTTCAAGGGAACGTTCGTTGGCAGGAATTTCAAATGACAAATATTTAAGGGTTTGGACAAATGTTTCTTGTCTGGACTATCCCAAAATCAAACTTACGGTGTCCAGACTTTGGAGGGTTTACTGTACAGTACTTTACTTTGTGGCTTTATTCTGATCCATGGATATAAGTACAGGTAATTCACAGGTTATGAAGGAGTTCCGTTCCTGGAGACATTCTAAAGTAAAAAATGTACATAAGTCGAAGCGTTTCCATGTCTATACCGCGCTTACAGAACAATGTTTAAAGTCCCACTATGTCATATCCTGTGTCCTTACATACATCTAAAATCACTTCATTTAAGAGAAAAGAAGACCTAGAATGACAAAATACAGTAAATGAAAGTAAAAAATAAGTCGTCAGGTAAATAAAATCCTGTACAAGTACTGTAATTTAAAGTTTAACCCGTTTGACCCTATGGGACCTTGTTCCTATCGGCGGGTATTCATAAGTCGGATGTACATAACCCGGCGACCTCCTTTGTAGTGCTTGAGTATATTAGCAAATATATTCTTATTACTTAGAGGTTTATGTTGCTCAAAACCATAATTAGCACACCAAAAAAACACGAGTAATAATTAGCCCTATTTATAATTAATCATTTTCAGAATGGATCATCTTCTCCTGTAAAAGATAAGCAAGAAAGGACTGAACATAAGGATGCTGAGGAAGCTAAAGAGAAAGATAAGAAGGATGTTGAGGAAGCTAAAGAGAAAGATAAGAAGGATGTTGAGGAAGCTAAAGAGAAAGATAATAAGGATGCTGAGGAAGCTAAAGAGAAAGATAAGAAGGATGCTGAGGAAGCAAAAGAGAAAGATAATGAAGCTAAAGAGAAAGATAATATGGATGCTGAGGAAGCTAAAGAGAATGATAATATGAAAATACAAGTCATTGGGACTGAAAAAATATCAGGTAAGATGCTTTATATTTTCCTCGCTACATTTATTTGTGCTTTCTTTGATAGTGGCCTGTTGTTGCTGTATGGCCGACTCCTCATTAAGTTAGTCTTTAACTTTCCCAATTTAGGGGAATTAATGAACACAAGACTGTATTTGAATGTGAAGAATGGGAATAATGATGTAAACATAAATGATATCCCTTGTCACATAGCTAATGCAATTGGTTGTCCTTAACAACCTCACAACAAGCCTGTCATCAGCCATCACATTGAGAGATCTTCATGTAGAGACCAGGGGACTGGCCCATCATGTTTAATCTATCTACTTGGGAATTTTTTTTTAAGGGAGTCGTGCACTAACACCCTCCATATAAGGAATGGCTGCAGTTCTTTCAGGGTGGGGAAGAACATAATATTTTAGCCATGTCAAGATGCACATTTCCCATAACATTTTGCTCAACAAGAAAAAAGGGGTCCTATTGTCCACTCCAAACATGAAGTTTTGAACCACGCAAATGAGATCATAAAACTCATGTGAGTTTTATGATCCCCATATGTTCACATTATGGCAGTTAACCCATCTTGAAATGCGAAAGATATCGCCATCAGGGAACAAGACCCTTTTTAGTTGTTGTCGTCGTTATCAATTGGGTTCGAAGTGAAATAGGCAAACTCGTAGTGCTATAGCTTGTCATTTGGTTTTAAAGCTTGCACTATCTGTATTTCATAAGCATGAGGATGCAATCTCTTGTGTACAACTTGTATGCTCTTCACGTGAGGCATGATGAATAGACTTCCTTGGGCTGTGTTGGAAGGTTTCGTGGTCATTAGCAATGGTTTCTTCTGAAATGCCTGGATATCCACTTGTGGGCCTATCAGTAGCACTCCTTATCTCCAGAAACTTAAGGACTATCTCCTTAATGCTCTCACACATGAGAGAGTTGAAAGTGGTGATGGTGTTGATAGTTGTTTTGGTGAAGGCTGTAATAGTTATAATGATAAAGGTTGTGGTTGTGCTGAGTGGAGATCAGGGTAGGAGGTATGAAAAGGCCAGTAGAAGGGGTGGAATGACGTAATTGCTGCCTGTGCTCAGGAGGAATGAGAGCAGAGGGTGTAGTGGGAGTAGTAGCAGTAAGACCAGGGGAACTAGAAATATAAGGGCCTTGAAGAGCTCTAGGTGGAGTAGAAAAGGAGAGGGATTCCTATGTAGCATAGCTGATAAGCAGAGTGTGGTAGGTGGAAGGAGCTTGGTGACCGTATGTGGTGGTGGACCATGTGGGGGTGGGAGGTAGCGGGTGGTATGAGCTTGTATAATGCAGGAGATATGAAGGAGATGCTTGGGATGTGGAAGGTTGTGGTGAAGAAGAGTGAGGGTGGTACGTTGTTGGTGCGGGGTGGTGGTAGAGGGAGTCTGGTGGTGAGGCGCGTCATAACGTGGTTGCAACTGACACAATTTATCCCTGTGATTCATGACTTTCTTTGTTGTTATCACGATCATTCTCACCACCAGGCTTTTTATTATCACTATCCACTTAATCCTCACTGTCCCTAAACAGGAATTCTAAAAAATCATCCTCTTTCAGAGACTTGTTCAAGACACTGTCACTATAACGAGGTTGTATAGCCTGATACGGTAACTGCTTTTGAAAACTAAACACTTCCTCTGTCAATATAAAAAAAATATTACATTACACAACCATCACTTCACTTCTCTAACACCAAATATAAATTATTTCAGGGAGTAGGGTAAGCACTGTAATCCAGGAGTTGAGGCAGCCTGCACGGGGTTATGGACGCGGCTCACTCTCGCAGTCTGAGTGCTGAGATAATACTGTGCATTTATCTGTCTGGTCTTCCCTTCCCATAGGCCTCAACAGTTGCCAATTAATTCATTAGATAGAACTTACTTGTTACTATGACGCATCAAAATTTGATGCATCCGTTCTAAGAGACAGTAAATTCCTTTACCTGTATTGTATATACTGTATGTGTAGTCACTACACACACACACATGCAAATAAATAATAATGGGAAAATCTTCTCACAAATAATGAGAAACAAATGTATTAAAAATGTTGAGTCTACCCTCAAGTCCACTCCGTGCTTTGTTAATAATAAAGCACGGCATAGACTCAACGTTTTTAATACATTTGTTTCTCATTATTTGTGAGAAGATTTTCCCATTATTATTTATTTGCATGTGTTTTGTGTGTGTCTGCAACACACACACATATAAATTTATTTATTTATTTTATTTTTTTTACAGGATTAGCCCACCAGGGCACAGTTCATTGACCCACATTGGGGCCTGGGGAGCAAAAATATAATAATAATAATAATAAAAATAAGTATAAATTATAATAAAAAATACAAATTATAAAATAATAATAAAAATAATAATACTGTAGAGCCATAAATAAATATGAAAATTAAAACAAAATCAAGAGTGAGAAATGATATACAGTAATGTATGTTGTGTTGTCAATGTAAGAGAAACAATTGAGACCCTGCAATTGTGTGTAAATGAGGCAGAAAGACAGATCAGCGACCTGGGACTTGGTCACAATTTTCGTGATGCCATATAGCAGCAGGGTCTACCATTAGACAACACATTATGCTTCCAACACTCACCCACCACCACAACCAACACTCACCCACCACCACAACCAACAATCACCACAACTCACCACCACCACACAACACTCACCCACCACCACAACCAACACTCACCCACCACACACAACCAAACACTCACAACACCACACAACCAACACTCCACCACCACCACAACCAACACTCACCCACCACCACCACACAACACTCACCCACCACCACCACAACCAACACTCACCCACCACCACCACAACCAACACTCACACACCACCACCACACCAACACTCACCCACCACCACAACCAACACTCACCCACCACCACCACAACCAACACTCACCCACCACCACCACAACCACCACCACCACCACCACAACCAACACTCACCCACCACCACAACCAACACTCACCAACACCACCCACCGCACAACCAACACTCACCCACCACCACAACCAACACTCACACCACCACCACAACCAACACTCACCCACCACCACAACCAACACTCACCCAACAACCACAACCAACACTCACCCACCACCACAACCAACACTCCACCCACCACCACAACCAACACTCACGCACAACCAACCTCACCCACCACCACAACCAACACTCACCCAACCAAACCCACCACCCACACAACCAACACTCACCCACCACACACAACCAACACTCACACCACCACCACACAACCAACACTCACCCACCACCACCACAACCAACACTCACCCACCACCACCACAATGCACTCACCCACCACCACCACAACCAACACTCACCCACCACCACCAAACCAACACTCACCCACTACCCACCACAACCAACACTCACCAACACTCACCACCACAACCTCACCTCACCCACTACCACCACAACCAACACCACCCACTACCACCACAACCACTCACCCACTACCACCACAATAACACTCACCCACTACCACCACAACCAACACTCACACTACACAACCAACACTCACACACCACCACAACCAACACTCACCCACTACCACACAACCACACTCAACCCACTACCACCACAACCAACACTCACCCACTACCACCACAACCAACACCACACTACCACCACAACCAACACTCACCCCTGCACACACAACCAACACTCACCCACTACCACCACAACCAACAACACTCACCCACAACCACCACAACCACTCACCCAACCAACACTCACCACACCACCACACAACCAACACTCACACACCACTCACACGACCACCCACAACAACACACCCACACCACCAACCAACCACCACAACCAACACTCACCCACCACCACAACATTCACCCACCACCACACACTCACTACACACCATACACCCATACACACCCACCAAAGCCACTCATTCACCCCCACCACCACCACAACCACGCCACAACCAACACTCACACCACCACCACAACCAACACCCACCACCACCACAACCACTCACACAACCACCACAACCAACACTCACGACCAACACTCACCCAACCCAACACTCTACCACAATAGCACTCACCCTACCACAACCCACTGCCACACACCACAACCCAGCACTCCCCACTACCACCACAACCAACACTCACCCCTACCACCACCACAACCAACACTCACCCACCACCACCACAACCCACTCTTACCACCACCTGACAGCGGCTCACCCCACACACCACCCACTACCAGCTCACCCACTACCACCACAACCACAACCCAACACCACCACACTACCACCACAACTTGCCACACACCTGTGCTCACCCACACCACCACAACCCACTCACCCCTAAACCAACACTCACCCACTACCACCACAACCACATCACCCACTACCATCACACCCCAACCCACACTCACCCACTCAACACCACAACCAACACTCACCCACTACCACCACAACCAACACTCACCCACTACCACCACAACCACTCACCCACTCAACACCACAACCAACACTCACCACTCACCACAATACAACCAACACTCACCCACTACCACCACAACCAACACTCACCCACTACCACCACAACCAACACTCAGCCCACTACCACCACAACCAACACTCACCCACTACCACCACACAACCAACACCACCACTACACCACAACCAACACTCAACCAACACCACACCACCACCACCACAACCAACCCACCACCACTACACAACCACCACCACCACAACCAACGCCACTCCACTCACCACCACACCGCTAACGCCACCACCACCACAACCAACGCCACCCACCACCACCACAACCAACGCCACCCACCACCACCACAACCAACACCACCCACCACCACCACAACCAACACTCACCCACCACCACCACAACCAACACTCACCCACCACCACCACAACCAACACTCACCCACCACCACCACTCACCCACCACCACCACAACCAACACTCACCACCAACCATCATTCACCCACCACCACAACCATCATTCACCCACTACCACCACAACCATCATTCACCCACTACCACCACAACCAACACTCACCCACCACCACAACCACCCACCACAACCATCATTCACCCACCACCACAACCAACATTCACCCACCACCACAACCAACACCACCCAATTAACACCACAACCAACATCACCCACCACCACAACCAACACTCACCCACTACCACCACAACCAACACCACCCACTACCACCACAACCAACACCACCCACTACCACCACAACCAAACACTACCCACCACCACAACCAACACCACCCACCACCACCACAACCAACACTCACCCACCACCACAACCACCACTCACCCACCACCAACCAACACTCACCCACCACCACAACCAACACTCACCCACCACCAACCAACACTCACCCACCACCACAACCAACACTCACCCACCACCACAACCAACACTCACCCACCACCAACCAACACTCACCAGCACCACCACAACCAACACTCACCCACCACCCACAAACTATCATTCACCCACCACCACAACCACAACACTCACCACCACCACCACAACCAACACTCACCCACCACCACAAACTCATCACTCACCCACCACCACAACCAACACTCACCCACCACCACCACAACCAACACTCCCACCACCACTAACACACCCACCACCACAACCATCATTCACCCACCACCACAACCAACACTCACCCACTACCACAACCAACACTCACCCACTACCACCACAACCATCATTCACCCACCACCACAACCATCATTCACCCACCACCACAACCATCATTCACCTACTACCACCACAACCAACTTAATCACTATCTTATAAGAACTCCAGCAATGTAAATTATATTCTCCCCAGTCACTTGTGACATTTTATAAACAAAAACAAAACTCAATCTAGAGGACATAAATAAACAAATAAATACTTCACTAGACCTTCGGCGCCAACTGTCAAACATGTCACTGTCAGTGGTGGCACGGTTCCGCTAATTAGTGAAGCTAACTTTCTCATTAGCGGATTAGCATTTTCGCTAACTTTGGAAACCATTAGCGGACCAATTTGCTTCCGCTAAATTTGGTTCTGCTAACCTTAAGTCCACTAACAACATTTATACATGTTTGTTCCTGTCTGTTGTAAGGTGTGACGTCGCGTGTCTCCAACGGCCAGTCAGGCACACTTGGCTGACTGCGTGTTAGTACGTGCAAAGATATCTTGAGGGCCCAGAGAGTCACCCTGTCAGGTGGCAACTTTGAGAGGCTGGTGTTTATGAAGGGCAACCAGTATCACGTTGAGGCGATGGAGAAGGCCCAGCCATTGCAGCCGGAGTGAATGGAATTTTTTGATTATTAAAGTTTAATACTTTTTTTTCAGTAAATAAAGACTGTCAGTGTATGCTGAAAGAATCAGAGAATGTAATTGTAAACTAATGTATAATTTCATTTCTCATTTATTTGTTAATTTAATTAGGATTTTTTTTGTGTCAATATATTTGGTTATGCCAAGTACTGCATAAGTTCATAACCAGGATGTCATCCAAGGTGTGCACCAAACAAAATTTTCTAAAAACTTACTTTTCATTAAAGTTTAGAGTTTTCTGTTTATTTACATGACTAAGACCAACAATAAGTTATATAAAAATGCACTGGTATAATGTGCATGTGGTTGGTATTGCATATTTACATTAATAATGAATAAGGCCGATAGGTTGTATGAGAATGCAAATTAATCATTTGTGAAATTGTGTACAGTGTACATCTTGATAAGTTGATCATCTGATCTTGCCATGAAGCTATTTGCTACCTATGCTATACAGTACTATAGTTTTTGGATTCGTTTAATACTTTCTGTCTTTTCGTACAGTAAATAAAGATTATAAAGTGTATGTTGAAACTTGAATGTAAACTAATGTTTAATTTCATTTGTTCATTTAATTATTTGTGTACACCTTGATCATCATCTGATCTTGGCATGCTATGCCTTTTTGGAAAGCTCTATGCCTAAGCTACAAGACAACATATGAAAATTTCAGCTCTCTAGGTCTGTTTTTAAGGGTTTTAGAGCTAAAAAAAGCTAAATTCATATAATAAAAGTTAGCGTTCGATTCCGCTATTTATTTTAGGTGTTTAGCGTTAGCGAAGTTAACTTTTTAGTTAGCGGTTAGCGAAGCTAACTTTTCGTTTAGCTGTGCCCACCACTGGTCACTGACACCCTCCCTTCCTCCTCCCCCCTCCCCCAACTTCCAAGCCAGGGTTGGGTGATTATAGGCTTTGATTTTTTATCTTATATAATATCACAGTCTAAAGTTAGGAGAATATAATTTGCATTGCTGGAATCCTCACAAGACAGCGAATAATTTGAATATTAACGTCATCTATTTTGCACAAAAGATAAAAATTTTAGCTATTTGTAATTAGAACTAAAATTTGTATGTCTAATGCAAACTATAGCATGTTTATATTCAAACTAATCACTATCTTATAAGAATTCCAGCAATGTTAATTATATTTTCCCAGGTCAGTTAGTGACATTTTATAAGAGAAAAACTTGGTCACACGTAAGGACAAAAATAAATAAGCACTGGACCTTGGCATCAACTGATCACTAGAAAACAGATCATTTCACATCCCTTAATTTTAGCTGTGTTGATATATAAGTGTTTGTTTTAACATAATACTACAAAAAACAATGTTTTGTTTACTCTAAGAGATGGGCTGAGGTGCATCTGGGTAGTCGTTTTAGTATTTTGTGTTTCAAGTACCAAACTAAATTATTCCATTGAAATAACACTTGGATTTAGTGCGAATTTGATTTAAAGCGACCTCTCTTGGAACGTATCTCGTGTTATATCGACGTTCTACTGTATAAGGAAAAGTAATATAACACAAAAAATCATGGAATAATTAAAGGGCCGAGCAGTGCACCCTCCTCTAGCTCTAATGGCCAAAGCTACACTGGCTTCATGCTGCGCTGCCACGTACATGATGACCAAGACTGTCTTGGGGAAGGTAACAAGGCCCACACAAAGAAAATAACGTCTGTCAAATGGCATCTAAATTTCAGCCAGTTTCACTGAATAGTTTTTGAGTTATTTGAAATTATAGCCCATTGGACGCCACCTTTTATGTTCAACGCCACAATGGCATCATGCGAGGCTGAGAGGGTTAATAACGAAGCACACGGTGGACTTGAGTGTAGACTCGCGTTTTGGACATCAGATGAAATATGTAGGTTAACTGTTCTTTGTTATTTTACTTTTAATATTTACTGTACCTAGTCTATCTGTAGCACATTTTTATTTATTTTTATTTTTTTAATTTGTCTAATGTAAGTAAACCTTATTCTAGGTTGTAAACTGAATGACCTGAAAAAACAAGATCTGCCAAGTGGTGCTGTATTCTTACCATATCTATGGAGAAAACAACTCTGTACCTGTGATGAATGCAAAGTAAGTTACCTGTTCTTTAGTTTACATTAGCTGATGTATAACCCTTAGGCCCCAGGTGACGTTCCAAAATCTCCGACCAGCGTGCCCGGGTAACATTCCAGAACGTCCGCCTATCAAGATAGAAAGAAGTATACAGTACTGTACTATATACTGTACAATGGAGAATTAATTATTGTTGTTAATGAAAGGGAAATGGAGACCCAAAAATTTATATCTGAGTTTTCCCCTCCGGTACAAAATACCTTATTTGCTGACCTATAAGATGCAACACCTCACCACCACCACCACCACCACCAAAAAAAAAAACTCCATGATCTTATGTGCCCATATTACCCAATATTGTTGGGAAATGGATGGTTACTCTCAACATTTAGATATACCTAGTGTTACATGCAATCCCCTAATGAACCCCAAAATAAATCTACTATTTCATATTTTGCATTACTATAACAAATACAAAACTTATATAAATTACTGAAACATATAAGGAATATTATAAAATATTGGGCAATATGGTAAGTCAAAAGACTGAAGCAAACTCACAACTCTGTACCTCCTTTCCAAGCATTCATATACCATACCTCTAAACTTTCTTAACTTGTTTAACAATTGAGGAGCTCCGAACTATAACCTGCTAAGAGCCATATGTTGCTGAAACTTGTTATTTATTGCATTGTATTCCCCAACCTCTCCTCTGTCCCCTGGGTACTTCAGAGAGCTAATTGGGAACATGTACATGTGGGTGAAAGTTCTCTGAAAAGACTATTGGATGTTACACATTCCTACCCGAGCATTTTCCTTCTTTTTCTATTTTGACACTTGGCATATTATGGTCTGGAGCTCCTCTTTTGTGTTACTTCAAGCAACCTTTGTATATTGGTCTATTTAGATGAAGAAAAAAACTGTTTCTACTGTAAAACCATTAAGGAAAACCTAATGAAAGTTTAAACACAACCTCCATTTACATATGCTAACAAAGCAAAATACCCACTGTAGTTGACGGTGCAGAGCACAACCAAAACAAAACATTCAAAGCTAGCACCGCTGATCAGGTGGATTTGATTGGCATTCTGCACAGTCCACTAAGTTTTACACTTTAATTTACATTATCCCATGGCTCAAAAGCAAGAAGACAGTTAAATTATGAAGTACCTGTTGTTATGCTATTTCCAATAGAATAATAGGGTTGGTATTAACAACATGTAAGGGTGGACTTAACTATTTAATAATCAAAACACACATTACTGGTATGGCACACAGTAGCAGCACTTCCACGCCACACTGTAGCACTCCCACGACACACAGCTGCACCTTAAGCTCATTGAACAGGCTTTGTGTGAAATATAACAGTCTAGGACTGCTTTTAGTATCCTGGTGGTCCAGAGGTAGCGTTCCCCGGTCACAGTCATGGGCTCGTGGGCTGTGGGTTCGAATCCTGGCGGGTTGAGGTGTTGATGATTGTGTATATATACACCTAGACCAGGACTTACGACTACGTGGACTTACGACCGCCTCAGATATAGATAAAAAAAAAAAAAAAATTTTTTTTTTTTAAATGACACACGCATTTTCTATACCGAAACGTTTCCAGTTAATGTAGTCTCCATGTATAATTAGAAAATTATGGGGGCCCCATGTGCATTCAGCTGACTACATTAAAGGTTAAGTGCTCAGTCACACTGTATCCATTCCTTATTATTTATTACTTTCACTGTACTGTATCCATTCATCATTATTCATTACTTTTACTGTACTGTATTTCATTGTAGATTTTTTATTAATTTTTTATCTATGTCGGACTTACGACCATGTCGGACTTACGACCTGGATTTGGGTCCCTAACCCCGTCGTAAGTCGGGGTCTAGGTGTATATATATATATATATATACATACATACATACATACATACATACATACACATACATACATACATACATACATACATACATACATACATACATACATACACATACATACATACATACATACATACATACATACATACATACATACATACATACATATACATACATATATATATACATATATATATATATATATATATATATATATATATATATATATATATATATATATATATATATATATATATATATATATATATATATATATATATATACTTTCAATAAATGTTGTGCATCAAAAAATTGGCTTTGCAACCACTACAGGCACTTTTATACTGAACTTGTGTTGCTGTAAAATGGAACTTTACCCTTGGCTGTAGTTCTATTAGTTTTTCATTAGTGTTTAGCATTAGGAACATCATTTGCTATCACCCAGTATATCTCCTCAAATTTTTTATTAGATTTTTCTGGTAATTGTGCAGTTTAGTATAATATGTTCTGATACAGAGTGCAAAATATTCCTAATCATGGGATATATACTTGATAATTATTTGGATTTAATATTGTTTCCAGGCCAAGTATGAAGCAAGAGGGGTTCTCTTTTTACTTGATGATGAGGACCCTGTATCTTTTTATGAAGAAAGTGGGAAATCTCATCATCGGAATCCTGGTGCTGATGTGCAGAGAGAACTGGAAGCTCTATCGTCACTCGATCGTGTCACTCGCACAGAGATGGTTCATGGTAAGTTAGTTATCATTCATCAATTGAGACTTGTGTGCAAGTTTGTTGTTTATAGATTTATATACTAGATAGTTGATGAAATGGGACAGTTAACTACAGTACTGTGTTTTATGACCTGTAAAAATATTGAAGGACTCCTGTACATTCATCATATTAACTGGATTTACAACCCAGGTTTCCAGGACCCCCACATGTGGGTGGCTGAGAATGAATTCCAGAGAACCAGAAAGTGGTATATCTCCGAACAACCATAACCCTAAAAATGAAATTACTTCAATGTAGCAGTTGTCAGCTTTGGCAAAGTGCTAAGAGTCATGACCACTTTCCTGGTTTGGGCTATGGTTTTGGCACTTAAGTTCTTTTAACATGTTTTGTACTCTTACATCTAGGTAGACTGGTTGCCATGCAGTCCTAGATGATATTTTCATAACTATATTTATCTTGTTTCAAAATTGTTTGAGCTGCTAAACTACCCGATCAGTAGTTAGAAGGTGTGCTGGTGGCAGGACCCAGCAATTCCTGGTGCTATGCAGAGTTGTAAAAAGTACTGGACTCTCTTACTTAACTAAAGGTATTGTTACATTGGCAAAATGTTACTCGAATAGAAGTAAAAGTATCCAAAGTGAAATGTACTCAGTAGAAGTAAAAAAATTATTTCATTAATAAAGTACCCTGTACTCTTCTGTCCAGCTGTTAGATAGGGTGGAATGAAAGGCATTTTGTGTCATTAACTCTCCTCCTTTAGTTGATAATCTTTTTTCCCTTTCTCTTTGCCGCAATGTTGCTTCACTCTCTCTCTTTTACAGGTACTTTAATGGGCAATGTTTGGTGGATTTGGCATCGTGTGTACCGCCGGCAAGACCGTTGGCTCGTAACACTTGTTTTGCCAGCTGTGTCCAGCCCACTGTTTCTGTTTGGATATCGGCACACTAAAATAACCCATTATAGTACAGGGGGCCGCCCAAATTCGTGGATTTTAATTTCGCTGTCCTCTATTATTTGCGGATGACACCCTGGATGTGCCCAAGAATGTCTGTGGGTAGTTTTAAAGCTGTCAGCATTTTTACGGCTGGGACAGGAAGCCATTCGTTCTAGAGACAGTAATTTCCTTTACCTGTATTGTTAATGTGTGTGTGTAGAGACATGCACACACAAAACACATACGTACAATTAAATAATAATGGGAAATATCCTCTAAAATAATCAGAAACAAATTTATTAAAAATGTTAGTCTACCCTCAAGTCCGTGCTTCATTAATGAAGCACGGACTTGAGGGTAGACTAACATTATTAATAAATTTGTTTATGATTATTTGTGAGAGGATTTCCCATTATTATTTATTTGTATGTGTTTTGTGTGTGTGTGTGTATGTGTGTGTCTACACATATACACAATACAGGTAAAAGAAATAATTGTCCTAAGGGCAAACACATAAAGGGAATATACATTTCTTTGTACACAAGTAAAAATGTCCCCCCACCCAGTCAGGAAATGTTATTCGCGGATTTGGCGATTTGCGCCATTTTGAGAACCTAGCCCTCAAATTTGCCCCCTTGTATATCCTTCTTTCCTCACACAGCCAAAATGTTGTTTTCATACTCATACAACCTGTCTCACTTCAAAAAGCTGGTTTTCTGGCATCTTTGTGGTGTGGATTAATAGTCTTTTTCTCTTCTATTTTTAATTTCTTTTTAATCTTATTTTCTCGCCCCCCAGCCACCGTTGTGGGTTGATGACCTGTGTCCAGGCAGGTTTTTCCCCGTAAAAATCAATAAATAAAAAGTATTTTCAGTATAGAAGTATTTAATATTTTATATTTTCAATGATAAAACATACACCATAAGAGGCTGATAATACGAGAATATATAATAAATACAAGCAAATAAAAATCAGTTCTGTGCGGTTGCTGCATGGAATGTCAGAATCCTTCTGGATACTGGCACAAATGGGCGTCCTGGAAGAAGAACTGCCCTTATGGCATTGACATAGCAGCCATTAGTGAGTCCCAGCTCCCAGACGAGGGTCAACTCACAGAGCAGGGGTCTGGCTTTACCTTCTGGAAGGGTAAGCCGGCTGCAGACAGAAACCGCATTTATGAAGTTGGCTTTGCCATCTGCCAATGTATCCTGCACTGGCTAACTGAAATGCCTATTGGGATCAACGAGTGCTTCATGACACTCCGAGTCCCACTGAATAACTTACGTCATGCCTTTTTCATCAATGCAGAGGATGACGCCAACCTCGACAGAGTGCTAACCTCTATGCCCTGAGAAGATAAGGTTATGCTCCTATAGCGCGTTTTTTCCCAGCTGAGAAAAGATGCCCTGCCCCCTCGTCAAAATTTACAGCTGATTGGCTGTTGTAAACCTGTCCGATTTTGTCCTGAAGTAATGATGTATTTCTAAATGAGTTTATTCATAATGACCATTTTTGACGAGAAAGATAATTAACTAAATTATATAACGATACATACATTCATTATTTCAAACATAAGCATGTAGGAAGTTTATCAGAGTATTATATATGAATTAACTGTTAAACTCTGGTAGCAAATTCACGCTTTCGGAAGATGCATTTAATATATACTTATTTTTACCCACGATAGGCCTACTATGACAAATTACGTATCAGTAATACTACATTATGCAAAAACAACATTTTAAAGATCAGAATCACATTGAAATATTACACGACCGTTTGCAAAGGTGGGAAATATGACTGCGAACAACTTCATTTAGGGAATTTTCCGGTAAAATTCCGAGCAAATTTCAATTCCTGCTATTGGAGAGTTCTGGGTTTGGGGGATTCCGGCTAACTGTTATTATTGTGTATAAAGACAATTTTAAATGGTTTGCAAAGTTTTAGTGCGTCAAAAAATTACAAAATTGAGGTGATTATTTTAAGCTGTTTGGATAAATTTATATTTTGGGCTGATTTGATACCCATAGCCCCAACAATAGTTATTTAATTTGTGAGGGTTCAGTGTACACTGTATATCTTACGTGATTGCCACAGGCATTCATAGTATGTACATGAAACTATAAATTGTGTGAATGATTTTTGAATTGAGTGAATCTTTTTTTAGGTAAATCATGATACAGTACAGCAATTACAGGTAAATTTTTCTTTAACCAGAATACAACACCCTGAGCTCATCCCTCCGAGAGTACCTGCGTAAGTTTGCCGAGAATAAGAAGGTGGTGCGAGATGAGGACATACGTGAATTCTTCTCCCAGTTAGAAGCCAATAAGAAGCAGCGGCCAGGTTCAAGTATCCAGTTGTTTTGTAAATAAATAACTCGACTGAGAAGCTCTTAGGTTTTAGTGGATTTAAGTACTGTACAATATGTATTTTTTTCCTCATTAGATGTACTGTACCCTGTATTTAAATTTTTAGGTGACTGAACTTCTTTGAGGGTTAATAAATAAAAGTACCTCAATACAGTATAAGGTTTACTATCCAGCATTTCCCTAATCAAAAAGTTACTGTATCTGGAATTTCCATTATTTCTCAATACAACTGCATGAAACTGTCATAATTAAATATTGACACTTCATTGGTAAATTTGTTTATCAAAAATATTTGTTATTAAAAAACAAAAATATTGTTCTTGTAGAAAGTAATGAGACTAAATACAATGATATCTCTGTTAGACGGAAAGATTTGTTTAGAACACTTTGGCTAACGAGGCGACTCTCAAACTCGGAAAAATCTCCCATCCTCAAAATTTTTCCGGGTACTGGATAAAGGGAAAAGTTTCTCAGTAATTTTTCTGAGTACTGGAATTTTTTTATGAATTTTCCAGAGACGCATTATTTCATCTCTCAAACCCAGAAAAGATCCTCCATCCCTGGACTTTTTCCAGGTACCGGGAAAGTTTTCTCATAATTTTCCAGAAAATACTGTACACTCCTTGAGCAAATTTTAATTCTGGGTAAGAGAGATTTCAGCTGGCAGGGATATTATTACAATTTAAAACATTAGTTGGGTGTTAAAAAAAAAATCTGTAAAATGTGTTAGAAAAATGCTCTTATAACTAAGGTATTTTCATATTTGAAACCAAATAGGTCTGACATGCTGGTTAATAATTTTTTTTAATTTTAATGATAATTCTTTTCAAACTAATGATTCACATACTGTGTGGAAGAATCTTGTAATATAAGTGTAGAATGTGAATTTTAGAGAAAAATAAAATTTTTGAAAAATCATGCCAGTTTAACCCTACCTGGTGCACGTGGGGGCTCTTTTATCCCCTCCCTAAGGCGGTTCCTTGATACTGTACATATTTACCTAATTACATGCAGACTTCCTTTATTCTCTTAGAAAACTTATGAATATATAAAGAATAGCCAAATAATTTAATAAACATTGTCCAATAAATTTTTTCCTATTGGATTTATGGTAAAAGATAAAACTAAGCCTAAAACAATATAAAACTCGGACGAACAATTATAAGAAAGATGGTGCTGCCGACACACTGCCAGACGTGTGATTAACACTCACGGTCCTTGTCATTTTTTTCCTTTTTCACTGAAGCAATTTTTCATACCACACATTTACATTTCTGATATTTCAACAATATCCATACAGTATATAGGGGGTCCCCAGGTTCCATTCCTGAGGCTGTCCTTAAGTTGGAAATGTACATAAGTCGGAAAACATACCTTATGTGCACTATATTATAGCCCAAGTCCTTTTATGAATCTCGAATCACCTAATGTAAGAGAAAAGAAGAAATTAAATGACAAAGTACAGTAAAGAAAAGTATTGATTAAAATTTTAACTCTTACATTGAAGCAAGGAGCTGCCTTGCATGTAGAGATGAGCTTTTATAGGAGTGACAGAGGCTTTATTGGGGTGAAACTGAAGATGATGATGATGTTAACAGGGTTGGTTCTGGAGAATTATCTGCTTCTGGAGTTGTTCTGTGGATGCTGCAGAGGTTGATGGGACTGCTTCTGCAGATGCTGCAGAGGTTGATGGGACTGGTTCTGTAGATGCTGCCGAGGTTGATGGGACTGGTTCTGTAGATGCTGCCGAGGTTGATGGGACTGGTTCTGTAGATGCTGCCGAGGTTGATGGGACTGGTCTGTAGATGCTGCCGAGGTTGATGGGACTGGTTCTGTGGATGCTGCAGAGGTTGATAGGACTGGTTCTGTAGATGCTGCCGAGGTTGATGGGACTGGTTCTGTAGATGCTGCGAGGTTGATGGGACTGGTTCTGTAGATGCTGCCGAGGGACTGGTGATGATGGACTGGTCTGTGGATGCTGCAGAGGTTGATGGGACTATGGGACTGGTTCTGTAGATGCCGGGGTTGATGGGACTGGTCTGTAGATGCTGCAGGGTTGATGGGACTGGTCTGTAGATGCTGCCGAGGTTGATGCCTGTGGATGCTGGGGGTTGATGGGACTGGTTCTGTGGTCTGCGGGTTGATGGGACTGGTTCTGTAGATGCTGCCGGGGGTTGATGGGACTGGTTCTGTAGATGCTGCGAGGTTGATGGGACTGGTCTGTGGATGCTGCAGAGGTTGATGGGACTGGTTCTGTAGATGCTGCCGAGGTTGATGGGACTGGTTCTGTAGATGCTGCTGAGGTTGATGGGACTGGTCTGTGGATGCTGCAGAGGTTGATGGGACTGGTTCTGTAGATGCTGCAGAGGTTGATGGGACTGGTCTGTGGATGCTGCAGAGGTTGATGGGACTGGTTCTGTAGATGCTGCCGAGGTTGATGGGACTGGTCTGTGGATGCTGCAGAGGTTGATGGGACTGGCTCTGGCTGCCTTTCAACTTTCTTAAAAAAAATTTTCAAGGGATGTTTGAACTGAAACTTTCTTCTTTTCCTTATAAGTCTCTTTGAACCTTGGTGAATCTTGCTGTATTGGGATCTTGCTGTTCAAATTTAAACAATCCTTCTTCAATAAGCCTGAAACCTTCTGCCATTTCTTTTGCAACAAATCGCTTTGGTTCTAGAGTTTCAGCTTTCTTCCTCTGGCAAAATTTGCTTCTCCATTTTAATCGGGTCCTCATTGCTTAATTCTTCAGCATGAGACATAAGCAACTCTGTAACATCATCCTCAGGAATATCAAGCTGGAGTTGGTTCCCAAGGTCTACCACTGTCTGTGTCACTTCCCCAACATCAACTTCAAAGCCCCTGAAATCGTGGACAAATTGTGGGCAGAAATTTTTCCAAATATCATTCATGTTGGTTTCTTTTACCTCAGCTCATGAATCTGCAATGTTTTTCACTGTAAGACTTCCAATGATCAGTGTCTCAGTGGTCTGAGCAACGCATGGCATGGGCGATGAGGACATATTTGCGATCTCTTACTCTGACTATAATGTAGTCAATGAGATGCCAGTGTTTGGATTGTGGGTGTTGCCATGAATCCTTGAACTTGCACACACACACCCCCACGTGAATTAAGACAACAAGCATCCAGTGAGGGTCTGGTTGTGTGACTGCCTGACGGTACAGGTATTAATAAACACAGATTGTTACAGTAACATATCTCCACTAATTAAACTAATGAATAACAAATAAACAATATTGTATCATTAAAGACTGTTGTTTGATTAATAGTAGTGATGATTGTTTTTCGAGACAGTGTGTAGGTTGGTGGGAGGGAGGGAGGTAGGCAGGCAGGTGAGAGGCAGTGGATATCATTATGGCTCTGTTGTGAAGTTGGCTCAAGCTAATCCATCTTTGCATCACTGAAATTATGATTTAGGTATGATAATAGAGGTAGTGGTGATGATGGGGGAGATTGTGGTAAGAGGTGATGTTTCTTATCAGTTTGTTTGGTAATACCGCCTGCAGCACTGCCAGACATTACTGAACAACTGATGTCTACCCACAAGATTGAGTGTAAGTATAAGTGTGCGATGATGTATCCCTTCAACATTATATTACTTAACATTTTAAAATATGGAGTGAAAAAGGAGAAAAGTGTGGGTGGAAAGGAGTGTTGTCAAGCTCTCCTCAACAGCTGATCTTTAGGCTGCCACCACACAGTCACAGGCCTGTTCATCAATTAACCACACACAAATTTATGTCATACAATAAGACCTTCACAATATGATATTATAAAACAAAGCCCTAAACCAGCAACACAGCACAACTGCAGTCTTCACCATCGCTATGGATGCATTTCTTTGTTAATTCCAATGTTCAGGGATGTGATTTCTCCATTTTTTCTAGATTATAATTTTTTTATCGTTTTAGGCGACCCACATGAATCATGTACACCTGTTGAGATTTTTTTTTGGGGGGGGGGCTAGTATAACCATGATGAGAGAAATGTTTGACAATAAAGTCTGTTGTGCGAGGACGATGAGCCAGGACGATGAGCCAGGACACTGAGTATAGCGGCCACTCTTTACAAATTCTTGCATTACATCATATACTGTATTTGTCATTGGCTGAGTATTGCTTGTTTTGCATTCAATTCTTCTATTCTTTAGTGTTTTGTTGACCAAAGATCAATGACATTATACAATGCCACTATTAGAAGCATTATAATATGCCCCTCCATCCTATCCACTTGATCCACCCTCCCCCACTGCCACTGGCTGAGGGCTAAGCATTTTTCAATATAACTAAATTTCTATAATCATTTTACACTTCCCGATGATCACAATTTATTCTATAACCCATGCTATATTTCATAGTTGTATAGGCAACTCAGTAGGGCTTGTTTGTGTGTCCCTCAGGAGGTCAGGGCTGTAGGGCATGTGTGTGTGTCCCTCAGGAGGTCAGGGCTGTAGGGCATGTGTGTGTGTCCCCAGTAGGTCAGGGCTGTAGGGCATGTGTGTGTGTCCCCCAGGAGGGGGACCCTATGATGGGTAGGAACATAAAACTCTCCAGCAGTAGGTATAGAAGCATGTTAAAGCAGAAGAGGTTGTAGCAGGAAGAAAATAAGAGGAAATTGCTGTCAAAGAAGCAGTTAGAATCAAAGAAAACAGCATTAGGAAATGACTCAAAATTCGAGGAAGAGCAGAGAGGCCTTCCAGCAACAAAACCAGAAGAGTTTACTCTCCCTGAAAAAACTAGCTGTTGTAATTGAAACTAAGAATAAAACAAAACCAAATGAGTGAATATTACATGGGAAAGAAAACTTAATATTTTGTTTGTATATATTATGGAACATGCTCTATTTTTCTTATTTTAGTCCCTGTACTACATATGATATTAAAACTCCAGTTGCTGATGCATTAAAGATAAACACTTTGGTAAGTATTACATTTTGAATTCTCACACAATACAGTGCAAAAAAAGATTACCGTTTAGTTTATCTTCTCTCAATAATGGTGCACAATTAAAAATATTAAATTCAAGTTTAGTAACAACTAAAATTTGTAAAGGAATTTTAAGACTATATGCATGAAAAGTATTGTTGCAATAAACATACAAGTTTTATTTTGGCTAGTGTATTTTAACTATAATATTAGGCACTCAAAAATGAGTAACAATGTGAGAAATTAAGTTAAATATACGGGTAGTAAAAACTTCCCGAGTAGATGTTTTCCCGTACTCCCAACTCTAGAAATGTTTTCAGTTCTTTTTCAACATTCCTGCATGTTGGTGGTGTGTGTGCATGTAATAATAATATTAATAATAATACATAACGGTTTATTGAAAAAGTACTGCAGCCTGAAGGGTGAAAATTTTATTAGACAAAAATGACTTATTACATACAAAGACATGGGGTGGGTGGGTAATTTGACAAAAGCTTTCATTACTAAAAGGTGTTGGCACATGAATTGAACATACAAATTATTATAACTTACAGTTGAAGGCCCGGGCTGGTCTCTTACCCTACTCGTCCGTAGATGTTGACATGAAGGACCTCACATGGTCATGGAGACATCGGGTGATGTGGTGCAGTAACTCGTCCATAGGTGTTGATATGAAGGACCTCATATGGTCATGGAGACACCGGGTGATGTGGTGCAGTAACTCGTCCATAGGTGTTGATATAAAGGACCTCATATGGTCATGGAGACACCGGATGGTGTAATAATAATAATAATAATAATTAACGGTTTATTGAAAGAGCATGGCAGCCGGAAGGCTGAAAATATACAATTACATAATCGGGGAATGCGTCTCTTGATTTACAAATGATATACAGATAACATAGGTGATACAAATATGATATATAATAATTAGATGTTGATAATTTTTACAATGGTTGGGACTGGACTGTTATTATAGCAATCAGTTCATGCTCGTATAGGCTGGATGCGGTTGGGCAGGTGTGTGGCCACGTGGCCAGGACAGTAGCTTGGGGCAATGCAGGTGTGCTCCATCCTTCAGGTTATGTCAGGTGAAGCTGTGAGGTCAGGTCAGGTTAGGTCAGATCCAGCCACACTCAGTATTACACTGCTGTGTTTTTGTGCTTTTCCTTGGAGTGCAATATAGGAACACTGTTTGGTAGTCAATCGTTCACTGATTACTTGAATGTTTTGCCGAATAAATCCCGGTGAAGTAAGGCTGGTAGGGCGTTGGGATATAGCGGAGGGGGTGGGGGGGGCCAAACAGACTCGGCCTGGCTGCTCAAACTGGGAGAGCCTTCAGGGCACGTCTTGTCTCGCTGGTGGTTGACAAGTGGTGTGGTGCTCACGTGGTGCAGTAACTCATCCTCGGGTGTTAATATAAGGAACCTCACATGGTCATGGAGACACCGGGTGGAGTGGGATGGTGTCACTGCACCTCACTCTCTGCTAGGTGATGTTATGTTATTTCATAGTCAGGTGTAAAGCTGACCCAGTGTTGTTCCCAGAGTGGACTGATTAACACCGCCTGGTCAGAAGAAGGTGGTCGGTTCCCAGGGGTGCTTATCTCACTGGTGGGTCACTGCTCTCTCTGGTACTATTTAGTGCTGAATTATCTGGCTTAAACACTGATCATCACTGTTCAACACTGATCCCACTTCTTTCCCAAACGAAATTGTCACTTGATTATTTTCATATCCCGGTGGTGAGGATGGGTCGGGGAGAGGGACTTGAGGAATGGGCTAAACATGGTTGCACAGGTTGATAGGCCTTGACCCTCCGGTGGTCAAGGGTGTAGGTTGTGTGTGTGTGTGTGTGTGTGCAGAGGATGACATCAAGGATACCTTTTACGCCGACCTCGACAGAGGTTGTGCTCCTTGGTTGACTTCAATGCCAAAGTTGGCAGAGATGCTGACCTTTGGCAGGAAACCATAGGGAGTAATGGACTAGGCAAATGTAATCCCAAAGGCCTACTCCTCCACAGCAAGTGTGCTGCACACAACCTCACTGTCACCAATACCTTGTTTAGGCAGGCCAACAAGCTCAAGGGTTCGTGGCAACACTCACTATCCAAACACTGGCATCTCATTGACTCCATTATTGTCAGAGAGAGATCACCGAGATGTCCTCATCACCTATGCCGTACGTGGCTCAGATCACTGCGACACTGGTCATCGGCTCGTTAGAGCCAAGCCCTCACTTCATGTCACACCAAAACGGCGAAGGCAGCATGCCTTCAGAAGAGGTTTTAACACTAAGCGTCTGGAGGATCCAGCAGTAGCACATGCTTTCAGAGAGCAGCTCGAACATGGGCTGCTAAACAACCCAACAGCAAACAATGCAAATCCCAGTGCCGAATGGGGTATTCTCGACACTGTCATGACAAAAACCTGCAGAGAGACCCTCTGCCATATCGAAAGAATACACCAGGACTGGTTTGATGAAAATGACCAGGCAATCAATGCACTCATCAATGATAAACATGCTGCTTTAACTGACTGGCAGAACAACCCTTAGTCTCGGACCAAAACTGATACCTTCCGAAAGAAGAAAGCAGCGGCCCAGTGGGAACTTCGCATTCTAAAGAATAATTGGTTTAAAAATAAAGCATGTGAAGCACAAAATTTGCAGATCAGCACAAGATGCGCAAATTTTTCAATTCCGGTAAAACATTTTATGGGCCAATCACTCGTGCCGCAGTCCCCATCCGCTCACCCAACGGTAACTCCATAATTAAAGATGGTGAAGGCCTCCTTCAGTGCTGGAAAGAGCACTACCATTCACTGCTCAACCAAAACACAGATGTGGATGTCCTGATTACCCAGCAGGTTCCTCAGCATCCAGAGCTGACACACCTCAGTCATCCTCCATCCCTGGACGAGGTAGCTACTGCCATCAAACAGATGAAAAATAACAAAGCCTCAGGGCCTGATGGAAACCCAGCCGAGGTGTATAAAGCAGGAGGACTTCTGCTTACCAGCCGTCTCCACTCTCTCCTGGAGAATATCTGGGAAGAGGAGGAGAACCCCCCCCAAGCCCTTAAAGACGCCTCCATTGTCAATATTTATAAGAACAGGAAAGACTGGTCAGACTGTGGCAACTACTGCAGGATCTCACTGCTGTCCATAGCTGGCAAGATTATCGCCCGAGTCTTCTTAAACAGGTTTCTTCCTGTGGCTGAAAACTTCCTCCCAGAATCTCAATGTTGCTTTAGACCATCACGTGGCACTGCTGACATGATCTTTGCTGCCCGGCAGATACAGGGAAAGTGCAGAGAACAGCATCGTGACCTATACATGGCTTTCATCGACCTAACCAAGGCCTTCAACTCGTTCAACAAGGAAGCCTTCTGGTGGACCCTCAGCCGTTTTGGCTGCCCACCAAAATTCATCGCCATTATGAGGCAACTCCACGATGGCATGAACGGCAGTGTCCTGCACAATGGCACCGAGTCTGAGTTCTTTCCTATCCAAATGGGCGTTAAACAAGGGTGTGTACTGACACTAACTCTCTTTTCCATTTTCTTGGCTGCCTTCCTTACTCATGCCAGTGCCAATTTAGCCAACAGGGTGGACAACATCAGACGATTTCAGGCAAGAACAAAGGTGTGGGCAGCTTCCATTACTGATCTTCAGTATGCAGACGACCTCACCCTTGTTCCTCACACTGAACACGACCTGCAGGAGATCCTGAACACCTACGCAGATGCGTTTGCACACTTCGACCTTGAAGTGAATGTACTTAAGAGTCAGATTCTCATTCAATCTGCCCATGGTTCAGACACACCTCCACCATCCATCCAGCTTAATGGTACTACCCTCTCTAATGTTACCCACTTTCTGTATCTCGGCTCCAACCTGTCCACCAACATGGACATTGATGAGGAGATTCAGCATTGGATCAGATGCGCATCTCAAGCCTTTGACAAGACTCCAAAATCGTGTATTCAGCTGTAGGGAGCTGAAATTATCTACAAAGTTACACGTCTATCGAGCAGTGTCATCCCCACCCTGCTCTATGGCAGTGAGACATGGGTCACATGCAGGAGGCACTTCAAGGTACTTGAAAACTTTCACCACCGCAGTCTACGTTCCATCCTCCTTGTTTGCTGGGAAGACGAGGACAAATGCCAGTATTCTTGCTGAGACCAATTCTAGGAGCATCGAAGCTACCATTATCCATGAACAACTACGCTGGACTGGCTATGTTACCCGCATGGACGACAGTAGACTGCCAAAGCAGCTACTTTACAGTCACATAACGAATAGTAAACGTAATGCTAGTGGGCATCTGAATTGGTATAACCAATTAAGCATAGTCTTAAGACAAACCTGAAAAAGTGCCAAATCGATCCCCTCACTTGGGAGTCGATTACCCCACATTGTAATGCTTGGAGGAGCACCACACGAGTGAAAATGCTTTCGAGTTAGCCCGACTACTACTACTTTGCTGTCACTTGGAATCGAGTATGAGGATAATCCAGCTATGAATACAATGATATGAGTTATTAGGGATGTCACCTTCATTGGTGAGTTTTGAGGTGACTAAAGGGGCCGATACGTGACCGGCAGAGTCGCTCACTTGAGTTGCACATGTGGAGTGTTACATCGAGTGCAGAAGGGGCGGTGGCAGCGAATATATATATAATTTATATTTTGTCTAAGATACACCAATATATTCACCAATATCCTCGGCGGGCCAGTTCCCTCTTCCTGGTTTATACTTTTTGATTTTTCGTTCCATAGCTTTTAGTGGATAATACAGAAGGAAAGCTGAGTGTAAATACAGTTTTGGCGATCTGTTGTAAAAATATATTTGGAAGATGACTATACAAACAATCTAAGAAGCTCTCACAGTTGAGGTGCAAGCGGACAGGTAACTTTAGTCGCGCTACATAACTTTGTTACAGTTTCATTGGATATTAACTATTTTAATTTCCTTTTCTAGATACAATAACAAACTTTATTCATTCCTAATTAAGAGTACTTGCTTTTCGGTCGTTATTTCTATATTTTAAAGGCATTAATTTATAATAGTTTTAATATCTGGATCTGGTATATTACATTATATTATATAAACATTATTACCTAAAACGGAAAATAAAAGATTGCAATCTCTATATATTCTTCTAACTTATTGTCATACCTATATGCGTGTCTTCATAAAATTTATCATTTAACAGAAAATTAGATAGATTTTCAAAACTAGTTAAGTCACAAACTAACACAATTTTGTTCTAATGTTGTATACATAATTATCGCCTGGGGAATCTGCAAAGCCATGAGGTGCTTCCTGTAATTTGTGGCTCAGTGTTTGGTCGGAGGAGTCACCTCTGTCCTCATGGACCAAGGTCAGGTCATAAGCTGCTCCATCAACCAGAAAGTCAGGTTTGTCTACAGAGATTTATTTTCCGTATTGTATACCAACTGGAGAGTTGGGTCTCGGATCCTCATATGTTTCTGTGTTGATTTTCTCTTATCTTAGAAGAAAACATATCTATACTTGCAGTAGAATTTCATTGTAATATCAATCTCTGTCTGGTGGCCAGCAGGCTGGGTAAGTGACTTAGGTTCGTTTTCACATACGTAGTTTGAGAAAGTTTAACGTGTGAATTTTTGAGGATTGGGACTACTAAAAGGTGTGAGAGATGTTGCACTTACGATCCGAAATAGGATATTTGGTTGAATTTTGTATAACACAAATATATTCGTTTTCTCTTAGAGTCTTATGGTAACGCTCGGAAAAAAGACTTGGATGTCTATTTCAATGTTTCTTCTTACAATGCTTATGTGTATATTTTATATGAATTATTATTATTATGTGGAAAAAGAACAGGCCAGTTTGGCAAATTTACAAAGTAAAGCTTACCTTTATTCAAGCGACAAGTGCAGTAAGTCACTGCAACCGCGACGCTACAACAAATCAAAACACACCACAGTGAACTCGTGTTACTTCATCAGGAATGAATCACTGAGTATTACCAAAACTTGTCCGCTCTTGGTAAGTCAGACTTCGTTTAGTGTAGATATGTTTTAATTCACCAAATCGTAGTTGGCAAGGTAAACTTTCTGAGTGTTCGGTGATCGTATTTGTGGAATTACACCAAATGAAAGCTCTTGAAAGTCGAAAGTTTAAGTCTATTTTCACGTAGAACTGGAGAAGTAGGAAAATATTTCTTCTATAGAGTAAGAAAGAAAAAACAATAGTTTTAAAAAATATGTACATCAGAGCTCAGTGTCCAGTATTACCTGTCTAACAAGTATATGAACTTACCATATTGCGAGTATGTTCACTGCATCCAGTCATTTATACATGACCACCTGCGTTAAGGTCATACATACTGTAATGTACGCTCATTATTAAAAAAGTTTCATAACATATTACTTTGTCGAACACTGCAGCATCACAGTGACACAAAGTTTACTTTAGCAATTAGTGAAACCTTTTCTATTGTGCAAATCTCAGGGTAAGTAATATATATATATATATATATATATATATATATATATATATATATATATATATATATATATATATATATATATATATATATATATATATATATATATATATATATATATATATATATATATATATATATATATATATATATATATATATATATATATATATATATATATATATATAGACATTGCATCTTTTATAATTGAAAGACGTAGACTTATAAACTAAGGTACAGTACGTGTCACAAATACACCTGTAGCACCATACAAGTCTCACCCTGTGAGTGCGTGCGTTTGTGTGTGTGTCGCTGGGCGCTGTGAGACGGGGTCAACCGCCCTCTGCTTTGAGTGCTACATAGAGCGTCACATAGCATAGCGTGGCCCACAATACTTAGCGCAGTATCTGTATAGCATAGCTCAGTCTCCATATGCTGTAAGGAAGTCTCCACACAGCAGAGAACAGTCTTCACTCTGTTTCAATGAGTCTTTCAACCAGCATATTGTGGCCTCCACAGCGCTGCCCTATAACATTACTCCTCGGTTATCTATAGTGAAAAATGACTACCATGATGATATGTTGATGATGATGAGGGAGGGAAGGTGGGAGACACCATCGCCGGGAGCCACTACCGCCTCTGAGGGTGGTGAACGGGTGGGGCGTAGGGCGGAGGGAGGTCGGATATGGTGTTGAGCCTGGGAGGTGAGGACACCACTCTTGTGGCAGTGCGTGGCATCACCCCTCCAGTCCTCCTTCCACTCCCCCTTCCACCCACTGGGTAACTAGGCGCGGAGTAACTGGGCGGAGGATCGGGTGGATAGTGTGGGTTTCTCGGATAGGAAGGACTGTGTGGGAAACCGTTGCTGTGTGGTGGAGGAGCCTTGGTGGTATTGGGGATCTGTCTCGGTACGTGGTGGGTCTGGCGAACGTCTGTTTCTGGAGCGGAGGGCCTCGGGGCTACCTGTTGGTGGGTAGTGACGCCGCTGAGGGTGAAAACGGAGGAAGTGTCGCCGCCCAGCTGGCGTGGAGTGTTGTGTGTGGCCATGAAGCACCCGCCCACAGTTGCCACCCCCGCCATACCTGGCCAGGAGAAAAGATAAGAGTAAATTAGCGCCAATATGATTGTAATTTCTCTCTTCACATGTCGGTAAAAATACTTCGATAGTGGCCATTGTATAAGTTAGCCTTACCCGACGTAGAAAGTAAACAATTTATGACACATTGGTGGGAAGAGGCTGAATCACCTACTGTATGCTTGCATATGTATGTTTGCGCTATCTATACTTGAAAATGGTATAAACAGTAGCACTAAGTTTACTGCTCAACAGATCATACAGTGCAGTAGTTGTTATAAGAAACAAATAACATCATCACAGCAGTGCACACTATTAAAGCCACACCATATAAAGAATAACACAGAGCGTGTAAACCTGAAATAAGGTGGTCGCTAGAGTAAGGTGGTCCTGGAGTAAGGTGGTCCTGGAGTGGTCCCTAAAAGGTGGTCGCTGGAGATAAGGTGAACGCTAGAGTAGTGGTCCTGGGTAAAAATTGGTCCTGGAGTAAGTGGTCGCGCTGGTGTAAGGTGGTCCTGGAGTAAGGTGGTCCTGGGTAAAAGGTAAGGTGGAGCGCCTAGAGTAAGGTGGTCCTGGAGTAAAGGTGGTCCTGGGTAAGGTGGTCGGCTAAGTAAAGTGGTCCTGGGTAAGGTGGTCTGGAGTAAGGTGGTCCTTTGGTAAGGTGGTCGCTGGTGGCAAAAGTCGCTGAAAGGTGGTCCTGGAGTAAGGTGGTCGCTGGTGTAAGGTGGTCCTGCTGGAGTAAGGTGGTCCTGGAGTAAGGTGGTCGCTGTGTAAGGTGGTCGGTAAGGTGGTCGCTGGAGTAAGGTGGTCCTGCTAGGTGGTCGGTGGTCGCTGTGGTGTAAGGTGGTCCTGGAGTAAGGTGGTCGCTGGTGTAAGGTGGTCGCTGGAGTAAGGTGGTCGCTGGAGTAAGGTGGTAGGTATAGTAGGGTGGTCGCTGGAGTAAAGGTGGTCGCTGGTGAGGTGTTCGCTGGTGTAAGGTGGTCGCTAGAGTAAAGGTGGTCGCTGGTGAGGTGTTCGCTGGTGTAAAGGTGGTCCGCTTCAAGGTGGTCGTTGGTGTAAGGTGGTCGCTGGTGTAAGGTGGTCGCTAGAGTAAGGTGGTCGTTGGTGGTGTTCGCTGGTGTAAGGTGGTCGCTGGTGTAAGGTGGTCGCTGGTGTAAGGTGGTCGCTAAGTAAGGTGGTCGCTGGAGTAAGGTGGTAGGTATATAAGGTGGTCGCTAGATGCAAGGTGGTCGCTGGTGAGGTGTTCGCTGGTGTAAGGTGGTCATAGCTGGTGGTGTTCGCTGGTGTAAGTAAGGTGGTCGCTGGTGAGGTGTTCGCTGCGTTGGTGAGGTGTTCGCTGGTGTAAGGTGGTCGCTAAGTAAGGTGGTCGTTGGTGAGGTTCGCTGGTGTAAGGTGGTCGTTGGTGGGGTGTTCGCTGGTGTAAGGTGTGGTCGCTAAGAGTGGTCGGTGGTGGCTGGTGAAGGTGGTCGCTGGTGAGCGCTGGTGTAAGGTGGTCGCTGGAGTAGGTGGTAGGTATAGTAAGGTGGTCGCTGGTGTAAGGTGGTCGCTGGTGAGGGTGTTCGCTGGTGTAAGGTGGTCGCTAGAGTAAGGTGGTCGCTGGTGGGGTAAGGTTCGCTGGTGTAAGGTGGTCCTTGCTAGAGTAAAGAGGTGGTCGTTGGTGAGGTGTTCGCTGGTGTAAGGTGGTCGCTGCTGATTGGGTGGTCGCTGGAGGTAAGTGGTGGTCCTATAGTAAGGTGGTCGCTGGAGGTAAGGTGGTCGCTGGTGAGGTGTTCGCTGGTGTAAGGTGGTCGCTGGAGTAAGGTGGTCGCTGGAGTAAGATGGTAGTATAGGTGGTCTGGAGTGGAGTAAGGTGGTGTCATGGTGGGGTGTTCGCTGGTGTAGGTGGTCGCTGGTGTAAGGTGGTCACTGGTGTAAGGTGGTCGCTGGTGTAAAGGTGGTCGCTGGTGAGGTGTTCGCTGGGGTGTAAGGTGGTCGCTGGAGAGGTGTTCGCTGGTGTAAGGTGGTGCTGGTCGCTGGTGAGGTGTTCGCTGGGTGTAGGTGTTCGCTGGTGTAAGGTGGTGTTCGCTGGTGTAAGATTGGTCGCTGGAGAGGTGTCTAGCTGGTGTAAGGTGGTCGGAGAGTGTGTTCGCTGGTGGTGGTCGCTGGAGTAAGGTGGTAGGTATAGTCAGGTGGTCAGCGCTGGTGTAAGGTGGTCGCTGTGAGGTGTTCGCGCTGGTGTAAGGTGGTCGCTGGTGTGGTGGTCGGAGAGGTTGCTGAGGGTGTTCGCTGGAGTAAGGTGGTCGCTAGAGTAAGGTGGTAGCTGGAGTAAGGTGGTCGCTGGTGAGGTGTTCGCTGGTGTAAGGTGGTCGCTGGGTAGGTGTGCTGGAGTAAAGGTGGTCGCTGGTGAGGTGTTCGCTGGTGTAAGGTGTCGCTGGTGAGGGTGTTCGCTGGTGTAAGGTGGTCGCTGGTGTAAGGTGGTCGCTGGTGTAAAGGTGGTCGCTGGTGTAAAGGTGGTCGCTGGTGTAAGGTGGTCGTAAGGTGGTCGCTGGTGTAAGGTGGTCGCTGGAGTAAGGTGGTCGCTGGGTGGTAAGGTGGCTGGTGGTCGGTGGTCGCTGGTGTAAGGTGGTCGCTGGAGTAAGGTGGTAGCTGGAGTAAGGTGGTCGCTGGAGTAAGGTGTTAGCTGGGTAAGGTGGTCGCTGGAGTAAGAGGTGGTTCCGCTGGAGTAAGGTGGTCGCTGGTGAGGTGTTCGCTGGTGTAAGGTGGTCGCTGGAGTAAGGTGGTCGCTGGTGTAAGGTGGTCGCTGGTGAGGTGTTCGCTGGTGTAAGGTGGTCGCTGGAGTAAGGTGGTAGCTGGAGTAAGGTGGTCGCTGGTGAGGTGTTCGCTGGTGTAAAGGTGGTCGCTGGTGTAAGGTGGTCTGGAGTAAAGGTGGTAAAGCGGGTAAGGTGGTCCTGGAGTGGTGGTCGCTGGGTTAAGGTGGTCGCTGGAGTGGTCGCTGGTAGCTGGAGGTGGTCCTGGAGTAAGGTGGCTGGAGTTATGTGGTGGTGTAAGGGTGGTCGCTGGTGTAAGGTGTTCGCTGGTGTAAGGTGGTCGCTGGTGTAAGGTGTTCGCTGCTGGTGTAAGGTGGTCGCTGGTGTAAGGTGGTCGCTGGGTGGTGGGTTGCGTTCGCTGGTGTAAGGTGTTCGCTGTGGGTGGTCGCTGGTGTAAGGTGGTCGCTGGTGTAAGGTGTTCGCTGGTGTAAGGTGGTCGTTGGTGTAAGGTGGTCGTTGGGTGTAAGGTGGTGGGTGTAAAAGGTGAGGTCGTTGGTGTAAGGTGGTCGTTGGTGTAAGGTGTTCGCTGGTGTAAAAGGTGGTCGTTGGTGTAAGGTGGTCGTTGGTGTAAGGTGTTCGCTGGTGTAAGGTGGTCGTTGGTGTAAGGTGGTCGTTGGTGTAAGGTGGTCGTTGGTGTAAGGTGGTAGGTATAGTAAGGTGGTCGCTGGAGTAAAGGTGGTCGTTGGTGTAAAGGTGGTCGTTGGTGTAAGGTGGTCGCGCTGGTGTAAGGTGGTCGTTGGTGTAAGGGTGGGCGGTTGAGGTTGGGTTGGGTGTAAGGTGGTCGTTGGTGGAGTGGTCACTGGTGTAAAAGGTGGTCGCTGGTGTAAGGTGGTCGTTGGTGTAGGTGGTCGGTGGTCGCTGGAGTAAAGGTGGTCGCTGGTGTAAGGTGGTCGTTGGTGTGTAAGGTGGTCGTTGGTGTAAAGGTGGTCGCTGGTGTAAGGTGGTCGTTGGTGTAAGGTGGTAGGTATAGTAAGGTGGTCGCTGGTTGTGTAAGGTGGTCGCTGGTGTAAGGTGGTCGCTGGTGTAAGGTGTCGTTGTAAGGTGGTAGGTATAGTCAGGTGGTCGCTGGAGTAAGGTGCCGTAAGGTGGTCGTTGGTGCAAGGTGGTCGCTGGTGGCGTGGTCGCTGGTGTAAAGGTGGTCGCTGGAGTGGTGGTAGCTGGAGTAGGTGGTCGCTGGTGAGGTGTTCGCTGGTGTAAGATGGTCGTTGGTGTAAGGTGGTCGCTGATGTAAGGTGTTCGCTGGTGTAGGTGGTAGGTATAGTAAGGTGGTCGCTGGAATAAAGGTGGTCGCTGGTGAGGTGTTCGCTGGTGTAAGGTGGTCGCTGGAGTAAGGTGGTAGCTGGGGTAAAGCTGGTGGTGTTCGCTGGTGTAAGGTGGTCGCTGGTGAGGTGTTCGCTGGTGTAAGGTGGTCGCTGGTGAGGTGTTCGCTGGTGTAAGGTGGTCGCTGGTGTAAGGTGGTCGCTGGTGTAAGGTGATCACTGGAGTCAGGTGGTTGCTGGCGTAAATGGTCCGGAAATAATGTCGTTGAGGGAGTAATGTAGTCACGGGAGTAAAGTGGTCTCTTGAATAAGGTACTTAGTGCCTCTTGATATGTGGTGTAAGAATAGAGAATAGTCTTGTATGCTGTCTTTTGAACTCCGTCTAAAAAGCATAGGTATTATCAGTAAGTATGACCGTTGTTTAAGCTAAAGGTCTATGAAACATAACCCTGACCTAAGTCACACCGTGTTCTTTCTAAGTCTTGTCTTGGCTTGTTGACAAGTGAGGGTATAATGGAAAACGGTAATACATCAACCTTGTACTGTACATACAGTAGGTAGCGCCGTATTGGAAAGTCTCGGAGAATGAATCTTGTGATGACTGCAAAAACTTGATCCCCATTTGAGAGTGTTCAACTATTGTCTATATTAATGAATATGGCAACTGCTGCAACAATTTCCCCGTGCTAAATGATGAGGCAAATACACCACACCCGTTAAGTTTAAAAGAAATGTCACCAGATCAGGCAATTGAAGTGTAAAGTTGAAATGGTAACTACTATCTAACTAAGATATTTGATACTTTATGCTTTTTTAGAAAAATTAACAAAGGGATTCGAATCAACACGTTTTCTGTGTTAAATTCTCTAGAATGTTGCGACACCGGACAAAGATCTCCCTGTGACCACGCCCTCCTTATTCCTCTCACTCCTTCACCCATAAGACGCCCCTTCACTCACCACCTCATTATCTAACTCACATCCACAACACAAGTCCTTCAAAACTCTAGCACTACTCACAACACTACAAACTCTCACTCCGCCAAAGATACGTCCGGAGATTATCACCCTTATACTATGCTGTAAAAGGATCAGTGTTGTGCCCTTGAGATGACGGCCGTCTCCGATAAAAAAAAAAAAATACACGTTCACCATTGTTTTTACAACAGAAAAGAGAGGGTTCCATCTTTGGGGTAGGGGACCCCCCCATCCAATTTCAATTTCTTAACACTTCTGAGGTACATACACATCTCCACGCTAATTTTTCATTTTGTTTCTTAAAAACTGTAACCGTGCTCAGCGAACAGACACACACACACACAAAATAAACATAAACTGTGCTGTAAAGTTTATATGAAAATAATGGTTCAAATCGACAGACAGTCGTCTTTACATTATCGGAGGAAGACAAAAAGTAGCCCTGAGCGGCAGCCACGTGACCTACACGGCTCCACCCCTTCCTACTGCTGGCTTCACCACACCCTCTGCCTCTTCTCCACTCTCCTGCACTATGCTGGGGTTACTCCCTGTCACTCACACTCTCCTGCACTATGCTGGGGTTACATCCTGTCACTCACACTCTCCTGCACTATGCTGGGGTTACTCCCTGTCACTCACACTCTCCTGCACTATGCTGGGGTTACTCCCTGTCACATACACTCTCCTGCACTATGCTGGGGTTACTCACTGTTGCTCACACTCTCCTGCACTATGCTGGGGTTACTCCTATCCTCACACTCTCCTGCACTATGCTGGGATTTACTCCCTGTCACATACACTCTCCTGCACTATGCTGGGGTTACTCACTGTTGCTCACACTCTCCTGCACTATGCTGGGGTTACTCACTGTCAGCCTTACTCTCCTGCACTATGCTGGGATTTACTCACTGTCACTCACACTGTCACACCTATGCTGGGGTTACTCACTGTTACTCACACTCTCCTGCACTATGCTGGGGTTACTCACTGTCAGTAACACTCTCCTGCACTATGCTGGGGTTACTCACTATTTATACACTGTCCTGCACTATGCTGGGGTTACTCACTGTCAGTAACACTCTCCTGCACTATGCTGGGGTTACTCACTGTGCTCACACTCTCCTGCACTATGCTGGGGGTTACTCACTATCCAGTAACACTCTCCTGCACTATGCTGGGGTTACTCACTGTGCTCTCACACTCTCCTGCACTATGCTGGGGTTACTCACTGTCACTAACACTGTCCTGCACTATGCTGGGGTTACTCACTGTTGCTCACACTCTCCTGCACTATGCTGGGGTTACTCACTGTCAGTAACACTCTCCTGCACTATGCTGGGATTACTCACTGTTGCTCACACTCTCCTGCACTATGCTGGGGTTGCTCACTGTCACTAACACTGTCCTGCACTATGCTGGGGTTACTCACTGTCGCTCACACTGTCCTGCACTATGCTGGGGTTACTCTGTTGCTCACACTCTCCTGCACTATGCTGGGGTTACTCACTGTCAGTAACACTCTCCTGCACTATGCTGGGGTTACTCACTGTTGCTCACACTCTCCTGCACTATGCTGGGGTTACTCACTGTCAGTAACACTCTCCTGCACTATGCTGGGATTACTCACTGTTGCTCACACTCTCCTGCACTATGCTGGGGTTGCTCACTGTCACTAACACTGTCCTGCACTATGCTGGGGTTACTCACTGTCGCTCACACTGTCCTGCACTATGCTGGGGTTACTCTGTCATGATCGTGATGACGGCTAACCTGAAAACCTTAAGGATTCATATTACGCTCAAACGTCCACAAAACCTTCTGAGTCCCCCAGTGGAAACGTCCCCCGTTTTCTCTGTTTCCCCGCCTTTGTTTAGAGGGAACGTTGAATATAATCCACGGATTTAGTAGCAGACGCTGTATGTTGGGACCTGTTGCCATCCAACCCTTTGTAATCAATTTAATTTTGCTTTTGATAGCTGAGTCAGAGCATTGTTAGTGAAGATAATAGTAGGGAATGAAACTGAGTTCATAGTCTCAGTTTCAACGTCAGAGTGTACAGTAAATTAATTCATCGGAATAGAAGTAGGTGGACTCCCTGGCCTATTTTGAGTGAGGGCACGCGGGCATTTCTACCGTTAGTAAGTGCCCGTCCCTTCATCCATACAGGTCCCTAACGCAGCCTAGGCCGTGTCTGTAGCGTGGATGTTGTATCCACTATGTCTGGGGAGATGTCCGAGGTCCAGTAGGATCAGTTACCTTAGTGAGACCCGACCGTCAGACACTTCAGACTACCTATGGCCCCCATAGCTGACTCGTCTGGCCCTAACGCTCGGCCTGCGAGGTGACCCCGGATCACCAAGCCACACATCACTACCAGCCCCCATCATTGGTGGATGAGTGTCTAACTCAGTAGGGCTATTTGTGTGGTGGAATTAATCCACTGGGATCTTCAGAGTTCGTCGGAAAGTACTCCATGGTGGCTGGACCCCATGGCTGTTGCTTGAGTATCACCCCTGACGACTGAGTGTTGTAGTGGCAGTTGCCCTGGTCTTTATGGTGCTAAGTGACTATAAGAGTTGTGTGTTATTGAGTATGTCCACCCAGTAGTGGTGTGAGTATGTTGAGCCTGAGGGCCTAGAACTAGATTTCGTCTGTTGGTACAAATAAATTATTTCTCCTAATTTCATATTCATGTTTAAATAAATTTTGTATTTGTAAAATTGTGTCTATTATTTACCTACAGTATTTACCGTTATTTCTTCCCTATTGCTTGATACTATCATTACATCTACCCACAAGCCTCCTCTCGTCGCGCTACCAATGGTAATAAGTCTAAGAGTAAAAGGAATTGTTACTGGCACACCGAGGCCCTCATAAATGGTGGCAGCTCAGGCCCTCCTAAATGGTGGCAGCTCAGGCCCTCATAACTCACTGTTGCTCACACTCTCCTGCACTATGCTGGGGTTACTCACTGTCAGTAACACTCTCCTGCACTATGCTGGGGTTACTCACTGTTGCTCACACTCTCCTGCACTATGCTGGGGTTACTCACTGTCAGTAACACTCTCCTGCACTATGCTGGGGTTACTCACTGTTGCTCACACTCTCCTGCACTATGCTGGGGTTACTCACTGTCAGTAACACTCTCCTGCACTATGCTGGGGTTACTCACTGTTGTCACACTCTCCTGCACTATGCTGGGGTTACTCACTGTCCTAACACTCTCCTGCACTATTACTCATTGTCGCACACACTGTCCTGCACTATGCTGGGGTTACTCACTGTTGCTCACACTCTCCTGCACTATGCTGGGGTTACTCACTGTCAGTAACACTCTCCTGCACTATGCTGGGGTTACTCACTGTCAGTAACACTCTCCTGCACTATGCTGGGGTTACTCACTGTCGCTCACACTCTCCTGCACTATGCTGGGGTTACTCACTGTTGCTCACACTCTCCCGCACTATGCTGGGGTTACTCACTGTCACTAACACTCTCCTGCACTATGCTGGGGTTACTCACTATCACTCATACTCTCCTGCACCATTCTGGGGTTACTCCCTGTCCCTCACACTTCCCTGCACCATGCTGAGGTTACTCTGTCACTCACACCTTCTTGCACTATGCTGTTACTCACACTGCCCTATATCACACTCGCACTCTACTGTGTTACACTTTATCACTCACACTTCTGCACCACCCCACTCCTCAGTAGCAGGGAGGAAAAAACAAAACCAGCCGCTGACCATTGACGCCATTAAAGGTAAAAACCTGATATACCCCAATAAGTCCTGGCTGGCCGTGTACTCTAGGTTCTACACGTCGTTCTTGTGATAGAGTCACGGACTGAGGGGTCCTACAGGAGGTCCTTGTGGTGTTCATGTGTGTACTTGACTATAGCACTAGGTATATCAGGTGTGTCTACGTGAGTGCAGCTTCTGATGAGGCGTTTAGATGCACAGAGACATTCCAATACAGGTGTCTATACTGAGGCTGCGTTTACATAATTATAACGACCTCCACGTAGCCAATATTTTTGTAAAAGGAATTGCCCAGATGTATGTAGACACCTTCCCAGGGTCCTCTCCTCCTCCTCTCCCACCCCTGACTCCTCTACCATGCCATCACTACACATCAACTCACATGGCCATCTTAGAAAATATAAAGGTCGGGCCGGCCAGCAAGAAGTTCACACCACGGCGTAATTTTTGTTTTTGTTAAACACAAAGAAGTTTAAGTGTACACATCTGTCTTTGGGATCGAGGCAGCTGAGATTGGGACATGGACTAGTGGGCCACCTGAATTTGTAAAAGGCTGACAGGGGTGCTTTTACTGTTATCACTGTTTTATTGTTTTTAGCATTACATTTTAGTCCGGTTACCTTCGTACACCACTAAAATTATTGCTTTCGTTCATTCATGACTTATTGTTTTTTCTACAACTGAACTAAGGTTCCACCCTCAAACACAGACTCCACACGCAAACACAGACTCCACACGCAAACACAGACTCCACACCCAAACACAGACTCCACACCCAAACACAGACTCCACACGCAAACATAGACTCCACACGCAAACACAGACTCCACACCCAAACATAGACTCCACACCCAAACATAGACTCCACACCCAAACATAGACTCCACACCCAAACACAGACTCCACACCCAAACACAGACTCCACACCCAAACACAGACTCCACACCCAAACACAGACAGACTCCACACCCAAACACAGACTCCACACCCAAACATAGACTCCACACCCAAACACAGACTCCACACCCAAACACAGACTCCACACACAAACACAGACTCCACACCCAAACACAGACTCCACACCCAAACACAGACTCCACACCCAAACACAGACTCCACACCCAAACATACACTTTATACCCACTCGATTCCAGATTAATTTATCAGCTTTTCATGATCTTTCTCGTCTCTCAAAGCCGTTGCCGTGACGTTCCACTTTTAAAGGTTTCGGGTTCTTTTTGACCTCGTAACTTATATTGCAGGTGACTAAAGGCCACTTTCTGTATCATCATGGACCATTTTTTTCACCTGGAGTTTCCATTCAGCTTTTAAGTTCTTTTAATTATGATTGTGTATATTCTCTTCCACAATCTCTTTCTTTCTTCTTCTGACCCACCATCTAAAATACAAGTCACTCTCATCACCGGGACATTCTAATGACAGGGTTACTTCATTGAGCCTTCCCACACACCGTGTATCATGCGCTCTGCCGGTCAGTCCAGGTCCAGTTTTATCCTCAAATATTATTATTTGAGGAGGGCGCTCATCTCATTGGGTTGCGACAGTGTTTGGGATATATGTAGTACTTTTTTAATATATTCGATTTTTTTATAACAATAAAAAATGGTTAATTTTTAAGAATACTAGTGATATTAAAAAAAAACCTATTATTTATCGAAGCGAATTCGTTTACAACTCTCCTACCGGAACATACCGATGATCGTTTGCTGCTTGAAGAGTGATTTCTGTAATTTTGAAGGTGCAGTTTACGGGTGCTATACTTGACTTCTATTTGAGGAAATAATATAAATTTCCTTGGGCATGAACGAATGAAATGAATCAGCATTTCTCTCTTACATAGGGAAATGTGTTGAGGCTGTCAGCTTCCAAAATTTCAAAATTATTCATAAAATTTTATCTTATTAAACAGGATGGATGATCTACACCAGTTAATTGAATTGGAAGTGGCGACGTAGCCGGGAATTCCCGGCTGGGAGGACTGGAGGCTACGGAGTCGGGACGTTAAGTCGGTTGGAAAAGTCATGTATCCTAATATATGAGAGTTGTTGGGTAATGAACGTATTTTTTCATAGGGCGCTTCCCCTTCTCATGAACATTCCAGTCACCCACAGGGAATCCCTATGAATATCTGTAGGTATTAATCACGCCATGAGCTTTCACTACGCTTCATGAATATATACCAAATTTAAGCATTGCCTATAGGAATACCCTACACCCCATGCTACCTGACCTAGCTTGGAGAAGGACGTGCCCTAAGTGCTCGTGTTAGTGACCATAGGAAATGGCCGCCGTGGATCGTTGTGTTGTGGGGGAAGAGGGACGGTGTGTGAGGAAAGACGACCCCTGGCCACTCTGTTAAGTCAGCTGGAGCAGTTCTGGAGAGAGATAAACATTTTAAAGGGGGAGAACGAAGCCCTCAGGACTGAACTCCTTCAGGTAGGTGTCCTGCCTAACAGGACACCTGCCAAGAAGGGTCAGGAGGAGCAGGCGTGGAGAGTGGTTGTCTCCAAGGGGACTAGGGTCAGACTCAGGAAAGTTGACCAGGGTGTGGAGTGCAGTATCCCCTACCAAGTGTTGGAGGAAGCTGGCGAGGAAGAGAAGAGGCAGGACGAGGAGAGAAAAGGGCAGTTGTTCAGACCCTGCCCAGTGGTAAGGTCGTGGTAGTTGGGGACAGCCAGGTGAGGTTCTTAGATAGGACTTTTTGTGCAAGAGATAGGAAACGTAGGACTAGGGTGTGTTTTCCTGGAGCTGGGATAGGGCATGTAGCCGAGAGGATTGATAGGGTTTTGTCACGGGAGAGTACCAAGCCAGTAGTGTGTCTTAGTGTAGGAGGTAACGGCATAGGAAAGGTTAGGAGTGAGGAACTTTTCAAGAGGTATAGGGAGGCGCTGGGGAAGGTTAGAGGTAGGGGAGGGATCCCGATAGTATGTGGTGTCTTGCTTAGAAAAGGAGTTGGTGGTGAATGGTTGTCAAGAGCAATTGGTGTCAACGGCCGTCTTGACAGATAATGCAAGTCAATATCAGTCCCATTCATTGACTACTGGGACAACTTCTACGGCAGAAGGGACCTTTATGCTAGGGATGGGGTGGCAACCCTGGCTGGCACTCTCGAGAGGGCAGTTCAAAAGATGTCGAAGTCTTTAAACTGCTAGGGGAACATATGAGCACAGGGGTGGAGGAGACTACTGTGGGAGCAGGTAAACAAAGTGAGAGGTTACAGGGAAATAGTGCTTGGAATTATGCCAAAACTAAATTAGGCAGGGAGTTAAAACATAAACACGACAAAGAGAAGACTCAGAACACGACTAACTTAAATGTCTTCTACGCAAACAGTAGAAGTATGAGAAACAAAATGGATGAAATCAGGGCGTTGGTATGTACCGAAAAAAATCGATATAATAGCATTCACCGAAACATGGATAAACCTAGACTCACGGAGTTACCTGTCGAATACCAAACATCATCATTAACTGGAATACGCTGGATAGCTTCAAACATAGATTGGATGGTTATATGGGCAATAGGGGTTGGGTGTAAATGGGACTGCCTAGTATGGGCCAATAGGCCCGCTGCAGTTTCCTCCATTCTTATGTTCTTACGTTCTTACAATGAGTTACTGGGTGGTGCGGAGAGCATAAAATGGGACATGCCAGACGAAAGGTTATAAACCCTTACCTGGTTGGACTGTGACTTGTGTGACCTTGATAAGGTGCAAAAGGTCAAGGTCAAATAGAACAAAACTATTTCCATATTTCCAGTACTCCTGTTTGCATGACCTTCAGCGAGTCCATCATCTAAATACTCTTTATGTCTACTATGTGAGTCCATCGGTTGCTGCTAGACGGCTTTTACAAAGTAGTTTCCATCATCCCAGTATATGTCCCACTATACCTATACTGTACGTGATATGAAACGAAGCAAGTATTGGTAAACTCACGCAACACTGCACCTCAGTAGAAAGTGAGTTTCTACCAGTGACAAAACTTGCATAAACGGTATAGAGTTTCTGTCACAGCTAAACTTACATATATAGAGCATGTTGCTGTGATACTATTACTGTGCTTCAACATAAGTTGTTTAAGCGCTAGACGTTTTTGTGTATAATGCTTTTACTACAAGTAAACTTTTACTTGAATTAAGTTTATTTTAGTTCAAAACTATACGATTAAGTTTGGTGGAATTTAGGTAAATTTAGTGGCTCTGGTAAGTTACACGAGCCCAAAACCACAAGTACAGTAAATACATAAAATATTCGTCAGCGAATAAGTGACTTATGCATTAGATAAATGGTGTATAGAGCTGACAACGCAGGTAAACAATTAAAGAGGAAACATTGATCCTCACCCGCCAGACCGATCAAGACGAACATGATCGAGTCACCGCTACTGATGCTCTTCTCATCCTCGTCATCATCGTCATCATCATCCCAGTCGTCGTCGTCGTCGTCGTCAAATTTGTGCGTCTTGAGGATGAAGGTGCCAAAGACGATGAGCACGACACAGAAGACGATGACAAATAGCATCACCCGACGTGTGATTCTCCAAGGACCCACCTGAAAGAAAGGGGGAGCATTAGAACTCTCTCTCTCTCTCTCTCTCTCTCTCTCTCTCTCTCTCTCTCTTTTTCTCTCTTTTTCATTTATTTCTCCCTCTCTCTCTCTCTTCTTTCCTTTTCCTCTCTCTCTCTTTCATCACCTTCTGCCCCTACACTTAAGTACGAGTGTTCTGTTTTTATAAGATATACCAGCTCCTAGTTAGACCTTGAGCACTCGCAGCTGTTAGGGAACAGAATTGTGGCATCAACCCAAAGTATTGTGTTCTTACAAGAGTCACACAGCAGCAAAGATACTCAGAAATAAACACTACTGACTGATAGATAGTTATACTTTCATTAAAATCATCATACAAGTGTACATACTATCTATATCTATATGTGACCCAGAAGTAGATGCCAGATATTGCCAGGTGTTCAGGGAATTTTGTCTGCAACTATCTAACCAGCAGCGAACACGTACTGTAGCAATATTAATTTTAAATTAGACAAATTTAGATTAAGGCATGAGATAGGTAAACACTGATTTGGAAATAGAGTAGTGGATGAGTGGAACAAGTTGCAGAACATAATCATTAACTCGAACACGCTGGGAAGCTTCAAATATAGGTTGGACAGATATATGAGCGATAAGGGTTGGGTGTAAACGGGGCTGCATAGTGTGGGTCAATAGGCCCGCTGTAGTTTCCGGCTTATGTTCTTAAAAAAAGCCATTATATACTGTAAACTCGTAATGTCTTGCCTGCTGTGACATTTTACATGTAAATATTACTGAGATGGGTTAATTTCATTACCCGACCTTCAAGCTACCCAGCGCACCGGAAAAGGTCACGCCAGCCTCTGGAAGCTGTCGGGCTAGCGGGCTCGGTTGTAGTGTGTTTGCCTACACCCTGACATTTATATTTACTCGGCAGGAGTTTGAACGGATACAAATACCAGATTTTAACATCTAAAAGTTCCTTACTAATTACATTCTTAGTATTTTCAGTAATACAGGTTCCCTGTTATAAACCACTGATTCCAGGCATTCCCAGGAAGATCCTTGTGTCAGTGTTAAGAAACGCTCAGCGAAACCCATGTTCAAAAAGTGAGGTTTGCAGTTTAAGCATTTTAAGTAATAAAAATGAAAAATAAATATTCCTATGATTTTGGACTTTTAAGTCACCTTATATACGTACAGATTTTTTAGTACAGTAATCAGGTTACGTTCCAAAATCAGCATCAATTCCTGTTGGAGTATCAAGTCCTCCACCTGGACGTCTCAGCGCCAGTCCAAAAAGTCTTAGTTTTTATGAAATACTTAATTTGTTGAAGCGATCCTTCCGTTTTTTTTGTACTAATAAAAGCGAGAGTTTGTATTACCGTGAACCATTGAATAATATAATACACGCAACAAATACTACGGATTATGTGACGTCAGCCAAGGATAAAATAATGTTTATAGTCCTTGACGTCAGCCGTCCTAGTGACGTCATAGTCAAATATTAGTTGCGACAGAGGTCAAAGTTCAAGGAAGACACCATTAAGAGTCCTACTTCAGTTTTTACTTGTAGTGACGTCATAGCTTAGGATGATCTTGATTTTGCCGTTTACAGCGGCTACTTTAATGTGCACCCCACACTCATCCTGTGAGCGATAGCCCAAAAGGATTACAGAGTACAGTTTACAACGGGTCATAATAATTAACCCCCGTTGTCAGGATATTATGGCACTGAATGTTACACAGTATTTCAATTACATTATTTGTTTAGTTCTATACATAAAGGGTAACTATTCACAAATGCGTGAGTACAGGCGTGTGAGGCAGTATGTCTGGCCGCACACTTTGTTATTCACATTTGCGTGAGAAGTATTCAAGCACATTGTGTATTTGGTTCTGTACATGAGAACTGATATAGTTACTAAGTGCAAAAAAGTGGCTACAATCTTAATATGTCGGCTATCTTGCCATTAGAGATGAAGTGTTGTGCCATTTCACACACAGTGTGCTTGGACCTGTCCCTAAAAGGTTCTATCTTCACATAGTCGAGGACGTAGTGTTCAAGTGTGTGGCCACACTTTACATTTAGTCTTGTTTACATCTGCTTGGGGAACATACTGCCAGAGGTACTTATATCCTAACCTTAATCAAGCGGTTACAACATCTTGTGATTTAGTGATCTTGTTACTTGCTCCATATACATGTTTCACTTGATACATCTCATCATGGCAAACTATGGATCGACTAGTGCCTGTTTGCACGTGTCCACTTGCGTCAAATTCGTCAATAAGTTCTTTCCTAATTACAGTTTTAAAGGGTCCCTTTAACAGACCCAAATTGTATTCAACAGTGTCTTTGTTAGTCACAAGTTTGGCGAGGGCATCAACTCTGTCATGTTTTATGAGGCCTATGTGAGAGGGGATCCACAACAGTTTGACCTTGACACCCGGTCAACAAGGTACGTATATTTGTGTCTGGCTTCAGAGACAAGCGCGTGACAACTTGAGTTGAGGGTGTCAAGAGCAAGTAGTGAGGATAGAGAGTCAGTGATGATGAGACTGTCAGTGACAGTGGTTTCAATGAATGTAATAGCTGTGAGTATGGCAACTAATTCAGTTTGTAGAGTGGAAGCCCAGTTGCTAATTCTAACTCCTTTCTCAATTATATTACCGTCAGGTTGAGTCACAACAATAGCACTTCCAGCCCTCCCACAGACGGTGTTAAGAGATCCATTAGTGTAGATGGTCTGTGTGATATTATCATTAGTCTGTAGTGTGTGTAAGTGTTCAAGAGCTCTCACTTTGGCAGTGTGTTGGAGATGAATACTTTGTATAATTAATTTTTTAGGCGGATATGTCGGTATTGTGATATCGAAGGGAACTGTCCGCCAGTGTGGCAGAAGCGCTGTTGTGTCTCAACTTTGTACAGATGGTCTAGTCCAAATATCTTCATATGTGTAGCTGTAGTTTGGATCCATTTAGACTCACCAGTCCCATGGTTCATACATTCTAGCAATTTTAAGGAAACAAAGTTATCAGGATCATCACGCAGAAGCCTCAGGGCTATCATGAGAATGACTTCAATTATTCTTTCTTTAACACTGGGTATACCAAGTTCTTTCCTCATATTAAGTACTTTAGTGCTCATGGGACATCCTAGGATAATTCTGAGGGATTTATTTTGCATTTTCTCGAGCTTGTCAACGCCTTTCTTGTCACGAAGGACCATGGCTGGTGCGTGGTAATCTATCAGAGATCTTACATTGCCTAGGTACATTGTTTTAACAATTCTAATATTAGCACCATAATGTGGGCTGTACCCCGCTACACTTCTAAGAGGTCTCAGTCTGTCAGTACATTGGCGGGTTAGCTGTTGTATGGCAGGTAAGGTACAAGGGCCGGAGGCACCAAGATATTTAAAAGAAGAAACATAGTCAATCATGTTGCTACCTATCTTGAACTTGGCGGGGCCGCGTTTGCGGTTACCAGCTTGTTTGTTGAACACCTTAGTTTTCTCAGTGGAGATAATGAGACCGAGGTTCTCACAGGCTGCTTGTACATGGTTCAGGGTGGTTTGCATTCACGATGCGTTTTAGTATGTATAAGAATATCATCAGCATAGCTGATTGTGATATTGCTGGGGTTGTCTGGTATTAAATTTAACAATGCATTCATAAGAGCATTGAACAAAGTGGGGCTAAGTACTCCACCTTGAGGGATACCAAGTTGCATATCTTTAACTTCACTTTTGTAACCCTGAAACAGTGCAGCAGCCCTTCTGTTGGTTAGGTAACCTCCTATATCCATTTTGGCTAGTTCGTACAATATCAGTTGCCTACTGGCAATCTCAAATGTAGCTTTTAGGTCAAGAAATGTGGTGTATCTGTGCCTTTCATCACCATGCACAGTTAGGAATGTGGTGATGCAATTATGTACACCTTTACCATGGGTGAAGCCATTTATGTTAGGAGACATGTGTTCTCTGATTCTATATACGAGTCTGCCAAGAACCATCCTCTCAAAGGTTTTACAAAGGCAGCTGGTTAGTGATATGGGACGAAAAGAATCAGGCTGTTCTGGTTTTGGTACAAGAATACTGCTGGTCCATGATGTGGGTAGTAGGCCCTCGGCATGACTCATATTGTACAATACCAATAATGAATTGCCCGGCACACGCGTTAGTAGTCTAACGATGTTGCAGGTGACTCCATCCTCTCCAGGGTCAGTAGACTTACCCCTGGCGAGAGCGGCGTCAAGCTCCCACTCAGTATATGGAACATCACACTCATTGTGCTGTTTGCCCAGCATAAAGTTAATAAGAATACTGTACTTCTCTCTAAATACTTCGCATCAAGGAGTCCCCGAGTCCTAGCTGGTAACATGTCATAGCTAGACACATGAGCCCACTTTGTTATTAGCTCATTCGACTTTTGCAGAGGGTTTGGATGGGAGACGTGTCTACTGTTTCTATCTCTGATTGCGTTTGTCTTTCAAGGCTTTGTTGAGGGATGTGTGTTGGTTCAGGCTGTTGACATATGTCTCCCATGCATTTTGCCTGAGTTCGTTTACACGTTCCCTGACAGCAGCAAGGGAGACTTGATACAATTGTAACATTTGAGGTGTTCTAATTTGTTTGTAACCGCTTAGGAAATGGGTCGTTAGGTGTGTTAATGAGGGCCGGTTAATGAGGTCATCACAGAACTGGGAGTCAGACCTGCACAAGTGCTGCTCAATGGTCTAAGAGTATGGCAGGGTGACTGTAGGTGTGGCAGGGTGACTGTAGGTGTGGCAGGGTGACTGTAGATGTGGCAG
>NW_024737697.1:2654332-2908168 GCF_018991925.1 Homarus americanus
GGGACCGAGGGTGTGACAGGGACCGAGAGTGTGACAGGGACCAAGGGTTTGGCAGGGACCGAAGGTGTGGCAGGACCGAGGGTGTGAGGCTGTGGCAGTGTTACCGAGAATGGATAGGTATGGTAGGGACCGAGGGTGTGAGAGTGTGGCAGGGTGACCGAGGGTGTAGCCTGGTGACCGATGATGTGGTAGCGTTACCGAGGGTGTGGCAGAGTGATTGAGGGTTTGGCTAGGTGACTGAGGATGTAAAAGGTGTGACTGAAGACGTGGCAGGGTGATTAAGGGTGTAAATGTTGACAGAGGGTATGACAGGATTACTGAGGGTGTGGCAGGGTGACCGAGGATGTGGCAAGATTACTGAGGGTGTGGCAGGATTGCCGGGAGTATGGCAGAATGGGTGAGGATGTAAAAGGGTGACCGAGGATGTAAAAGGGTGACCGAGGATGTAAAAGGGTGACCGAGGGTGTAAGGGTGACCGAGGATGTAAAAGAGGTGACCGAGGATGTAAAAGGGTGACCGAGATGTAAAAAGAGGTGACCGAGGGTGTAAAGGGTGACCGGATGTAAAGGGTGACCGGAATCCATAAGGGTGACAAGGGATGTAAAGGAGTGACCGAGGATGTAAAAAGGGTGACCGAGGATATAGAGGTGACCGAGGATGTAAAAGGGTGACCGAGGATGTAAAAGGGTGACCGAGGATGTAAAAGGGTGACCGAGGATGTGACAGGGTGACCGAGGGTGACCAAGGGTGTGACACAGTAAACGAGGGTGTAGTGAGGAACTAGGTGTTGTGAAGAATGAACTTCATCATCAGAGCTCCTGCTGACTAAGATACGAGAATACAAGCAATTGTCAACAAACTTACTGCAGAAACATACATTCTGACTTAATTTCTTTAACTATTTCGTTATTACCTAATTTCTTTATTAGAAAAGGCTATATCATTAAAACAGCCATTATCTGGGAACTGATCACCTGAAATTCAGTATTATTCATTCTTATTAACATGAAATCGTCAACAAACATCTCTTTATTCTCATATACCCATTTACTGTCAAAGGAAAGATTAAAAATTATTAATATCTACTCATATTTACATCATCTCATCATCATGGAAGGCTATGGTGTGTTATAACCATTCACTCCTCCCAGGGCAAGAATGGACATCAGTAGGTACACACCCGGGTGTTTACCTCTACCTACACACACTCGCTAAGGCATTGGTTGGGAGACAATACTAACCTGTAGGGCGGCTTTGAGGAAGTGATTTGTGTCCTGCATTGTGGATCCTGGATTCCTGCAAAATAAGGAAAGATTGGTCAACTTATTTTCATAAAGTATCAAAATTATGCCGTGCTCTTGAGAAAAATTACGGGTGAATCAGAGTGGGATATCGTTGCCTTTCTAACAATATATTCTTTGTGTGTAATTGCAACTGCGAAGATCGATAGGGAGGTGAAAAGTATTCAGCAAGGTCAGTTATATACGCTATGGAACAGTTCTGACATAAAAATGTGGTGAGAGGAGTGTTGGTAGAACACGTTCAGATGTTCTGTTAGTTGTTGTAAAGCGTCGCTTGGGTTTATAGCAACAAAACCGAAGTTAATCGCCTTGTACGTCTGTCTTAGGATGCTTTACTACACGGTCCAGAGCTGTGCATTGGCTCACAAATTAACGACTGGCTGGTATAAGACAAACTCACGCACATATTTAAGGAATCACAAACAAACTGACACATAGATACAGACCAAACATAGTCATTTTTACACCTCTCTCTTGTGCTTATCTGTGCAAATAAAATTGGTTCCTACCCCCCCCACACACACACATTTACTTACGTTTATAGTGATACACCGTGGGCCGGTGGAGACGTTGTTCCTGGTTATGAAAGGGTGCGGATTTGAAGCCGACGGCGTTGATGCCACTTCATGTGGCTGTATAGGTCGATGCTGGAGCTGTAGTTTTTGCCGCAGGTGGGGCAAGGGTGTTGTGGGTCAGGAGGGGCGGCTCCTGCAGCACGTTGATGTTGTCTAGACCTCTTGATCAATTGAACAGGATGATGCTAGTTGCTACCGGGGTAAAAAGCTGCACAACTTTAAGAGGTTGGGCGTCGATGGTGAAGACTGGTATGTCAGGGGGGAGGCACGCGTACTGTGCAAGTACTTTTGTCTTCCCGGTGTTAACTTTGAGACCCTGAGGCTTTATAATTGGCCGAGATCACCATCTGCTGAACTTGTGTTCTGGTGCGGGCTTGGAAGCGCCGTAGGTTAAAAAGGCTACCGTCTAGCCGGTATTATATGCGGACACCGTTGTATTCATTAAAGATGTCGTACGAGAGGAGGGTTACTGCTACAAGGAACATGTTGAAGATGGTAGAGACAAAGTTACGTTCCTGCTTCACACCGACACCGATACTGAAGGGGTAAGACACTCCTCCCGCCAGAGCTTTAGCGCTCATGCCGTTTTGGAATTGTTGGACGTTGTTACTGAATTTAGACAGCACTACGAACTTCTGTAGCAGTAGCCAGAGGAGTTCACGGGTGACAGTGTTGAAGGTCTTGGTCAACTCAATAAACGTGAAGAAAATATCTTTGTTTTCTTCGTGGCATTTCTCTTGGATCTGCCTTGCGATATAGATTATGCCAACGGTGTTGCAATCTGTTCTAAATCCATATTGAGTCTCTGGGGGTATTTTCAATAATGAGTTCCTGCCAGTCGGTGCAGTACCTGTCTGGCCAGCACCTTGCCACCGACCGCCGAGAGGGATATCCCCGACTATTATCGCAGTCAGCGTTGTCTCTCCTTGTAGATGGTCACTGTATTAGCATCTTTCCATCCATGGGGGATTACTTCAGTTCTACAGATGGTTGCAATCAATAAGAAAAAACGCTGGGAGAGTAAAATAAAAAAACTTCTTATTAGTTGTTTTTGAGATCCTTAATGGCGCCGGGGACCTCCTAAAACTAAGGTGGGCCATCGACGGTAGGTTGGTGGTGTATGTGGCAGGTCATTCAACACTTCAGGTTCAGTTGGGTTGCCCTGAATGAAAAGGTTGCTAATATGCTTCGCCCACCTGTCCAGGGCGCCGACCACACACACACACACACACTGAAACAAGCGCAACATGCTCACTAACAATAGCCAGAACTGTGCCAAACTGGTCTACAGATAAATTACCAGACACGCACGCACAGAAGGCGAGGGATAGCATTAATCTGTGTACCTGTTGACGTTATGAAATCATACAGGCAAGAAGGGAAGGAGAGTCCAATATATATATATATATATATATATATATATATATATATATATATATATATATATATATATATATATATATATATATATATATATATATATATATATATATATATATATATATATATATATAGATTGGTAGGTCGTTAGGTAGGTAGGTAAGTAGGTAGGTAGGTAGGTAGGTAGGTTGGTAGATAGGTAGCTCGGTCGGTAGGTTGGTAGATAGGTAGCTCGGTCGGTAGGTAGGTAGCTCGGTTGGTAGGTAGGTCGGTAGGTCTCGGTCGGTAGGTAAAGGTAGGTCGGTGATACAAGTTCACACTGGTTCAGCAGGTACTGTACACATACAGAGTGCAGGTATACAAACAATGGTCGAGTGTTATCAAGGACATCTAATTTGAATTACTGTTTACCGTTGTCTACATACCTGACCTCCGTGTACATGCTTAACCCCTTCTGTAAGGGGACGTCACTTTTAATATTCGATTTGGCTATCCCCAGAGGGGAACCCGTACACTAGGAGATATACTCAGTGCTACTCTAACATATGTGCATAAAACATTATCAACAAAGAAACGCACACACACGAAGCTCAGCCTCACCAAAGGATAAAGTAATCGTATTTTTGTTATGAACTTTGGTGACGTGTTGCAATAGTCTGATATTTATGTCTAGGTGACATGTCCTCCTGCTCAATGACGTAAATCGTTAGTTCATTTTACATTAGTCTTCGTTCATTGGTGATCCATTTTTTCGTTTCCTGTTATACCAGCTTTTTTATGGCTACAAAACTCTCATAAACCTTTTTTTGTTCATTTATTTATCTTTTAGGTTTATGTTCTTGTCTTCTAAATGAGAACTCGACCTCTTTTTTTAACTGTTACTACACGCTTCTTTATGGTCATCTACTGTACATGTTCCCGTTTTCTAGTGATTACAACTACGAGTGACTCTTCCATTATATTCTTCTGAGCTCCACTATTCTCTGATACCTAACTTTTTTGTAACATTAAATGAATGGGGGAGATAATATTCCCCCCTGCATTTAATTTTTTTAAATTTGTATTGTATTTTTAGATATACTTTGTCTTATTCTACGCATACATACAGTCCTGTTAGGAGTTATTCCCTGTAATTTTTAAACCTTGTCTCCTTTAATTATTTATATATTCTCTTCCTGTACATTCGGAATTTATCATTGTATTTTGGAAAGCTTGACTTAATCTTGCTCAAGGTGAATGGAACAATGTGTGTGTGTGTGTGTGTGTGTGTGTGTGCGCTCGTTGACGAAGGTGTGTGTCTTCCTGGTGGGCAGTAAGTGAGGGAGGGAGGGAGGGAGAAAGCAGGGCGGGAGACCGTAGTCGTGTTCTTGGGTCGTTTGGACCTCCACCTGCTTCCTCTCTCACCACTGTTTGCCTCTCCCTTTCTCCCCTGCCATACACTGATGTCAATGTTCATCACTGACGGTAACTTAAGCGGTGACTATAAAAGATCAATGTCGACCCCAGCTTCAAACGCTTCCATCAAGTTATCGCTGACAAGTTTAAACAATAACGTCAGGTCTCGCAAACTAATGAACTTTTTATAGCAAGTATCCCCCAAAATTCCAGAATCTGGACCACGAACGTAAAATGTTATTGGTAGCACAGCGTATAATAAAAAGACAATGATAATTTTATACATCACTTTCTTCTCCACGAAGCAAATGTCTTCCTGTGTATTGATATTTTTATTTTTATTCAGTTTTATTCAAGATCTGCGGCGTTACTTGTTTCAGTATCAGAGAGTTACTTCATGTGTTTCGTCAGCAATAACGTGTCTGGTCTCAGTGTCACGTGTGTCTGACACACGTTTATCGCAATATGATATTATCATTTTATTGTAATAAGGAAGTATCGACCGAGAATATTTTGTGTCAAGAAAGTAAGAATGGTGACTGGCAGAGTTTATCTCAAGGAGGATTGAAAATAGTAACCAAGAAGGTTTTTAAGTCAAGTGACAGTGAATCTTCGATCACAAGACGAAAATAACATTATGTCTATTGTAACACGAGATTATCGAGTGGCGTGATTTTGCAACACACCAGAAAGCGAAACAAGGAACCCGAAATCGAGTGAATTTGCGTCATCACCTGAGTCGCAGTAGAGACGCGCCCTCCACCGCCAGCCTTGACCTTGACACACAAGTGGAGGTGAGTGTGGAAGGGGCATAGGCACACACTCCACCCCCTCCCCCAAAAGAAAAAAAAAAAAAAACATCAGTTTCAAGCTCCAAATCAAAACAATGTTACTGGATTAACAGTCTCGGTACAGGGAAGAGGACAAGTAGTGAGATGATAGCCAATGAAATGTTAAGTCTTCACCCCGCCAGATATCGCTCGTAAACAAATAATTTTAAATTTCAAAACAAAATATATTATTACACCGCAGTCCACAGGAACAGTAATAGATGACTTTCAGTTCATATCTTGTTCTATTTTTCCTTGAGATAAACTCACACAAAAATATATTCTCGATATCCTAACTTGTCGTTTTGAATCAAAACACGTTATAATGTATTGTTAAACTAAGTAAGATCTCACTCACAAATAAATTAGAGATATTGTTTTGCTGGCAACAAGAAAGAAGTGTTGTATCCTGTTTGACGTGCTGCCGGGGTCCAGGTTCACACAGATTCATACTTTGTATTTGTTCCTCTTCTAGGAGGTCAGAGAACGTGTTTACTGAAGCTACAGTTCCTGTGTAATTTTGACCCCTTCTTGAATACCATAGTCGTGTCGTAGCTGAAGTGAATGGTTAGATACGATCTCATTCCTGCTGATAAGGAGGAAATTTAGCTTACGAACCTTTCGACTGGAAGGTGGCGCGTTGTGGCTCGAGAGTGCGTGTGTGTATATGTATGTGTATGTGTGTGTGTGTGTGTGTGTGTGTGTGTGTAGGGGACTTCCCGGACACCCGATAAGCTAGTTAAAATATCAGGCAGTTGTTGAGCTTCCCAGTCCACCTACGCCATAGTTATATGCGGGTATACCAGTAGGTTCCAGATGTCAAATCAAAATGCTAAAATTTCATGCATAAGCCGTCTGTGATGCGTGAATTTAATATTATTAACTGTAAGTTAGGAGTAAATTGTCCTTCATTTTAAAACACCCCTAAAAGTGTTTATATGTGAGGTTGTTGATATTAAATCAATGAAAACAAGTAAATTGTATACTGAATACCAGTGTGTTGATGATCGGAGACTGTGTGTGCGTGTGTGTGTGTGTAGCGGGAGTGGACAGGGAATGCTTTTTTGTGCGTAGTCACGAAGGCCACTAGCAACCCAACCTGAGAGACTCCCACACCTCTTAAAGTATAATTAAGCGGTGAGAATCTGACGCAGGTTCAAGCAACATTATATCTGTTTGAAAGTTTTCCATATACAGTATATACACTACTGTATATGAACAGCAATTTTTATTCTAGGGATCTTTTATCACTGACGAGACACATGTTGCAACAGAGGTCCCAGGCTAAGAATTTACCACTACAGTGATGTTTTATGTGGTAAAGCATTTTATAGGTGGCATGAGGGAAATATGTACACTACTTGTTAAATAAAGTTGTTTTATATTTGCTGCTGGTAATTCTCTCTCTCTCTCATATACTGTATATATATATATATATATATATATATATATATATATATATATATATATATATATATATATATATATATATATATATATATATATATATATATATATATATAGAAACAGTATACACTATAAAAGTCACCAAAGCAAAAGAAAACTTCCACAGTCATCTTCCCTGGGGGCAGACGTCTTGATCACTCTGCAGGGATCACGTACACCACCGAGTCCAGCTCCTCAGAATTCCCTCAGGACGAGCGCCTCTGCTTGGAGCATCGATATACGTGCAATGCTGTTTTGGATACCAAACTCAGCAGCACTAATAAATATTCTAAAAAATTCCTGGATGAACTAAAATTAATAAATGAACAATGTAGGAGTTGTGTCAACAAGGAAGACGATACAGTATTAAGAATCCTTCCAAGTGGGTCGCGTTTTTTGTCAAGCTCACGCGGCTATAAATTTTCAACTTGTCCGTCCTGAGTTGGGTATAAAATTATTCTTATGTCGACAGTGAAGAAAAGTTTTGATCAAGTCAGGTTAAGGTTCTTTCGATAGCCTGACCTAACTGAAATGTATAATATTACTGTATACTGAATATGATGAATTTAGTTGTTATTAAAAAAAAAAAGAGCCCTCGTCGATGGAGTACTAGGAGCTTCGTCGAAGGAGTACTAACGAAGGAGTATTCTTCGACGAAGCTCCTAGCACTCCATCGACGAGGCTCTTAGTTCTCTGTCGACGAGGCTCTTAGTACTCCGTCGACGAGGCTCTTAGTACTCCGTCGACGAAACTCTTAGTACTCCGTCGACGAAACTCTTAGTACTCCGTCGACGAAACTCTTAGTACTCCGTCGACGAAACTCTTAGTACTCCGTCGACGAAACTCTTAATACTCCGTCGACGAAACTCTTAATACTCCGTCGACGAAACTCTTAGTACTCCGTGGGCGAGGCTGTTAGTACTCCGTGGGCGAGGCTCTTAGTACTCCGTCGACGAAACTCTTAGTACTCCGTCGACGAAACTCTTAATACTCCGTCGACGAAACTCTTAGTACTCCGTGGGCGAGGCTGTTAGTACTCCGTGGGCGAGGCTGTTAGTACTCCGTCGATAAATTCTTAGTACTTCGTAGAAGAGGCTCCTAGCACTCCGTGGACGAGGCTCTTAGTACTCCGTGGGCGAGGCTGTTAGTACTCCGTCGATAAATTCTTAGTACTTCGTAGAAGAGGCTCCTAGCACTCCGTGGACGAGGTTTGTATTGAGCCTTATTTACTAAATTCCAAGCTGGGCTAAACTTGACCTAACTTCTGGTTAAATCCATCGTAACAAACATAACTTCAACTAAAACATAAGCTAATCTAACCTTCACATAAATACTAATTACGAAACTATTTATCTTTCTTTGCTACATCTGGGTACAAGATAAGTTCTGATTGTAGGTTAAAGTTGTATTGTGACAATCCGTGTACTTATTGCACCTTATATAGGCAGTGCACCTCCGAAGACAAACTCATATTAGAAGTTACTGAAATTTGCAGCTTTATTAATTTGTGAGTGTGTATATTTTATGAAAACATATTTAAAATGCCCCATGCAAGTGTTTTCAGCAGCAATTATATAAGATATTAGCTTACTGCCCTGTGTTTTTTCTGAATGCTTGCCACATGTTTTTAAACAGACACGTACTGTATAATGTTGTCATATAGTGAAGGTGGGCGAGGTGGTGGCGCCAGAAAAGACATAAACACACAAGTGATAGTTTCCTGCTATTATTATTTCTCAACTTCCCGAGACGCAAAGAGCTGCACCATAATCATAACTAAGAGGTTTACTAATTCACTCGTTGGTCTAGAAAACCTTGAAAGTCATATAGGTTTAAAAATTAGCAGGTAACACGCCCAGCATATAAAAAAAGATTCCTCGTATCCTTGGATCGCGGGCCCCATTGTGTTCTCTTAGGTTACCAAAGGGACAGTTTATGGCGCTGACTAATTTAGGTGGAGTCCCTTGTGGTGTCAGTACTCGGGCGGGTGTAAATTTAGTTTCTTCAGCGTTTTGCCATCACGATTACGTAAGTGAAGAACAGGTAATAAAGTTCTTGTGATTTTTTAACAGTAGTAAAACTGTTCGCGCCACGTCACTTTGAAAAATTCCAGCGCCTCAATTTGTTTCGCTACCATGAAGTTGCCTGTTGGTCGTTATTTGTTACAGCTTCGTGTTTTGACGCTAAGTAAACTTACGCTGGTTAGAGATTTTCATGGATCTGGGAGACATAATAATGATCTGTAATAAGACTTAAACGTGTTATCTTATTACGAAAGAGTCTCGATTCGTGACTCATTACAACCACAACTTGAGTTGCCGGTGTTTCCTTGTGAACAAATAAATATATTTGTAAAGAAACACAGTTAGATAGATTAACAAGTAGACCTCTACATGCTACGCGCTCTGGCCACACAAGTTGTGACAAAATTCATCGCCAGAGAGACATGTGAATTCTTCTACACATATTCACTCCAAACACCTGCAGTACGAGATTGTAAGAGAGGATTAATGGTAACTACTACATCGCTTTTATTCATGAAGAAGTTACCTATAAATTATCTAAAAACCTAAAAACTGAGAAGCTTAACCCTGCCAATGTAACCAAGACGAAGTCATCTGATAGGCAGTGATTTAACAGATGTTCGTTGCAAGATACAGTAATGTACACGACATGGATGTAGTGTAGCAGTGTGAGGTGTTTTAACAGCTGCACAACAGGTCACAATCAATACACACTACATAGTAGTAAAAATACAACGCGGTGAAATTGTAGAACTTCACTCTATGGGGTATATAACCTACATGGGATCTACAATATAATGCCCAGGCGAATGTTTAATACAGTATACAGAGTAATGGGGACAGCGAATTTTTGTCAACTTCATAATTGTATTTCAATAAGACAATGGCTTACGTGCTAGATAAGGCCACCAAGACAGCCTTGGCTTACAGTTTTGGTGATAAAAACCAACTGCACACTGTAGCGTAAAGTAAATTGTTTGCTCGGGATAAGAAGCTATATTTTTTGTGGGAGAATAAATCCAGCTGACAAAGAGAGTACGTCACCAACAGTTATATCCTCTTATCTACTTCCATTACTTCTCTATCATTCATCATCCTCTTCACCCATTCTTTCGTTCCTCACAGATCTGTATATTGCGAATGGAAAACTCACAACTCCGCCCTCACAAGTCTCACTCCACAGCTCCTTATCCCTTCCCTCTCAAACCATACTCCCTTTCAGCCCTTTCTACCTCCACGCTGTCACTCGTTTACACCTCGACCTTTCAATGTACACTTCTTGTTGACATTAACGAGATGACGTCATGCACTCCGCCAAGGCTCTCTGCTGCCTCCCTCGTCCTCTGTGCTCTACATTATGGCGACACAACCTCATCGGGACATCACTAACACTTTCAGTTATTCTTAGTAAATTAATAAAGCTTTCTATTTGACACGTTTTAGTCGGGTTTATTTGAGGGTTAATTTACAAAGTACAGTAGCCTGTTGATTAGTTGTGACAATTCTCCCCAGTAACATAAAAAGTAAATAGCTCTTTTTTTCACATATCCAATGCAAGAAGTACTAAAATTCGTTTCCACACAAATTTGTACAAATTACGATATTTTTTTGAACCTGTGTAAATGGTGTGAATAATCTAGTTTGAAGATGTGTGAGATTCATCTAAGATTATATTATACAACCACGTACACGTATTACTTCCCGGTTTGTATTTCTATTTTGTATTATAATTAAAATCCCACGATGAGAATATTCTTCTGTTTGTGTGCGTACTGAATTTGGAAATTGTGAGGGCGGGAAAACAAAGCTAAAATCGCACTTATGTTCACACTACAAAGAGTTCACTAACGCCAAATAATTTTTCTTTCCAAACACCACAATAAATCGAGGATAATTGTCTCGAACACGTGCTTCCTCAAGACCCACCGTCAATGTACAGTATCCGGGTGACTGGTGCAGAAGCGGTGCACACCCCACTGACGCTCCAGCAACACTAAACACCTTAGCCTCAGCAACAGGTGGCTGGGGAGGGCAGGGCAGTGGAGAGAGGGAGGGAGGGAGTGTGGAAGACACAGTAGGTTCCCCGCTCTCACCTGAGGTGCACCTACGGTGCTCACCTGAGGAGCCTGCCAGATATAATTCCTTGAATTAAGGTTTTGGAAATATCAGTAATATCAGGACAGGTGGCGTTTTTTTTCGGGCAATTCACTCACCTCACCTCGTCTGCCTTCACTATGTCTAAGCTCCAGTTTTAGACAAGGTGTACCACCACCCCTCAAGAGCCATGACTTCTGACATTAACGTCCAAAACGCTACCACTTACGGTACTTTGCTTCGGTTGCTCCTGATCTTAAGGCCTAAGATTATCAAAAAGTGATTCGATATATCTTTATCGTAAAAGGAAATCAACAGAGTGGTTAGAAATGAGGAAAAATGGTGAAATATCTGGCGGATTTTAGGGGAGTTGAACCAAGGATGTTGCGAGGAGTGAGAATGAGAGGACGAGTTTTTGTGGCGTTGAGCAGCAAAGGTCGCCAGGTTGGGGGCTCCTTCCTAATAGTTTTTGTCGAGTCTGAGTTGAAATTGGAGGCTGAAAATCGAGGATGAATGGAGCAGAACGACCTCAGCTGCTGTCGTTGTTTTGGCCAGACGCTAACAGTTGATAAACACAGAGGAAAGTTATGTTTCTTCAGATATTAATGTATTTAAAACAGCATTAATTTAATGAATCGAGTGCAAGCTTAGTTAAAGATAAACTTAAAGTTAAATATCTTCATAAACACTTAATTAGCTATAAATGTTCTCACACATTGACACACTCAGTTCTTTTCACATTTAAGAATGAATGACACTCACACTTACCACACTGTTACATCGGTCCCACTTACACCCACGAGACACTAACACACTCATTGTCACTTATATTTACGACACGCTTACGAACATCAGTCCCACTCACCCTACGACAGCCTGACACACTCAGTCCTACTCACACTTACGACACGCTGACACACTCACACTGAAAACACAGCCAAGCCCACCCACACTTTTGACACCTCCAATGAAAATCCAGAAGCTGACGCACTTAAGGGGGAACACCCAGCTGGGGTCGTGGCTTGAATTAACTTGCTCTCGCTTTCACTCTACCTGTGACCTACCTCCTGCCCGCACCTGTACTCTTTAATCTCATGTATTGTGATACAGTTTATTCCACAATAAAGCAGCAAATACTAGGAGTAGTACAGTGACAGTGGGTCCTGGAGGTCTGACAGTCATTTGGGGCAGTATGGATACAGCACACTGTAGACTAAGTCTTTGTTCGGAAGACAAGCAGGCTGTGTGACCGCCACTACCCTCAACCGTCTTAACTTTTCCATCTGTTAAGGTTGGTCCCCATTAACAGCTGGGTGGTCTGGGGTAGCGAGCACTGAATCTAATAGGTCGCTGTTCACCAAATTATTACCTTAATAACCTGTTAATTCACAAATATTTTCACCACATGATCAAAGACAGTGTAATGTCTAAAACTTAAATAGTACAAAAAGTTTTCTTTTCGGTAGATTAACTTCTTGCTCTCTGCAGGTGTTTTAACATTATTTCTCCGGCGGCTCCTGTGTGGCCGCCTTCCGGGCCTCTCAGGTGGTGCTCATTAACATGGCTTTATTTCTTAAATATAATGTTTTAATTGCTATTTAAGTCATATTAAGGTGTCATATCAGAGGTTTAAGGTTGGCATAATGTTGGTTTTGGAACCTGTATGTGTGTGTGTGTGTGTGTGTGTGTGTGTGTGTGTGTGTGTGTGTGTGTGTGTGTGTGTGTGTGTGTGTGTGTGTGTGTGTGAAACTTAAACAGGATAAATAAATAAATAAATAAAAAAATATATATTGAAGTGATAAGCGTGGTAACATTATGAGATGTTCTTATTACCACCATGCTATTGTACTATTTCAGATGATACTAAATATTACATAATACTTCCTCGAGATAAATGTAGTATATATCAGGTGTCTAAAAGAGAGCTCAGGTTCTCAACTGGCTCAGCCATGTTAATATTGTTATTATTATCCACTCTGCATCTGTGTTTTCTGGCTAAATAAACTGTTTCAATTCAATTTAATTCAATTCACTCGTCTGTTGCCATAGGACTTTTGGGGGTATATGGGTTTTGATGATGATGAGGAGTATGATGAGCTGGATGATGGCTGAGCGTGAGTTGATTTATGTGGTGAGGCAGGAGTGCAGGCTGCAAGAGCACATCTTGGTTCTCCCGTTTTCTGATCCAGTGGTGCAAGTGTTGCAACGACTGGGGAGAGGGATATATACAATGGACTGCCGATAGCCCAGTTTGTTGGGTTTTGCCTGAGTAGCCTGTCTCAGTGTCGCTCATGCATTGCCTTCGTCCGCCGGTGTAGTCGTTGGGTTTCCACGGTGTTCACCTCTTCCGCCGTTGGGGTCGTGTTGCAGCTCTCTAAGCATGTCTGCCTGATGCGGGGCTCCACCACAGATTTTTCGTTTGATGTTTTCTCCCGGAGCCTTATACCTACCAAGGTTAATCCGTAAGGCAGTGGGGCAGTGGTTGGTAGGCGCCAGGACGTGTCCTCATACTAGTGAGCCTATGCACTGTCCCTCTGGGGCCCACTGCTTGTCCGAGATCCTCTGCTGGTCTAGCCTGGGCCCACGAAGCACCCAGTTACTGTGTGTTGCCACGGGAGGCACAGCAGGAATCTTGGTGGTGAAGAGGTTGTCTACTGGCAGGGAAAGACTTATTGAAGTTGCCTCCCTGTTCGCCACGAGGGCTAGCCGGCGGCCGTAGCTGAAAGCGAGAGGAAGCACGTAGTGCTTGCACCTTAACACTAATATAATGCTGCCACACTAGACGCATTACACCACCTTGTCTGTATGACACACACACACACATACACACCTCCTACTACCACCCGAGATCCCTCGCCCGAGAATTGCTGTTCGACACCTCAAACGCATCCAACCCATACGAGCAGGAACTGATCGCTATAAGAACAGCCCAGTCCCAACCATTGTAAAAATTACACTGGTCAACATAAAAAAAAATTCTCATGGTTCTGGATCAAAACAGTCTGATTCTAGTGTAATTGTATGTGCTGAACTCAATTATGACATTCGTATAGCTGTATCAGGCTCAGTTTTCCAGAACCAGCATATCTATATATTTAGTGTACCATGCTATTCATACAGTAATTTATATGCTCATTGGCTCCACTTATGCAATTATTTTGTCCTGATTTGTGCTTTTTTGTTTGTTTCAGTTTGCTGATTCATGATATTGCATATCTACACCTGCATGATTTGTAATTACTCTGAAATTAACAAAACATGGAACGTCGCAAGTGTGTGAACGGTGCTGACAGTTTTTGCTACATATGTGGTGCCTTCACTCCTGGTAGCCTCAAGAAACCAATCACAAAAGCTGTTCGACTGAACTACAAAAGTTACTTCAAATGTCATTTGGGTGACCAAGACAAGAAATGGGCACCTCATGTAGCCTGTAAGTCTTGTGTTAACCACCTGAGCGAGTGGATGTGTGGTAAACGAAGTTCAGGAATGCCGTTTGCTGTACCAATGATATGGCGTGAACCTAAAGACCACAGTAGTGACTGCTACTTCTGTCTCACAAATATTAAGGGAATAAAAATCAAGACACGAGGCAAGGTACAGTACCCCAATATTGCTTCTGCAATCCGACCAGTACCGCACAGTGCTGAACTTCCAGTCCCAAATCCACCGACTGAACAAGAATTGAGTGATTCCGATTCTACCTCTACCTCAATGGAAAACGACTACCAGGATGACTCTGAAAATACCAGGCCTAAACTATTTACTCAAGAAGCGCTTCATGATCTCATCAGGGACCTAAACTTGTCAAAAGAAAAGGCTGAAGTTTTGGGATCCAGACTAAAGCAGCGTAACCTGCTAGAAGATGGAGTGCATATCACTACAGCGCGTTACCGACATAGACAGCTGTCTGCATTTTTCAAGATGGCAAACAACCTTTGTTATTGCGAGGACGCAGTATCTCTCATGCAACAACTCTGCAAGTCTGAAACATACAAGACAGAGGATTGGAGGCTGTTTATAGACTCAGGAAAAGACTCTCTGAAAGCTGTTCTTTTACACAATGGCAATCGGCTTCCATCTGTCCCAATAGCACACGCAACAAAAATGACTGAGAGCTATGAAACAATGAAAATTCTGTTGGCCGCTATAGAGTATGAGAAACACCAGTGGAAGATATGTGGCGATCTCAAAGTCATCAGTTTACTACTGGGCCTTCAGAGTGGCTACACAAAGCACATGTGCTTTTTGTGCTTGTGGAACAGCAGAGCTGATGCAGAGCACTATGTGAGAAAGGATTGGCCGACAAGACCAAGAGATGCGCCTGGAAGGTTTAACTGTGCTCACAATCCGCTTGTAGATCCAGAAAAGATATTTTTGCCTCCACTGCATCTAAAGCTCGGTTTGGCTAAAAATTTCATCAAAGCTATGGATCAATTCGGTGCTGGGACTCTATACTTATCTCAGAAACTAGGTGGTGTGGTTTCCGAAGCCAAGTTGAAAGCAGGTGTCTTGAATGGACCACAAATTCGTATACTAGTTAATGATAGCGAATTCACCAAAACATTGAACCCACTGGAGAAAAAAGCATGGGAATCATTTGTCAATATGTCAAAGAATTTTCTTGGAAACTATCGTGCTGACAACTACAAAGAAATCGTAACAACCATGCTTCAGAATTATCATGCATTGGGAGCAAAGATGTCCTTGAAATTGCATTTTTTCCACTCTCATATTGAATTTTTCCCAGGTAACCTTGGAGACGTTAGTGATGAACACGGCGAAAGATTTCATCAAGATATCGCCATAATGGAGAGCAGATATCAGGGACAATTCAGTCCTAACATGATGGGCGACTATTGCTGGACACTGCAACGAGAAGAGAGCAAGCTGTACAAGAGAAAGAGTAAAGTTCAGAAGCACTTTTAGAACTTCATATTTTGTCATTATAAAGGATTTGAACTTATGTTTTTTGGTACAATTTTTTATGAGCTTATCTGTGATAGGTTTAAAATTGTATCTTGCATGACGCGATAATGTTACTATATTTACTATTTTTTTTATTCTTTAAGAAAGTAGGTCTGATGGTAGAATGAAACATCCAATTAATATTCATTAATATGAAATTAGTCATGAAAGCACAGTCACATGAGATAATCTCATCTTTTGCACGACACGTGATGGAATATTAAATATTTGTACCTATTGATTTTTTTATAAAACCTGGTCTGATAGAACAAAACAAATATCAGATTCGAATTCAGCAATATGAAATTAGTTGTGTGAGCATGATCTCATATGTGAACCACTTTGGCTGTTGACCAGTGTTATCAATAACTTGTAATCAACCAGTGTATTCACTCCCAGTCAATCTTACTTTTTGCACTGTCACTATGTTGAAATGCCCTGTAGTTTGAGCTTCTCCTCACCTAGTTATTATTTATCATATTTGTATTACTTATGTTACTTGTATATTATTTGTAAATCAAGAGACCCATTCCCAAATTATGTTACTGTATATTTTCAGCCTTCCTTCTACCATGCTCTTTCAATAAACCATTAATTATTATTATTATTATTACACACACACACACACACACCTCTCCCTCTCTCTCCTACCTTCCAACCCAGTGTGGCGACCCTGTCAACGCAAGTGTTGACGGTCTGTGTATTTCCATGAGTAGCTGGGATGGGTCCTCTAATGTTTAAGAGGTTTTCCATATTAGGTAGGGGTGTTTTGTGTTCTACTTTGTTCTTTGTATTTATTGTCATATTTTATCTAGTCTCAACTGTAGATATATGCATGTCTGTACAAATTAGAGGAGAATAAGTTCACACATGTTATGGCTATATGCACTCGGTCAAACCTTGTTTGAAAGATCTGCTACATTAACCCTTAGGCTGCTGGAGGTTTCTCTAAGGTGAATAAAATTATGGAGAGTTAAGGGAAAGGGTTAAGCTGTACATTTAATCAAAGAGATAATTTTTGCTTCCCCTTCTACAGTATATTAGTCAAAGAAAACGGGAAGTTCTAGAAATTAAGTTTTATTGACATATGTAATGAGTAATATTCAGAGATATATTCAGGACCTGCCCATTGTCTTAGTATACAAAAGAATGCATTAGGAATATTGTATTATAAAAAATGAAACTTGTAAGGTAAGTTTTATATAACATATACTGTAAATATAGAGTATACACAAATTTTTACAATATACCGGTATTTAATTGAGAGCGAGTACGGTTTATGCATCTTTAAGTTTATACATCAATACTTTTATACATCATTAGTTTTATACATCATTAGCTTTATACATCATTAGCTTTATACATCATTAAGTTTATATTGATCATCAGGTTCATTCATCCTTAAGTTTATACATTATTAGGTTCTTTCATCATTAGGTTCTTTCATCATTAGGTTTATACATCATTAGGTTCTTCCATCATTAGGTTTATACATCAATAAGTTCATTCATCCTTAAGTTTATACATTATTAGGTTCTTTCATCATTAGGTTCTTTCATCATTAGGTTCTTTCATCATTAGGTTTATACATCATTAGGTTCTTTCATCATTAGGTTCTTTCATCATTAGGTTTATACATCATTAGGTTCTTCCATCATTAGGTTTATACATCAATAGGTTCATTCATCCTTAAGTTTATACATTATTAGGTTCATTCATCCTCAAGTTTATTCATCATTAGGTTCTTTCATCATTAGGTTTATTCATCATTAGGTTCTTTCATCATTAGGTTCTTTCATCATTAGGTTTATTCATCATTAGGTTCTTTCATCATTAGGTTTATACATCATTAGGTTCTTTCATCATTAGGTTTATACATCAATAGGTTTATACATCATTAGGTTCTTTCATCATTAGGTTTATACATCAATAGGTTTATACATCAATAGGTTTATACATCAATAGGTTCTTTCATCATTAGGTTTATACATCAATAGGTTTATACATCAATAGGTTTATACATCAATAGGTTTATACATCATTAGGTTCATTCATCATTAGGTTTATACATCATTAGGTTTATACATCATTAGGTTCTTTCATCATTAGGTGTATACATCAATAGGTTTATACATCATTAGGTTCTTTCATCATTAGGTTTATACATCAATAGGTTTATACATCAATAGGTTTATACATCAATAGGTTTATACATCATTAGGTTCTTTCATCATTAGGTTTATACATCAATAGGTTTATACATCATTAGGTTCTACATCAATAGGTTCTATACATCAATAGGTTTATACATCATTAGGTTCTTTCATCATTAGGTTTATACATCAATAGGTTATATTTATCAATAGGTTTATACATCATTAGGTTCTTTCATCATCGTGGGTTTATATTAGGTTCTTTCATCATTAGGTTTATACATCATTAGGTTTAGGTTCATCATTAGGTTCATCATTAGGTTCTTTCATCATTAGGTTTATACATCAATAGGTTTATACATCAATAGGTTTATACATCATTAGGTTCTTTCATCAATAGGTTTATACATCAATAGGTTCTTTCATCATTAGGTTCTTTCATCAATAGGTTTATACATCAATAGGTTTATACATCATTAGGTTTATACATCAATAGGTTTATACATCATTAGGTTCTTTCATCATTAGGTTTATACATCATTAGGTTCTTTCATCAATAGGTTTATACATCAATAGGTTTATACATCATTAGGTTCTTTCATCATTAGGTTTATACATCATTAGGTTCTTTCATCATTAGGGTTTATACATCAATAGGTTTACACATCAATAGGTTCTTTCATCATTAGGTTTATACATCAATAGGTTCATACATCATTAGGTTCTTTCATCATTAGGTTCTTTCATCATTAGGTTTATACATCAATAGGTTTATACATCATTAGGTTCTTTCATCAATAGGTTTATACATCAATAGGTTTATACATCATTAGGTTCTTTCATCATTAGGTTTATACATCAATAGGTTTATACATCAATAGGTTTATACATCATTAGGTTCTTTCATCAATAGGTTTATACATCAATAGGTTTATACATCATTAGGTTCTTTCATCATTAGGTTTATACATCAATAGGTTTATACATCAATAGGTTTATACATCATTAGGTTCTTTCATCAATAGGTTTATACATCAATAGGTTTATACATCATTAGGTTCTTTCATCATTAGGTTTATACATCAATAGGTTTATACATCAATAGGTTTATACATCATTAGGTTCTTTCATCAATAGGTTTATACATCAATAGGTTTATACATCATTAGGTTCTTTCATCATTAGGTTTATACATCAATAGGTTTATACATCAATAGGTTTATACATCAATAGGTTTATACATCAATAGGTTTATACATCAATAGGTTTATACATCAATAGGTTTATACATCAATAGGTTTATACATCAATAGGTTTCATTCATCCTTAAGTTTATACATCAATAGGTTTATACATCATTAGGTTCATTCATCATTAGGTTCATTCATCATTAGGTTTATACATCAATAGGTTTATACATCAATAGGTTTATTCATCATTAGGTTCTTTCATCATTAGGTTTATATATCATTAGGTTCTTTCATCATTAGGTTTATACATCATTAGGTTTATACATCATTAGGTTCTTTCATCATTAGGTTTATACATCATTAGGTTCTTTCATCATTAGGTTTATACATCATTAGGTTCTTTCATCATTAGGTCTATACATCATTAGGTTCTTTCATCATTAGGTTCATTCATCCTCAAGTTTATTCATCAATAAAGCGATACAATACGTCTGTCTGTGGTGACCTTGGTACAGAAATTCATAACACTCCCGGAAGGTGAAACTTACCGCGCAAGTTTTTGTTCAATTTGCTCAATATCCAAGACGCGGCTCAGCACTGTGTTGCTATTGTTTGTACATGGCCGGACGAAATTCCATCGGAACAAATCCACTCGGAAATAAAAGAGAATTCCATGGAATAATTCCCTGCTAACCAAGATCCCATTATTAGAATTATGGAATGGACAAAATCCCACCAGGTCAAGCAAACAGACAGTCTTGTAACTCTTGGTTTAGGTTGGGTAAGGCTATGTCTATTGGGGTTTGTCCTACGACCTACTGGAGCACGTCACCAAAACTCCGACATTTAGAACTCTTGCTTAATAAGATAAACCAACAGACAAGACTGAAGGTGAAATTTCTTATGTGGGTGGTAATGAAAACACACACAGACACACACACACGAGCCGTGACCTCGTCAGCAACACTAGTCACGGAGACTACGTGGGTTAGGTGTATTACAGCCGATAAGAACTAGCTAGACCTAACCTAAGACATTTAGATTCAATTAGGCCGTGTTGGTTAGTGTTTGTTCTCTAAACAAACCTACCTTGATTATTTTACGTTGTGAACATCTTAGTTTTTAGCTACAGTCGATGCTATATCTGATTTTCATCCGATTTCTTACACGATTTTAAAAATTTTCAAAACATACGTAAATGATATATCGTTTAATTTCACGAAAATCATCTTAAGAGTGGAATAAATCGTTTTAGTAAGTAATTTATTGTTATTTATACTGTGTTGAATATGAAGCTTTAAAATAAAAGTAATCCATATGATTAATATGTACACAGGTTAAGTGCACTTGAGCTGGGCTGGTTAGCGCGAAAACAATGGTCTTTCACTTACGGGAATCACTTTAGAACTGGTCTATGTGCTAAACATCTTTGAGTTGTTTTTTTGCTAATTATCCATCAGTTTTCCATTTGATAAACACATATCAATTCTTCTTAAGAGTTATGCAACACACAGTTTAATTATTATCGATCAGCAAGACCATGCAAACACTTCCTAACGCGAAACAAAGGAACTGTGATACCCTCAACACTTCCCGATGCCCTTTAACAGCGGGTCAAATAATCTGGATAACTTTAGTTTTTTAATCCTTCTATCGAGTATTGGGCAAGGTGGGCATTATTTACCTTAATGCCACCTGTCTGTTTCTTTACCTTTGTCTCATTAACTTCCCGTTTATTTTTGTTTGCCTGTCTGTCTCTAATAGCCTTTACTCATCTGTCATTACCAGTCTGTATATGTCTACTTGCTTTTGTCTGCCTCCAACTGCCCGCCTGTCTGTCTGTCGTCTCAGTATTAGCCTATTTGTATTTCTCTGCCTGCCTCCTCTCTATCTCTACCTGTCAATTTTTTTTCTATAAAATATACTGCATCATTAACCTAAAATTATGGCATCAGACACTTGCGATTACACCATAACATCAGTTAGCTAGTACAGAGCAAAGATGTATTCTGTGTGTATATTTGAGCTGTAACACACCCAGACCTTGACCTTGACCCTGACCTTAACCTGCTTAGAAAGAGTAGAAGAATGCGGGGTTATTTGTCCGGCTAACCTGCTAACCCAAGAGTATAACAACTTAAGACTCTTGATGGTGAAATTGCATCAGTTTGTTGCCTCGTTTGTGTAAATTAGTACTTTACTGAGGTCGACCGCTACTGCAACACACGGCAGTAACCCAGCCTGGGGTTACAGTTGTGAAATGACAGTTTCTCTGTGTCTTTGACCTTCTGGCATTTGTTGGTTGACTTGACCCTCACCGGCGCCCTGACTCACGGACTAGCTGTGGCTGGTAGAATCCGGTGGTCGCTCTCCTGATGTAGCAAACTATCACCAGGCCCCTCGCGTCCAAGTGATGCTTTTATGAAGTGAATTTTGACTTTTGTAGTGGCAATAGCCACAACGGGTACTACAATTCACAACTTACAAGGACCGGCGCCTCAATTTTTATCCAATTTTAACGTGGAACAAGATTATGTAACAGATCAATAGATAAACATCACCTAACAGCTTTTGTTAATTGTAATTACATTTTCATGTGGAAATGTTAGAAATTGATTGATATCGGAACAGAATATTTTCATCGACATATCAAGTGATCATGTGAACTGTGCCCTATGTTGTTACCATCCAGCAAGACAAGACCAGTTCAATCAATCCACACGAACAAGTTACACCACTTGTGTTATGAAGTATTACTGCACCTCAACAACTAAGATCTTTAAGAGCGTATTCTAGTAATTCACTAATTATAAAATCTGCTTCAAAAACTAAGATTTTAAGCGCATATTCTGGGTTAGTAAATATAAACAGTACACTAAACATCAACAATTCAATATCAGGTTTGATATATCAATCTTGTGTTCACTAGACGTTTCCATAAGTCCAAATCTGGTATGATATACTTGTCCTCCCCAGGTATTAAAGACTTAGTCACGGGCTTTCACCCTTGGCCCACCTGCTGCCCTGCCCCGCCACGACTCTCCAGCATGTTTGGCCTCACCCTGAGCTTTCCTTAATTATAACCACAATAGTAGTAGTTGAGGTTTGTGACTGAAAATATATATATATATATATATATATATATATATATAAATGCACATCTGACATTGTGATCTGGTCTCACATCTGTATATATATACACCTTGATTTTGTATTTTCTAGTCTGTACTCAATTCTCGAAGATGTGAATTACAGAAAGGCTTGGGAACTTGTGCTTTCTTTCCTTGTGGTTATCAGCATATACTCTAGACTGCACCTACAGTGATTTATATATATATATATATATATATATATATATATATATATATATATATATATATATATATATACAATATTATATGTCTCTGTGTGTGTCCGCCTATATTCTCCCCCAAACTAACGTATGTGTCACCAGCCTGATCGACTTCTCTAACTCCATCCAACAACGTCAGCTCAAAGGGCCTGCAGAATCATGCTCGGCGGAAACACCAGGTTACACCAACGCCTTCCAACCTAAATGCCATCCTCAGTGACCTCCACCAACAAGCACTGGAGGCAGTGACTACTGCACCACCTCGCCACCTCCTGCAGCCCCCACCCAACTCGGGCAGTCCTCCACTACAACAATATACAGCCCACAAGAGCCTGCACCGATAGAATATAAGAATAGCACCATCCCATCTATTGTTAAAATAATAAACAACTCCTGATTTATGTACTGTACAGCCCTGTAAATGTATTCAACGCACACTATATCATTATTAAGTCTAAATCAAATGTAAGTCTGTATATTTTCAGCCACTGCTGCAACTCTATTAATAAACCGTTTATTATCATACACACACACACACACGTCCTCATCTACCCCTGCTGATCCACACACACACACACACACACGTCCTCCCCACCTTGTTGATCCACACACACACACACACACACAACGTCCTCCCCACCTGTTGATCCACACACACACACACACACGTCCTCCCTACCTTGTTGATCCACACACACACACACACACACACACGTCCTCCTACCTTGTTGATCCACACACACACACACACACACGTCCTCCTCTACCCTGCTGATCCACACACACACACACACACACGTCCTCCCCTACCTTGTTGATCCACACACACACACACACACACACACACGTCCTCCCCACCTTGTTGATCCACACACACACACACACACGTCCCCACCTTGTTGATCCACACACACACACACACACACACACACACGTCCTCCCCACCCTGTTGATCCACACACACACACACACACACACGTCCTCCCTCTACCTTGTTGATCCACACACACACACACACACACGTCCTCCTCTACCTTGTTGATCCACACACACACACACACACACATGTCCTCCCCCACCTTGTTGATCCCACACACACACACACACACACACATGTCCTCCCCTACCTTGTTGATCCACACACACACACACACACACACACATGTCCTCCCCCACCTTGTTGATCCACACACACACACACACACACACACACACGTCCTCCTCTACCTTGTTGATCCACACACACACACACACATGTCCTCCCCACCTTGCTGATCCACACACACACACACACATGTCCTCCTCTACCTTGTTGATCCACACACACACACATCCTCCCCACCTTGTTGATCCACACACACACACACACACACACACATCCGTCCCTCTACCTTGTTGATCCACACACATACACACGTCCTCCTCTACCTTGTTGATCCACACACACACACACACACACACACATCCTCCCCTGTTGACCATACAACACACACAAAACACACACGTCCTCCCCTACCTATTGATCCACACACACACACACACACACACACACACACGTCCCTCCCCACCTTGTTGATCCACACACACACACAACACACACACACGTCCTCCCACCTTTGTTGATCCACACACACACACACACAATGTCCCTCTACCTTGTTGATCCACACACACACACACACATCCTCTACCTTGTTGATCCACACACACACACACACACACACATCCTCCTCTACCGTGTGATCCACACACACACACACGTCCTCCCCACCTGTTGATCCACACACACACACACACACACACACACGTCCTCCCCACCTGCTGATCCACACACACACACACATCCTCCTCTACCTTGTTGATCCACACACACACACACACACACACACACACTCCTCCCTACCTTGTTGATCCACACACACACACACACACACACGTCCTCCTCTACCTTGTTGATCCCACACACACACACACACGTCCTCCTCTACCTTGTTGATCCACACACACACACACACACACACGTCCTCCCTACCTTGTTGATCCACACACACACACACACACGTCCTCCTCTACCTTGTTGATCCACACACACACACACACACGTCCTCCCTACCTTGTTGATCCACACACACACACACACACACACACACACACGTCCTCCCTACCTTGTTGATCCCACACACACACACACACATCCTCCCTACCTTGTTAACCCCACACACACACACACACACACACACGTCCTCCTCTACCTTGTTGATCCCACACACACACACACACACGTCCCCTTCCCTCACCTTGTTGATTCACACACACACACACACACACACATGTCCTCCTCTACCTTGTTGATCCACACACACACACACACACACACACGTCCTCCTCTACCTTTGATCCACACACACACACACACACACGTCCTCCCCACCTTGTTGATCCACACACACACACACACACACACGTCCCCACCTTGCATTCACACACACACACACACATGTCCTCCCCACCCGTTGATCCACACACACACACACACACACACACATACCCTCCTCTACTTGTTGATCCACACACACACAACACACACACATGTCCTCCCTCTACCTTGTTGATCCACACACACACACACACACACACGTCCTCCTCTACCCTTGTTGATCCACACACACACACACACATGTCCCTCCTCTACCTTGTTGATCCACACACAACACACACACACATGTCCTCCTCTACCTTGTTGATCCACACACACACACATCCTCCTCTACCTTGTTGATCCACACACACACACACACACACACACACCTCCTCTACCTTGTTGATCCACACACACACACACACGTCCTCCCCACCTTGTTGATCCACACACACACACACACACACGTCCTCCTCTACCTTGTTGATCCACACACACACACACACACACACACACGTCCTCCTCTACCTGTTGATCCACACACACACACACACACCACACACGTCCTCCCCTACCTTGTTGATCCACACACACACACACACACACACACACATGTCCTCCCTACCTTGTTGATCCACACACACACACACACACATGTCCTCCTCTACCTTGTTGATCCACACACACACACACATCCTCCTCTCCACCTTGTGATCCACACACACACACACACACACACACACACGTCCTCCTCTACCTTGTTGATCCACACACACACACACGTCCTCCTTACCTGTTGATCCACACACTCACACACACACACACACACGTCCTCCTACCTTGTTGATCCACACACACACACACACACACACCACGCCACGTCCCCCACCTTGATGATCCACACACACACACACACACATCCTCCCCTACCTTGTTGATCCACACACACACACACACACACACACACACACACGTCCTCCTCTACCTTGTTGATCCACACACACACACACACACGTCCTCCTCTACCTGTTGATCCCACACACACACACACACACACACACACATCCCTCTCTACCTTGTTGATCCACACACACACACACACACACACGTCCTCCCCACCTTGATCCCACACACACACACACACACACACACACGTCCTCCCCCACCTTGTTGATCCACACACACACACACACACACACATGTCCTCCCCACCCTGTGATCCACACACACACACACACTCCTCCCTACCTTGTTGATCCACACACACACACACACACACACCATCGTCCTCCTCACCTTGCTGACCCACACACACACACACGTCCTCCCTACCTTGTTGATCCACACACACACAACACACACGTCCTCCCCACCTTGATCCACACACACACACACACACGTCCTCCCCACCTTGTTGATCCACACACACACACACACACACGTCCTCCTCTCTCCCTTGTTGATCCACACACACACACACACACACGTCCTCCCTCACCTTGTTGATCCACACACACACACACACACACGTCCTCCTCTACCTTGTTGATCCACACACACACACACACACACGTCCTCCCCACCCTATGTTGATCCACACACACACACACACACACACACACACGTCCTCCTCTACCTGTTGATCCACACACACACACACACACACACACGTCCTCCTCTACCTTGTTGATTCCACACACACACACACGTCCTCCTGACTTTGAGCCCCACACACACACACACACACACACCACGTCCTCCCTACCTTGTTGATCCACACACACACACACACACGTCACGTCCTCCCCACCTTGTTGATCCACACACACACACACATGTCCTCCTCTACCTTGTTGATCACACACACACACACACACACACTCCCTCCTACCTTGATCACACACACACACACATCAAGTCCTCCCCACCCTGTTAATCCCACACACACACACACACACGTCCCTCCCTATCTTGCTGATCCACACACACACACACACACACACACGTCCTCCCCACCTTGTTGATCCCCACACAACACACACACAACACGTCCTCCCCACCCTTGTTGATCCACACACACACACACACACGTCCTCCTTACTTGTCCCACACACACACAACACATCCTCTCACCCTTGTTGATCCCACACACACACACACACACACACATCGTCCTCCTCTACTTCTGATCCACACACACACACACACACTCTCCTCTACCCTGCCAATCCACACACACACACACACACATGTCTCCCTACCTTGTTGAACCACACACACACACACACGTCCTCCCCCACCTTGTGATCCACACACACACACACACACACACGTCCTCCCCACCTTTCATCCACACACACACACACACACACACACGTCCTCCCTCTACCTTGTTGATCCACACACACACACACACACACACGTCCTCCCCCACCTTCTGATCCACACACACACACACACACACACACGTCCTCCCCACCTTGTTGATCCACACACACACACACACACACACACGTCCCCCCACCTTTGCTTGATCCACACACACACACACACACACACACGTCCTCCCTCACCCTTGATCCACACACACACACACACGTCCTCCCCACCTTGCTTGATCCCACACACACACACACACGTCCTCCCCACCTTGTTGATCCCACACACACACACACACACGTCCTCCTCTACCTTGTTGATCCACACACACACACACACACACACACACACACACACACACACACACACGTCCTCCTACCTGCTGATCCACACACACACACACACACACACACGTCCTCCCCTACCTGTTGATCACACACACACACAACACACACACACACAGTCCTCCCCTACCTTGTTGATCCCACACACACACACACACACACACACACACACACGTCCCTCCCTCACTTTGTGGATCCCACACACACACACACACACACGTCCTCCCCACCTTGTTGATCCACACACACACACACACACACACACGTCCTCCCTCTACCTGTTGGATCCACACACACACACACATGTCCTCTACCTTGTTGATCCACACACACACACACACATGTCCTCCTCTACCTTGTTGATCCCCACACACACACACACACACACACACACACACACACACACGTCCCCATCTTGTTGATCCACACACACACACACACACACACACACGTCCTCCCCCTCTACCTATGATCCCACACACACACACACACACGTCCTCTACCTTGTTGACACACCACACACACACACAATGTCCTCCCCACCTTGTTGATCCACACACACACACACACACAGTCCTCCTCTACCTTGTTGATCCACACACACACACGTCCTCCCCTCACTTGTTGATCCACACACACACACACACGTCCTCCCTACCTTGTTGATCCACACACACACACACACACACACACACACGTCCCCCACCTTGTTGATCCACACACACACACACACACACGTCCCCTACCCCATGGGATCCACACACACACACACACACACACGTCCCTCCCCACCTTGTTGACCACACACACACACACACACACATCCTCCCCACCTTGTGATCCACACACACACACGTCCTCCTCTACCTTGTTGATCCACACACACACACACACACGTCCTCCTCACCTTGTTGATCCACACACACACACACACACTGCCTCCCCACCTTGTTGATCCACACACACACACACACACACACACATGTCCCCCTCTGTTGATCCACACACACACACACACACATCGTCCTCCCTACCTGTTGACCACACACACACACACAATGTCCTCCCTCTACCTTGTTGATCCACACACACACACACACACACACACACGTCCTCCCCACCTTGTTGATCCACACACACACACACACACACACACACGTCCTCCCCCTTCTGTCCACACACACACACACATGTCCTCCTCTACCCTGTTGATCCACACACACACACACACACACGTCCTCCCCCACCTTGTTGATCCACACACACACACACACACACACATCGTCCTCCCACTTGTTGATCACACACACACACACACATCCTCCCCACCTGTTGATCCACACACACACACACACACACGTCCTCCTCTACCTTGTTGATCCACACACACACACACACACGTCCTCCCTACCTTGTTGATCCACACACACCACACGTCCTCCCCCACCCACACACACACACACACACACACACACGTCCTCCCCTACCTTGTTGATCCACACACACACACACAACACGTCCTCCTCTACCTTGTTGATCCACACACAACACACAGAACGTCCTCCTCTACCTTGTTGATCCATCACACACACACACACACGTCCTCCTCCACCTTGTTGATCCACACACACACACACACACACACACACACACACACACGTCCTCCCCACCTTGTTGATCCACACACACACACACACACACACACATGTCCTCCCTCTACCTTGTTGATCCACACACACACACACACACACACACACGTCCTCCCCACCCCACATCCACACACACACACACACGTCCTCCTCTACCTTGTTGATCCCACACACACACACACACACACGTCCTCCTCACCTTGTTGATCCACACACACACACACACACACACGTCCTCCCCACCTGTTGATCCACACACACACACACACACACACACACACACACGTCCTCCCTCTACCTTGTTGATCCACACACACACACACACACACACGTCCTCCCCCTACCTTGTTGATCCACACACACACACACACACACGTCCTCCCCACCTTGTTGATCCACACACACACACACACACGTCCTCCTCTACCTTGTTGATCCACACACACACACACACACATGTCCTTTCTCACCCCTGCTGATCCACACACACACACACACACACACATCGTCCTCCTCTACCTTGTTGATCCCACACACACACACACACACGTCCTCCCCACTCCTTGTTGATCCACACACACACACACACACGTCCTCCCCACCTGTTGATCCACACACACACACACACACACGTCCTCCTCTACCTTGTTGATCCACACACACACACACACACACACACACGTCCTCCTACCTTGTTGATCCACACACACACACACACACGTCCTCCCTCTACCTTGTTGATCCACACACACACACACACACACGTCCTCCTCTACCTTGGATCCACACACACACACACACACACATCGTCCTCCTCTACCCTGCTGATCCACACACACACACGTCCTCCTCTACCTTGTTGATCCACACACACACACACACACGTCCTCCCTACCTTGTTGATCCACACACACACACACACACACACACGTCCTCCTCTACCTTGTTGATCCACACACACACACACGTCCTCTCCCTTGTTGATCCACACACACACACACACACACGTCCTCCTCTACCTTGTTGATCCACACACACACACACACACACGTCCCTCCCTCATCTTGCTAATCCACACACACACACACACACGTCCTCCTCTACCTTGTTGATCCACACACACACACACACACACACACACGTCCTCCCCACCCTGTTGATCCACACACACACACACACACGTCCTCCCCCACCTTGCTGATCCACACACACACACACACACACACACATCGTCCTCCCCACCTTGTTGATCCCACACACACACGTCCTCCCTACCTTGTTGATCCACACACACACACACACACGTCCTCCTCTACCTTGTTGATCCACACACACACACACACACGTCCTCCCCACTTGTTGATCCCACACACACACACACACACACGCCCTCTACCCTGCTGATCCACACACACACACACACACGTCCTCCCCACCGATCCCCTGGATCCACACACACACACACACACACACACACACGTCCTCTACCTTGTTGATCCACACACACACACACACATGTCCTCTACCTTGTTGATCCACACACACACACACACACACACACACACGTCCTCCTCATCTTGTTGATCCCACACACACACACACACGTCCTCCCTACCTTGTTGATCCACACACACACACGTCCTCCTCACCTTGTTGATCCACACACACACACACACACACGTCCTCCTCTACCTTGTTGATCCACACACACACACACACACACACACACGTCCTCCCCACTCCCTGTTGATCCACACACACACACACACACACACACGTCCTCCCCCACTTGTTGATCCACACACACACACACACACGTCCTCCCTACCCTTGTTGATCCACACACACACACACACACGTCCTCCCCACCTTGTTGATCCACACACACACACACACACGTCCTCCCCCACCTTGTTGATCCACACACACACACACACACACACACGTCCTCCCCACCTTGTTGATCCACCACAACACACACACACACACACACGTCCCCCACCTGTTGATCCACACACACACACACACACATGTCCTCCCTCTACCTTGTTGATCCACACACACACACACACACACACACACACGTCCTCCCTCTACCTTGTTGATCCACACACACACACACACACGTCCTCCCACCTTGTGATCCACACACACACACGTCCTCCCCCATTGTCCCACACACACACACACACACACACACACACGTCCTCCCTACCTTGTTGATCCACACACACACACACACACGTCCTCCTCTACCTTGTTGATCCACACACACACACAACACGTCCTCCCCACCTTGTTGATCCACACACACACACACACACACAACACACACACGTCCTCCTCTACCTTGGATCCACACACACACACACACACACACACACACACACACGTCCTCCCTACCTTGTTGATCCACACACACACACACACACACGTCCTCCCCTACCTTGTTGATCCACACACACACACACACACACACGTCCTCCCTCTACCTTGTTGATCCACACACACACACACACACACACACACACACACGTCCTCCCTTACCCTGCTGATCCAAACACTTGTCCTTCTCCACTCTGCTGACTCACACACACACACACACGTCCTATTTTACCCTGCTCATCCACACACACGTCCTCCTCTACCTTGTTGATCCACAAACACGTCCTCCTCTTGTACTGACCACAGTCATGCAGGTTAGTTAATTTATATCAGTCGATTTATATTACGTCCAATAGTCCATAAAACATGGAGCTATAACTTGTTTCTTGAGTCCCCCCGCTGAGACGTCCGTTTTCTCTATTGTCTTTTCAGAATCTTCAGAAATCCCATGTTCTGTTTGTACTTGTTATTTAAACTTACGAATGAATGCGTATGTGTTATTATAAGATATATATACTCTTATATCTACTTTTAACCGAAACATTCAAGATTTCCTTGCTCGGAGTTGTTGGGGGGAGGGGGGTGCAACTTAAAACTTTGCAGATTTGAGTTTCTTTGTGCTCTAGCTCGACAGGAGTAAATTGACATCCTTCTCGGTCAGGCACAGAGCGACGAAGGAGTCCTTGGTGGTGATGAGGTTTGATATTTTGTTGAGTAGGGTTGCACTAAGGAAACTTGCAAGTTCTGCTTTCCTTTCGTCAGACACGCCCCCGTCATGGGAGCGTATCCGAGCCCGGTGTGCCATCATTTCAGAGAGTTCTTGATGGACAGGCCACCGTTGCATGGGTTGAAGCAGGAAACCTACCTATTCCGGGAAAGAAACCTGTCGCGGGAATTACAACACCCTCTGCCGCCACTTGTTGGTCGAGTGGTCGTAGAGTGGTTCCGGCGACTCTACGACCGGAAGCCCCGTCAAGGGAGCTTACTTCCCGAGTGTTAATGAATGCTCACTTATAGACGAGAGCTAGTGAACCTACTCAGGGGGGAGGGGGGGGGATTCAGGAATGCGATCCCCTTCCTAGTTGGACCCTCACGATCACGGTTACCCAAGAAGGGATAGGTTATGCTCCTACTTCTTTTCGTGTTCACAAATCCTGGGAGGGAGGTGAAGAGTTACAGGGGGGATCGAAGGACGACTGCACCTCTAGGGTGTAGGTCCCCAGGCCAGAGCGAAAAAGAAGGAAGAGCAAAGGAAGAACAGCCACTGGTGCAAGTAACACCGGTGGAGTCGCGGCCCAAATCTGCTGCAGGAAGCCGTTACAGAGCACCCAATCTTGGCCGCCTCTGATCAGAAGACACCTCTGAGCAGTGAGGGCGACACAGAAAGGGCGTTGTCTGGAACAAGCTTCCTAAGTGTTTAAGTGGTGGTGAGTGGCATCAAGTGATGGTTAGTGAGGTTGTCAACAGTTTGAGACAAAGGTAATTGGCTGGCTTGGGCGGTGAAGGGTCTGGAGAGAGGTCCTATCACGGCGAAGGATGGCTGGCAACCTTATATAACATCAGGTTAGGTGAATAACGTGGGATCCACTAATCCACAAACCACCTCCACCGCAGAACGAAAGAATAGCTTATAAAAATGGGTAACATAACAACAGGTCAGGTCAAGTCAGGTAAAAAATAAACAAAAACACATGAGACCCACTTATCATTTATCCTACATCCACCACAAATGCTTTCAAATCATTTGTAACCTTAACCCACTGACAAATAAATTTATGTAACATATTATCAGTTTTGTGCTGACCATCACTTTGGTTTATAGAATTCATTTCCTTTATTAGACTTAAGAGCATAAGAATGGAGGAAACTGCAGCAGGCCCATTGGCCCATACTGGGCAGTCCCATTTACACCCAACCCCTATCGCTCACACTGTATATCCGTCCAACCTAGGTATGTTTGAAGCTATCCAGTCTTTCTGTGACACATGTTGATTTAAACACTTCTAAACTGTTTTCCTAATCTATGGGATGATTATTGTTCCTTATATGAACGAACAGTGCACTGCTTTCAGATGCTGTTCTAATATTGTACTTGTGCTGTTTAATTCTAAGTTGTAATGCTTTCCCAGTCTGACCTACATAATTTCCATTACAATTACTACATGGAATGCAGTAGACATTTCCATTTACACTCAAGGTTGGACTGTTCTTAATTAACATATTAGTAATAGTTGCTGTCTTGAATAAATACGAAAGTTATAGTGTTCCTTTGTTTCCGTTTTCCTGTGCTCAGATATGTAAGTTTAGAAATAATTTCTATTTACTATATGGCCTCTGTCAATATTGCAAGCATCATTCTTTTGTCTGTTGACATGGAGTTCTTCAAGGATGGGACCTGGGCCTCAGGATCCTCTCGGTTCTCAGCAAAATCTTGGCCATCAATTTCATCCAGCATGGGGACATTTTGTTGAATGGCTATGCTGTGTAGGCCTGCGCAGCAACTGTCATCACTTTTCTAATCATATAACAGTGCAAATAATAATTATGCAAATTTAAACACATTTTAATGAGCCTACTTTATATCATAATGCATTGCTTCTTATCACAATCTTAGATGTTTCTTATCCACTTTATATCAGTGAAAATTTGTGGACCTATAGTTAGGTATAGACTTTTTTTTATGTTTTTTTCTCTTCATGGCAGAAAATAGCTCGAGTAATATAAGTATCTAATATATCATTCACATAAGCTAATGCTGGAATGCCTACACTAACCTCTGTAAACTGTAGCCGAGTGAAAATATAAATAACTTTAATCCATGAAGGAATTAAACATGAATTGTAACTCTTTAGGTTTTACTTAAATAAATAAGTAGTAAAATATTACAAGATATTGTTGGCAAAAATATTGAATGATATAACTGACTCTAAAAAAAATATTTGATCATAGTAAAAGGCCACTATATGCTCTCTACATTGATTTTGTCCCCTAAAGTTTGAGTATGAAATAATGGAAACATGTCGAGATATTATTGAAACATTCTTCTTGCTTGGCCAGAGCAACTCACATTTTTGCTAGGATCAATACACATTAACGAAACTATAAACTCTCTCTTACTTTACGTGATTACATTAAAGCTATAATTGAAATAAGGTACGGGACAGGTTTATTGACATCAGAGTGATCGGACCTCTATAATTCTTGAGTATCGCAAGAGCCTCAAAAAATTAGAAAATGTTCTCTATATTAATACATATCTTTTATTAGTAGCATTTATAATTTCTTGAATTTTTTATTAATATAGAAGAAGAATTTAAGATATCAATATCCTACGAAATAAATCATTATTTGGTTTTGCGATAGAATCTGGCCAGCCTCAACCCTCCTCAAAATTTTGCTCCCAGATTCCAATATTTTTATGAACGCACCAAATTTTGTAAACGCCAAAAAACTTTTAACATAAAAATTTTGTGTTGAGGAGATTTTGCAAACACACAATTCACATTTAATTTATGGCCGTCAGTCCAAATTCCCAAGGCATCAACTGCATTAAAGCCAGCACATATATTTGAAATCTTGCTTCTCTTAATGTTTTTTAAGTTTGAATATTACAATCTATAGTTCTCGCCCTTTTGACCAATACATGAGCTGGGATTCTTTCTCACTCATTTCAGTGTACCACTCTGCGAAGCTAAGAGGTTGAGATTAATTTTCTTAAAAACCATAAATAAAATTTAGTTTTCAAGTCAGAAACTGATTCCTTGACCCTAAAAACCCGATCGTAGACACACAAATTACTGTCCTGTCTAATATAGGAAGGCAGATATGGCTATTTGTAGGGGGTGACAGCGGTGGCCACTTTGGATTTTCTTGGCTGATCGCCAAATAAGGAATTTCCTGGATTGCATCTATCAGAAGTTGTTTTATACAAAACATTATACCACTCTGCCAAATTTCATGCTTCTACTAAAAAGTAATCATTTATCATGCTTAACTGCTAGACTATAGAGAGCTGGCGAGCAGGCTGTTGTGAGTCGAAGGTCTTTCCATTTCGCAACAGTGTTTCGAAACAAACATTACAAACATTGTTGGTTTCAAATAGCTTTATACGGCAGCAAAGTCACTTAATTATAACGAAATAAACATTTCAAAACACAACATGTACTGTACATTGGTCATTTGTGTTCAGCGGACCCAAAAGTTTCAGCTAAATGTTCTTAAATCAGATTAAAAAACAATTTATCCCCCCCCCCACCACCCACCCTGGAGACGATATAGGGCTGCAGCCAGAGTTTTAACCCGGCAGCAATGCATTTTGGGGATGTCAGAGGTAAGTAAGTGCAGTATACGTACCTTCTATGTAGAGGGTCAAACCTTTTGTAGTCAGAATAAACCGTTTAGGCACCTGATCTATACATTATCAAGGAATACTTACTTGATAGCCTTTATTTCGGAGTATCATAGCCAATGGATTAAACATAGTCTGTTTTGCATCAAACCTCTAATTTTATTTTTTCATTGAAGTTTTGGGATTTGGTAAAAAATAACGAATCTTTTACCTGTAAACAATTTCAGGTAAGTGGAACTCTGGCCGGAGTGAAGTGGGGGGCGGGGGCACTACCCCCTTGGATACGGACTTGGTTACTGTTGTGTTTTCAGTGTTGCAGTGAAGGGAAACTAATTGACAGTTGTAGTGCAAATCCCAATTTTGCAGGCAAGGGCTGTAAATGTCCATAATGCTCGTGATGCGTGTAAAGTTCTCCCATTTACTGTGTTTATACTGAAATAATTGTAATTATACACCTATATCCCATATTGGCAAAATTGTAATCTAGAATGTACTATAAAGAAACCAAGAAATATTGTATTGTTAGCTACAATGCTAGAACTTGTGACAGGGAAGAGATGACGCCCTTGACTTATCTTGGACTTTTTCATCCAAAACATAACAATTAAAAGTAAACTACTTGTGACATGTTTACATGGGTTATTGTTTATGTCCACCTCTTCTATATTCTGTTTATTAATTTTTTTTTTACAGTTTCCTGCTATGTAGACTCGCTCTAACTCGCCAGAGGACCTTCAGGACACTTAACAAGTACGTAAACAACTCTTCCTTCTTCTCTTCATCTTTTTCTAGTGTGGATTACTAAGTCGTTTGTATCATCCTTAATTTTTAATAATTTATGAATTAGTGTAAAACAAACACAGGATCATTCTCTTGAACTATTATGGATGAAAAAAAAACAACTATTGGACTGAAATGAATATTATCACTGATTATTTATTATGCACCATATGCTACACTTATAGGGGAAACGGCAATAAAATTAGCAACAACATTTAAGAGACACTGCATTTAAATGTTACAAGTAACATTATAATAGATATGTATATGTGTAATAAATTAATGGAGGCAATGTCTTGGAATACACAGCATCCCATAACCTTGACAAAGAAGTAGCAACACAAAGGATTAACCCTTTCCCCCTACATGGATACATACACACACACACATACACACACACACACACACACACACAGCATATAGGCTACATGGGTCACGCGCACCTACAGTGATTTATTTGTGTGTGTATATATATATATATATATATATATATATATATATATATATATATATATATATATATATATATATATATATACACATTCTCACTCTCGCAAAGAATACAATATAGTTATGTTTGAAGAAAGAGCATCGGGCAAAACTAATAAATAAATATATTATCCTAACGGGTCATTAGTAAACAAAAGCATTGTTAAGTTAACTCTATGGTCTGAGTACAGTACAGTACGATACAGTACAGTACAGTACAGTACAGTACAGTACAGTACAGTACGATACAGTACAGTACAGTACAGTACAGTACAGTACAGCATATACATTCTTATTAAACAAAAGAAGATAATACATGAGTGAAAATAGTACCTATATTTGAGGACAAACTTTGAACAATGAAAATTAAATATTGCATGAGCAACTTTTCAACATACAAAGGTAGAAATGGCTTATTAAATTCTCGGATTTCTCGCCAAAATAAAATACTGTCAAAGACCAGCCACGAGTTATACGTTTCTCTTTTAAAAATATAAAGTTCATAGAATTAATGATGCCTCATTAACTCAGTCAGATCTATCAGTTGATTTTGTGGCATTGTTTCTGTATTTTAATTTTACTTCATTAATACCTGCAACATTATTTCATTAACCATGCGAAAATATCTGGACATATATACCAAAGGTTTCTTTGACCCAAAACAAACCAAGAAAATATGTATGATATACATGACACGGGCACTCACTTGTCATGTATACAATTTATTCTTACTAAAGGTGAAAGAGAACTTGGCTCCTCATTCATCACGTTGTCTTAATACATACGAGTGGCAGATTTTACCAAAGATTATGGACAACCAGTACACATTGTGTGATGGTTAGCAAATGATCTCAAGTATTATCACCTGTTATTCTGAACTATGATAAGTGTGCTGTAGATCAACATGCCATGTACTTGTTACTTATATAGAAATCATGAAAATCAATAACATATATGGAGAAAAAGAGGGGAATTAAATTGGGAAATTTTGGAAAGAAGTACATGAGATTTGAGGTTAACATACTGGGATCTTAACCAAAACCATATGAGGATATAAATGCCAGTTGATGAGTGGCCCTCCCTCTCTTGTGGGTCAGTGAGGTACTGTACAGTATATTCCATGTTGGTTCCAATTAAAAATGAGAACACAGTGGGATGAGATCAAGTCCCTTAGTTACTTCACAGCTCAAGAGTACTTACATTACTAATCCTCACAATTATTTTCTTTGCCATTATCAATTTTCAAACAATAATAACAACAAAATCTCTAAGTTACCAGGACAGACAGCCATAAATAACCAGAGGTGCAACAAGCAAGGAACAGACACACACACGCAGGATGTTTGATATCACATGACCAAGACATTAAGTATATAACACACTTCTTTTATCATCTGTAGTAATTATCAAAGAGGCCATTCATTTATAGATAATGATAATGATAATACTAATAATATTTATAATTATAATAAAATCACTAAGAATAGAGATGACTTAGATCACTTCAGTTCAGTTGATGACGAGTCGTCTCATTCAGTTTCTTGGACTAAAGAAAATTTTGTCTGGCACCTAATGTCAGTCTATCTGTTACCTGAGAGCACAGCAACAAACATCACAGCTTACAGATACCCTTCAGTTGATTGATAAAGTATCAAGCACAACTCCAACATATTAATATATGAAAGCACTGGTTTCTGGTTCAGTTTCTTCACACATTTTAGAGATCAGATTGTAAGGTACTAGAGTGATCCACTCCATACAGTTCCTTATTTGTCATAGTAAAGGATTTGACCCCAGTCCAGCAGTTCTTGGTTCTCTGAGGTACCTAATTGTCAAACAGTACTCTCACACAGCAAGTGAAAAACTGCATTTTTATTACCATCTTGCCACTGATGGTGTAACAAACCCAGGGTAGCCAACTGAGAAATTGGCTTCTCTTAACACTCTGGAACCACACGAGAGTCCTACCTTCATGGGATACCACACATGGAAGGCAACTATCTCATAACCTCCAGCTCAATTTGTGCAGGAGAGCCAGGAATAACACACCTTCAAAACATCTCACGCTTAAACTCAAACTTGTACTTGATGCATTTCTCTCTGAGGATACCCACAAGGGCCGGAGGACCACAGTAGAATACACATACCTTCCCCATACGTGACTCTCTGATACCACTGAACACCTGCAAATAATATTCATGGTTATGAGGATCTTCAAAGATACTGTTTTTAGCTGTACTTATGATCTATACAATAATGTCAAATGATACTCAGATAGCTAAACTTATTGTCAGTGACATATATATATATATATATATATATATATATATATATATATATATATATATATATATATATATATATATATATATATATATATATATATATATATATATATATATATATATTATTTTTTGGCTGTGAAAGACTGTCATCATTTAACTTGCTATGGTTTTACAGTATTCCAGCATCCCAGATATAAAATACAGGCCCCCAGTCAGTCTACCATGTTGGAATCTGTTGTGCCATGTTGCTAATCTATTGTGGTTTCCTTCCCTTAATTTATCATCTTTTAATTTATCATTTCACCTCTTATCAATTTACTAGTCATTCGGGCGGTTGGTCTGTTCTTTGTTATTTTCTCAAACATGGTAATCACACTCAAATGTTAGACTCTTAAAGTAATGCATTTGGAGTGTGAAAGGAATTGTGTTAGTAAGCACACATGTAGGGAAGATGAGAGGAAAGGAAACAGGAAAAGGCAAATCTCATAAGAAGAGGGATTAAAAATATTAAAACAGGAGGAAAGTAAGGGTGATGTTACCCAAAATCAGACCCAACAATAGGTTAAAGACACCCTGGGGTACTTATTTAACTTGTGAATCCATAATGCCAAACACTGCCTTGTCTCTCACTAACCCCGGGCTTATATGAGAACAGAAGTAGAACAATGAAATACAAACACCACAACAGAATTTCTGTTAATATATTTACCTCTCTCTAGTTGATTACACAAAAAGTGAAGCACACAGTCCAGAAAAACTTAAAAATACATACCTTTTCCCAGTCGGGTCTGCCAGCTCTGATAGATGAAGCTAATGGCAGTGTAGGTCTGAGGGGGGCAGCACCTGTCTTGTAAAGGTGGAGGCTGAGGAAGGTCTCCATGGCAGCACCCACCACCCGCTGTTCACTTTCCATGGCTGCCAGCACCTCCAGGAACCACTCGAAGCTCCCAATGTCACGATTCACCCACACGAAGTCCACCTGTGACCAAAGGTGCAGAGGTTTTGAAACATTTTAGGAGAAATACGATGGACACTGAGTTGGTCGAACTCTACTGTATACGTCTTGTAATTAATTTTCTTTGTTGTAAACTTAAAGAATATACAGTAGGGTGTGTCATAGGAGGGAAGATCAGCTAAAACTAATGGCCCATCACTTTTTTGGTGGATTTTAGTGTATATAAACAGAAAATAATTTCAGTTTCAATATTTTGCAACCTTTTGCTAGGTAAATTTTAGCGTGAAATTTATCGAAAATCTAACGTACAGCTGCATTAGTGCATTACAATTAAATAGTGAACATTGCTTTCGACTTCATTCTTTTTAACAACCCAACTAACAATATTCTTTCTTTGCTCTAGATTCTGATGCATTTATAAGTTGATATTTTGCGATGCTGCTTGTGTCAGGACGAGGAACCAAAAAATCCAGCCATCTCAGTCACTATCTTGGGTCTAGAGAGAGCTCTAAAGTCGGAGTTGTTTACATTGAGTACATTGAGATGCTTTTACGGTGTTTTAATCAGGCAAAATCGGTGAAAGAACCAGAACACAAACAAAATTGCCCATTGATATGACCAAAAGCTGTCTTGGCTGCAGTACCTCTGGCTAACGCTCAGTTCAAGCCTCAGTCATAACAAGTCAGAAGAAGATTAGTGGCCCTTGCTGCTTCGGTTAAGGAAAAGGCAAGAGATATCTCTCTTGGGAGAGAAAAACTTGCAGTTAAGGACAGCTTTGCCAAGCAACTGGACCAGTTATTTGACATAATTACTTGCAAGTGCCCAATTGTTCTCTGTCCTGAGTTTGGATGCGATCGTGACTGTAAATCCGAGGCCCACATCTCCTGTATTTGCAAGCGTGAACTGAAGATTCCTGTGATCGAGCTGGCATTTGTCAAAGCACAGAGAGAGAAGACTGGCAGTATAGGGGCTCTCATGATTTCTAGCCAAGATATTCCGGAGTCCAAGAGACAGGAGGCTGCCACAGAGAGACAGAAGAGGAGAAGAGTTGCCGAGGAAAAAGAAAGAGAGGCTTTGAGAAGGCCCAGGGTGAGGTAAAAAGAGCCGATGATTGAGTCAAGCTGATTCAGAGTTTAATGACTTCCCCATATGGCTGATCCGAGTGCTGACCAGGAGAATGGTGACTTTGTCTCTAACCCAGAAAATAATGATCCCAAACCTTCCGGGCATAAGATTCCGAAATAGGAAGATATCCCGAGCATAGCTCTGGCCAGCATGCGACACCACACTGGTCTCAGAGAAACTGCAGAGATAGCAACAGCTGCCTGGATTGACGGTGGTTTGATAACACCTGATGATGTTCACCTGGTGATAGATCATAACAAAGTAAGGAGAGCTCAGGAGAAACTTGTCAGTAACCTAGAAGAGGAGTTTGATAAGGGGATAAGAGAAAATGGAATCAATTGTTTGTTCTTTGATGGGAGAAGGGATGACACTAAAGTGTTCATGAAAGTTGGAGATTCTGACAAGTTGTTCCCTGCCATGGTGAAGGAGGAACACTACTCCTGCTGCAGTGAACCAGGAGGGAAGTATTTGTGGCATTTCACTCCAGAGAAAGATGACATCAGGAAACCAGCTGAGATAGTGGCAGATAACATTGTGAACTGGCTCAGAGAGAGGAACGTAGACCAGACCCTGCAGGCCATTGGAGGGGACAGCACCAACACGAACACAGGGTGGCAAGAGGGGGTCATACAGTGGATAGAGCGGAAGATTGGGAGGAAGCTGGTCTGGATTGTTTGTGACCTCCACACCAACGAGTTGCCACTCAGACATCTGATCCAGGAGCTGGATGGCAAGACTCTTTCAAACAACAGATGGTCTGGTCCTCTTGGCAAAATGCTGGACTCTGCCACTGAGTTAGAAATAAATCCGAGCTTTGAAAAAATCACAGTTGGCCCTCCACTCGTTGAGCTTGCACATACTGTCATTGACGACCTGAGTACTGACCAGTACTATGGTTACATGATTTGCAGTGCCATCAAACTGGGGTCATGCCTGATAGACTTGCTTACCTGCAGATAGGTCCAGTCTCACATTCTAGGTGGCTCACAACGGCACTCAGGTTCTGCAGAATTTGGGTCGCTCATCATAAACTGAAAGGGAACCAGCTTCACAACCTGAGACTTATTGTCCAATTCATCGTGAGTGTCTACTTGTCAAATTGGTTCAACACCAAGGTCAAGTCATCGTTCTCCGAAGGTCCGAGGCATGTTCTCTTCCAGCTTGAGCTCCTGAGGAGTCAGCCAAGGAAAGTTGTTCAGATTGTGGAGCAGACTGTGAGGAGATCTTCCTGGTATGCTCATCCCGAGGCAGTTCTGCAGACAATGCTCTGCAGTAAGGATGAGGAGGAGAGAAGAGTGGCAGTCAAAAAGATCTTGGATATGAGACTTATGAGAGGATCTGGGCATGACGAATCAGTTGGTGACGATTCCTTCAGGGTCAGGAGGACTCTTGAAGTCAATCTAGGTGCCAAGACCCTCACTGATCTCATAGATCTGGATAACATCAGGCTGGCAGTGAGCCCCCTCTTACCTGCAGCCTCACCAATGTTCAAGTCAGAGCTTTCCTGGACAACCCCATGCATGTCCCTGCCTGGCCCTCGCACACAGAGTATAGGCGTTGTGTACAGTGAGCGAGGCCAGCAGTCACGTGTACAGCCAGGAGAGGAGGGAAGGCTACATCCGAGCTCAGGTGGTCAGCAGGGAGGTGATGAGTAGAAACAGAAGCAAGAAAGACATGTTCTCTATGGTGTGCAGCAACACCGGGTCGTAGTAGTAAAACCGGTTTTTGTATTTGATGATTTTGTTTTCTAAAGGAATATTAAATTTAATAAATGTGTCAAGATCATTCGTTTCACTATTCTGGATCATTTTCATCCTAATAAATTAACCTGATACATTTACTTTACTTTAAATAAGCTATTTAGTGGTGTTGGTAAAAGGGTGGGAATACTGATTTTCATAAGATTTCAAGTTAAAATTTACCTAGCAAAAAATGAAAACTTTTCAAATTTGAAGATATCACATGATTCTGCACATAGAACTACATCATTAATACCATGGGCCGATTTTTCAAACTCAAAAAAAAAAAATTCGCCTCCGTATGACACACCCTAATATACAGTATATTTACAGTTTTATCCTCTTTCCTACAGCCTATCAGCCTGGCATCATAGGAAATTAGTGACCCCATTTAGGTGCCTATTATAATAGGGATGTAGACTGCTGGTCCTTGAAATTGACAAATTTGTTATTGTAGTACTCTAGTAGAATAAATAAGGAGCTGTTGGTAATTTGAAATATCTGAGAGTGGATCACATTCAGTAAAAGTTGTTATATTGTACAATCTTCTTAGATCTGGAGACGATATGCACAATGAGGTGGACTGTAAGACACAGTGGGAGGTAATGAGTTATATATATATATATATATATATATATATATATATATATATATATATACCCTGTACGTTAATGCATGTATGTACCCGCAGATGTGTGCTGTACTTATAATAGAAGGACAAACTATTGTCTACAAATCACAGTACTGTACAGTACATCTACCACAGCCAACAGAACAAAGGACTTACCTTCCTGAGTTTTCTGAGTGTGGCAGGCAGCGCCAGGCAACTGGGGACGTGACAGTACGGGCAGGGCGCCTTGGCTGCTCGGTACCTACCATGACATAATAAATGTTATTATTTGTGGGTTTCATTTACCTCCTTCACATCCTACACAAGGAAGGAAGCAACTGTCATACACCAGCAGCAGATAAGACTAAGTGATTCATAAAGCTGATATGTAACTCACAGAATTACCTTGATGTAATACGTGAGTCCGTGAGCACTGAGTAACTCATCAACAAATTTTACCGACTAGAAGGAATTAAATTCAGGATTTACAAGGAAGCTGGCAGGATAGCTAAGTTGACATATGTTGACTTAACCAAAGCAAATCTACTGTTTGCATAATGGAAGTGTAATTCTGGGTTACATGTTTTGAATCATATTTAAAATCAGTTTTAACTGGTCTTAACATACTGTCATTATCTGATGTCTATAACAACATTACAAGTTGCCAGGAAAATAAATTTTGAACTTAGATTTGAACCAGGAAGAAGCTTGAGGAGCACAGAGGCAAAGTTGTTAACTGAAGTAAAATTTAACAAGAACGAATAAATGAATATACTATAGAAATGAAAGTCTACACTCCAGGCGCATACAGTACAGCATGTATATGGTTTAATAACACAGAAGATGAACTAATGTGAGGAGGAACCCACAGTAGTTGGCTACCTCATCATGACGCTCTGAAGAATGGAGGCAAAAGGTGTAACTCCGATCCCAGCGCCCACCAAGACAGCGTGAGTGACTGAGAATATCCTGGTGGAGGGAGTGCCGTATGGTCCATCTACAAACACCTGCAGGGTATAATACATGTGGCATGATCTTGGCACAGCTCTCACAACAATGATTGTATCCTGATATCCTCCACATAATAAAACATTTACCTACTGTACATCAACTTCTGCTAGTCCCATTATACACATATATTCTTATATTTAGTCCACAGGAAAATCATTGTGTATTTTTACATTTCATTCCCTTTTCAATCGTAATGAAATACAGTATTAACGAAAAGTCCATTAACAGAGAATTTATAATATTGATTTATTCACAACAATAAATTCACACAAAAAACTATTCCTAGATTTATTTTATATTGTGACACTGGTTCACTGAATACTGACCTTCAAGTCATTCTAAACATGGCATCTGGAAACCATGCTAACTGCTAGCCATAACTATGATACCGTCAGAAATGGCCCCACAAGGGCCTGTATCACTCATCTGAAGTAACGACCACGACAATAACTTAAATATACAGTATATTGAGAGATGACCATCTTTACAGCTTCTTCCTGTAACAACCGGTGGTGGGCTATTTTTTTTGTTTTACCAGAGTGAGGTATGGGAGACCTCTACACCTCATAGTTCATTCCCAACTTTACTTTTCCTCTATTAAGTCTTCTGGTGAGGAAAGGTTTGGGATATCCTTTCTCATTAACTTCATCTCTTGCCCTTGAACACCCATGGGCAGACACACTAAACGATTTTGGGCGTCACCTAGAGGTCCAACCGTATTGCCTCCCATGGTTGTAGGCAGTGTGTCACCGAGAGCTAGCAAGTACCTACTGTATACTGTCCGAGAAAAACAAAGCCTTCGACATTAAACACAACTACGCAAATTTTAAGAATGAACAAGCACAAAATCAAAATAGGAGCATGGAATGTGAAGACATTTTATGAGGGTGGGAAGTTTGCAAACGTTTGTAGGGAAATGGAAAGATTACAGCGGGACATTCTGAGGTTAAGTGAAGTAAGAGGCACAGGTTCAGATAGCATTAGTGGTGAACGTATTGTCTTCATTTATTCAGGTGGTGAAAAAGCATGGGAGAGGTGTTGGTACTTTTACAAAATAGAAGTTGGGCAATAGTGTAAAGGGATATTGGGTAGTGTTAGATAGAGTTTTGTTAGTCAAGTTTAATGGACTTGGTAATAATACAGGTTTATGCACCAACAAATGATAGTGAGGACAAAGCCTTCGAAAAGATATTTCTAAAGATTTAAAGAAAGCAAAAGACACTGGGAAAGAAGCAGCAGCAGTAGGATTACATGGATTGGGTAATAGAAGTGAAAGAGGAGAAATATTAATTGACTTTTGCAAGGAGAGCAAGATGATAAATTCAAATATAAAGTTTGAACAACACCCTAGGCATCTGTATACGCGTATCTTACCCCAGGACAATGTAAATAACATTTTCAGGAATTGTATAGATTTAAGCAAGCTCAAATCAGGGCCAAGGATAGAACATGGTATTTAAATCGAAAACATATTTTTTATTATTGTTAGAGAATGACTTTAATGAGCAAGAAACAGGACAAACGTAGGAGAATAATAACAAATGAATAATATTAGATTGTGGGGAAAACTTAGACGACATAGGAAGAACGAGACTAAAAGTGAGTGGATCATAAAAAAAATGGATAGACGAAAAAAATGATAAAAGGAAGTGAAGCTCATAAAGATTTTAACAAAGGTATCCAGAAGGACTGTAGACAGGCTAAAGAAGTGATTTGAGAACTGAAATATTTGTATTATTGCCTAAAAAGCCAAGAGCCTTAGAGTGCACCAGGTTTAGAACAATTAGCTTAATTAATAAATCCTGCCTGTAATGTTCTGTTACTCATAACTTTAAGTATAATAGAATATAGAACAGACAGTGATCAAAATGGAGTTAGAGGGAAAACTAGAGAAGCTATAATTGGTTTGAGAATTTTGAGTGAAAGTGCTTTAAGGGTCCAAAGAAATGTGAGTATCCGCATTGCTGATTTTGGTAAACCTTTTGATAGAGTAATGAACAATAACCTTACAGATGTCTTGGAAAAATAGGCTTTAATGAAGGAAATATTCGAATTTTTAAGAATCTCTACTGGCAACAGGAGGCTGCAGTGTTAGTAAATAATAAATTTACTAATTGGTTCACAGTTAGACAGGGAGTAAGACAAGGCTGTGCTCTATCTCCAACATTGTATAATATATATTCAGAATTTTTAATGAGAAAAGTTTTAAATAACAATAAAGGTATAAAAGTTAATGGTAGAGTAATATCAAATATGCAATATTCAGATAATACTGATCTTATCACGGATAGTGTCGAGTCGTTATAAAACTGGTGAACAGATTAGTGGAAAGGTGTAAAGAATATGGGTTACGTGTTAATGCTGTAAAGACGAAAGTAATGATTGTTTTCAAATTCGAAATAAATCCTTAAATAAAAAAAAATATGGTATGGTATGGTATGGTATGGTATGGTATGGTATGGTCGGGAACTTAAACAAGTGGAAAATTTTGTGTATATGGTGTAATGGTAAATGTGCGAAAGGAATCACAACAAGCGTAGGTCGATCGAAAACAACATTTAATAATCTAATAAAAAAAATTATAACATAAATTTGAAAAAAGCTGTTGAAAAGCAATGTATGATAAGGACTGATGCATGGGTCAGAAGCGTGGACACTTTCAACAGCCACCAGAAAGAGATTAGAGGCTTCTGAAATGTGGTATTTTAGGCAAATATTAAAAATAAGTTAAAATGACAGGAAAACAAATGAAGAAGTTCCAAGATCGCCCAAAACTTCATGAGTTAATGGGATAATAACAGAAGTATTAATGGCCAAAGGTGAGATGAAGGCAGAGACTGGGGTGGAAGAATGTTGGGTCCCCAGAGAGATCCAAAAATTCGGAGGATTGGTAAAAACAGCCGAAAACGCTTAAGAGTGGTCGCCAACCCTTAGATATGAGAACAATACTCTGATTGACTGATGGTAACACCTATATCACTGATCCCGTATTGAGTCTCTAAAGTGGCATTTGTTTTGTCATGTTTAAATCAAATGTAGACCTGATTAACCGTTGAGAATGTAGCACCCTCATTACTGTTATTGATAGTTTACATTACTTCTTTCAGCAAACTCATCCTGTAAAACTTAAAAAAAAATTTGACCAGGGAAAGCCTAGTAATGCTATGAGACCAGACCTAAGCTGTCGAAGTTAAGTCTCTCATTTAAGATTTTTATGGTACCGCAGTGAGTGTCAACAAAATTTCACTAAAATCCACTGACTTTTCTAAGACTTAGCACTGGACAGTTACTTCAGTGGCCAAAAGGACCAGGAGAAACAAACACGCATACAGTACATCAAGTCATCCTCCTGACAGCAACACACAGGTGAAGTTCTATGAGAATCACAATTTAATAAGATTTCCATTAAGTTCAATGTAGATACAAAGCCAATTAGATGTCAAACTTCTTAATTGGTACATAAGAAGCTCACTAATAAGCTGTAATGAGGTAGTCCTTATAATCTTAGTGTGTCTGTGTGTGTGTGTGTGTAGAGCTGAGACTCCTAAAGACCACCTCTTAATTAAGGCTACGTCTATACCAAACATTATACCTTCAATTTGAGACTCAGTGAACAATTCATAGCCCCCGTTATGACTAGTCTTGAAATTTTGTTCCCAGCAACTATATTTATATAATTTTTTAATGAAGCAGTTGCCAGTTGTGTGATTATTGGTTAATCGAAAAATATAAACTCCATCCTAGCCTTTAAATTCGTTGTTATAAATGGTCCAGTTTCCCCCTCGGCTAACATCGTAGCAGTAGCTCGCATCAAACACAAAAACAATGAGTTAACATGAAAAATAAACTAAAAATAAAAATCCGAGACATGAAACTGATAGTAAATATCTTAACCATGACACATATACAACCTCAAGGTCTATGATCCTAGACTCTTTAGTAGAGTCTAGAGAGCAAAGGTTTCTTAATTACCTCATTATTCTTGTTTTCAGAACGAGAGCTGATTTCTTCCGTGGTCAAAGTCTGTTTCAATCTATTTTCTTCATTTCTTCTCTGGCAATGTTCGGGGTGTTGGTGTTGGAGGGACGTGGAATACTGTTGATCGGTGAAGGAGTCCAGACTGGAGTTGCTGCCGGTGAGGGATGATCGACCTGAGTTCGTCTGCCCTGTGTAAGACCCCAAGAGTTCAGCCTTCAGTGTGGCCAGATTCGATAAGCTGGAAGATTTTTTGCGTTCTAGTGATCTTTGAGCTGCAGGAATCGTTGGCTTAGACACAGCAGGGGTGATGGGTGGCTTTTGTTCTGTTTCTACAGGCAGCAACGCTGGTGGTCGTGTGTAGACGCTCATCTTACGGTTAAATTCCAAGAGATTATTGATATAACGGCCACCCTTCCCTGCACAGCCTCCACCTCCATCACTAGCATCTTCTATGGCAATGACGGTGTGAGTGGGGGTCTCTGTCAACGATTCATCAGAGGTAAAGGCGGGGTTCAATATACCTGAGATTTCCTTCTGACACTTCTGTGATGTGACTGAAGCTTCCTTTCCCTTCTCTTCTCTGAACAACTCATAAACTCTCTTAGTCCATTCTCCCACAGAGCGGATGTGAACTGTAAAAACGTCTGTAAAGCAGAAGAGAAAAATACATTATTGAAATAGTAACAGAGAATAAACCGACCGCCCGACCTGCTAATGGGCTGACAAGTGTTGAGAATGTTAAATGAAAAATAAAAAATAATTATTAAACTTATTCCTGTAAATACACAATAAATGGCGGATCTACTAACTTACGTACAGTACCCAATAGTGAGTGCTGTGTAATGAGTTAAGCTCCCACTCAAATACAAAAAAAATAGTAAATAAAGGACTACACTGAACCATGTTAACCCCTGACCTTCCTGCTCAGGCGCGGATGAGATGGTGAAGGGGTGCCACTCGTAGCGTGCAATGGATGGAATGTTGAGGTACACATACTCTCCAGGCTGGAAGTCGAAGTTCTTAGGCCGCTTGATCAGCAGCTTTATCACCTAAGGCAACAAATTATTTAAGTATTATACATTAATATAATTGAGTTGTGAGATGAACTTTTTTTGGTCATCAATAGTACCATTGATGTCCCATTAATACTCGCAGATTTAGAAAATAATTGTATAACTCCAACAACATATTATTAGTTTCAACTTTGCAGCGCCTGGAGGGTGGCAGCTCACCTGGGAGGGCAGTGTGGTGCCTATGAGGATTTGGGTCTTGCCCCTCGGGGTGCACACCTGCGATATCCTGAAGCAAGTCTCCAGCAGGAAGGCAACGCCAGGAAGCAACAACCACTTCCAGAAGTTAGGGCCGTGGAGGACTAGGAACACCCAGAACGGTAGCGACAGCAGGTGAGTCCAGTAGAATATCTGCAGGTAAAGGGAGCGATGAGTTGTACGAACAAAATTTTGTATACATTGTGGAGGGGTGAGTGTAGTGGGACGAGACAATATTCTATACACTTGCCTCAGTACAATGGGTTATTAAAAAGACCTTGTAATCGTACCTCAAAATAACCGGATTTTCTGACGATGCGGTGACTAAAGGCGACGATGATGGTGAGGATGATCATGAGGACGACGCCCGTCGGGTTGGCCAAGCCGCCCACCCAGCCGATGCCCAGAGAAGTGTCCCACATGTAGTCATTCATGCTGATGCCCGTCACGTCTCCAAGGGTCACTGTTAGAGCACCAGCAGCCAGGGTTAGTGTGAGCTGACACAGTGCACCATCAATATCTCCACAATACAGTAGCTGGGTATTGATGGTGGTAACGCTGTTGGTGGTGTATGGTGGTAACACTGTGGTAGCACCGTTGAGGAAGTATCAGCATGGTAACATAAGTGAATTGTAGTTGTATCAAGTTTGGTGTCAGTGTACACATATATTTCAAATAACATTTCTAGTCTTATCAACTACATACTCTTTTCAATTTCAGATTCGTAATTTGCATTCTAATGATTTTGTTTGTTTTTAAAAAGTTAAGTAATTTACTCCAGAGATAAATATAGAAAGCAACGGAGGTACAGACCTGAACATTAAATATGCAAACACCTCTCCCTACACTCTAATAACGCATATAAAACATACAAACATGCACACATTTCAATACAGTTGTAAAAATACACACACACACACACACAGAAAAAATATTTAGTGAAATTAACATGAGTGAAGGACAAGTCAAAAGCGAGCAAGTTTTGGCTGAACGTTAAGATCAATAACATTAAACTTTAAAATGATCCTTCAGTACTGTAAATTTTAAACAATCTATTTGAACAAATACTGTATTCACTTCTCTGTGACTACTGTATATAACACAAACTTTATAATTAATATTAAATTAGGTACGTGCAATACCTACAATTTATACTACAGCTACATATAGTTAAGTGTAGGTTATACTTAAACATATGACATCAATTTAAAATGTTCCTCACTACTGCTACATAACATCTTCTCTCACTAGACAACCTTTGACTGTGAATGTTAACAGAGAAAACTTTAAAATCAAGAGTACATACTTGTTGTTGATGTTACAAGGTTATTAATGCGTTTCAACAAATAAGGTCTTTAAGCGCATAGAAAGGTAAGTTCCTCAACAACTAAATATTATGAGAAATAGATTTCTCTGTTTTTGACCCAGTAGTCTCAGGATACGATCATTATTAGTGGTTCATCCTTCAAGCAAGCATTTACCCTATACCGCGTTTATATGTTATCATAATACTGTACCACATATAATGGCATTGAAAACTATATCAAAACTTAGTAACATAGATCTGATATATTATAAGAAATAGTTTTTACTTTGGTCAGCAAAGTCGTACATAATAGTTTTCAAGAAGAAAAGATATATTAGAGGGAGTCAAGCATATATATATATATATATATATATATATATATATATATATATATATATATATATATATATATATATATATATATATATATATATATATATTTCATTAGCCCATAAAGCGCTCGGACTTCTACATATAATCAACAACCTCACCCCGCCAGGACTCGAACCCACGATCTTATGTGTGTGACCGGGGAACGTTACCCCTAGATCACTAAGACACTAAAAGTAGTCCTAGACTTTGTTAATTTGGCGCAAAGCCTGTTCATCGAGCTACCCGTGCCTCGTAACAGGCTTTGTGTGAAATATAACAAAGTCTAGGACTGTCTGTATCGTGGGTTCAGACTATATATATATATATATATATATATATATATATATATATATATATATATATATATATATATATATATATATATATATATATATTGTTATACATTAGTCAGAGAGTAGAAGCCCAGTTAGTTCTGTTACATACTGTTGAAAATTAAGAAAGTTATATGAAGAGTTTATATAGGTAATGCAAGATTATAGGAAAATATATAAATAGACAAGGACTCACCTCAATATGACGTAAAATTATCAGCCTGCGAAACTACATAAGTCTCCCCTGCACATCAGGCTACTCACAGACTAAACTCAGATAAAGATACCAGAGAGAGCGTTGACACTTGCAGGGAAGAAGTGGATAGCATAAACAAGGACATTTTTATAATGTTACAAGACAAGGAGAGTGGTGTGTAGGTAGAGTGGGGAGTGGGACAGTATACGCAAGGGATAATGAATAAAAGTATAAACAAATACTCAACGGTCTTTGTATTATCATTTGAGGTGTGAAGTAATTATGAGTTCATAATAATGTATTTTTTTCAGCAGTCATGTAATACTTCAGACTGGCCAGAATGGGATGGCTCAACTTGAACAATGTTCCCTCAAAGATAAGAAGTACTTTATGAAACTCAAAGGAAGAATATATATGATAAGGGAGTCTGCTGAAACATTAAATTAATCATGAATATGAAATATTGATGAAGAAAGTGGCAGAGTGGCATATGAACAACAAAGTGGTGAGGTTCATTCTTGGCATGAACACAAGAGATCACGTTGGTCACGAAGTTTTTCCATCACTGAACATGTTAACTGTGACGGATAGATTGAAGCAACTGAGGATGAATGACGCTTATAGAATTTTCATTGGACTGTGCTCAGAGTATCTAACAACAATCTATGCAAGGATTATCCGGCATGGCAATTGAGGGAGTGAACATAATTTATTGGTATCTGGTGTCCGCAGTCAGGCGAAAAACACTTTCTTCTTTACTGTTATAACAGATTGGAATACATTATCACACCACATCAAAACCAATCATGGTATCAAAAATTAAAAGCTAAAACAGAAATACATAGTAGATGAAGCTACAGCAAGAGAACAGAGAGAGTTTATATATTATTAACCACAGAATGTAGTACTGTGGTATTGATCCGCCAACGTAACTACTGTACCATCTTCAAGTCTCAGATCTGATGCGTCCACACGTGTCTTTAATGTCGACTTAGCTTAACGGTAGAAAACCTCTGGGTTTGACATGTCCTTACTTAGAAATCCGATTGGTTCGTGGACCTTGCTTACATCTTTCTGTCCTGATCATCATTTGTCTCGACCTTAGAAATATTAAAACACGTTTGAGTAGAAGGACAAGCAAATTCTTAAAAAAAAAAACCTCCCCTTTTCATACCTAAGTACACTATTGCATGCAGGCGTGGGGACTTCACATCGCAGGAACAAGTCCAACGAATAGTGGGTAAAATTATTCCAAAACTACGTCACCGTGAGTATATCATCTTCCTCGTGTAGATATTTGAGAGAAACTGCCATTCTGAGCACACTAGCTTCACTCGTGCCACTGTAGATGTCATAAGAATGATGGAAAAATACGTTAACAGCTTTTGAGACGTGCGATATTGATGACGGAAGTGAGGAGAGTGTATGATGTGAGGACTAAGGCAGCAGAGTGAATGTAGGAAGCCTCGGAGTGTGTGTGTGTGTGTGTTTGTGTTTTGTGTGTGTGTGTGTGTGTGTGCGTGGAAGGGACTGAAGATAGTAAAAGTGAAGAATCATCCCTGAGAGAGTCAAGTAGCAGGATATAGTTGTTATTAACAAGTTGAGGCAGCGCAGTGCAATGATAAAAAATTACGTTTCCTGAAAACTTAGACTTCATTTGCCATGAGAAATGTACATAAAATCTACGTTGGGTTATTGCTAATTGAGTAAAGAAATACTAGCTATAGTTGGTTATCAAATTGGCTGTAAATCATATTTCAATCAAAATATTTGTATACGATACAGTTTTTACAGGGAGATCTGAATTTTATTTCTCAAAAAAGATCAAATCACAACTACAATAATGTCTCCGTCTCCTTCGCTCTCCGAGGCTCAGCACTTTATGTAACCAACTTTTTAACTTTATATTTACTAAACCTTTAATCTATTTACACTCTCCCCTAAAAGCATTGGCCCCTTTTGTCATCGTTGCAGTGTGTCACAATGGACGAATATTTCCGATCACTAATTGTGACTCCTGCATTATGTTGGCAAGTATGCTTTCTTAGTATCGATATGGTTGCCAGTTATTATTCAGGTATTTGTTATAATTATGGTGTATCACTGTGCTCCATCTTTAGTAGAAAATATAATGATATTAATGTAACGAAAATATATCAACGGCAGTCAAATAGTGGGTGCTTTCTGCTGGAAATCCATGTCCAACACCAGTACCCGAGACTCCTTGGAAAACACAGCTTGCACCAACAGACATGTCTCGTAATGTGTATCAATAATGTTCTGTTGCCAGCACGAACCATAAGATACGTTATATTCATAATTGTTACCTCATTAATCGATGTAGAAATAATATCGAAATGCAGTAAACCATAATGTCATTGTAATTGGATATGGCATCATAATACACCTGTAATTACTATATTTGCAAATGAATGTCATATCGGATCATAAGGTTTCACATTTCGTTTGAAGCGATCCATTGTAACCTCGGTTTATGAAAACAGTGACGTTATATTCCTATTTGGCAACTCATCCCCTGAGGTTGAAATAGTACCGTATCAGGGCAGATCGTATCAAAGGTACTCATGACGTTATTGGTTTTGCATATGGTATCATAATTCATCCTATTTTATTACATTATGTCGAGAACAGGTGGTATACTGCAGGTATCATGGTGATTATCAGGTGCAAGAAGAAAGAAGGAAAGATTCAACTCACAATCAGAAATACCAACTGAACCGAAATTGGTGTGCACGTGTTATTGTGTTCATTTCCAAATACTTTTTGGGGAGAGTTTACAATACCAGTACGTATTAAGTTTTAAAGTGTAGATCATGGTGATATAAGCTCTCAAAGTTTAAGGTCTTTCTTGGTCAAAATGGTCGAACTCCAAGTCTTCATCTGTTAAAATTATCATGAACTTTTGAACATACTGTAAACAAATGGTGAAGCATTAATAACAGCGGTACACGATACAACACTCAAGTGATGACTGCAAGCAGTATGTACAGGATCCTGTTATATTTTAACTATAAACAGTGTGTATGGTAAGTAATCAGCTTATTCCGCAATACTAAACGTCGAATGTTATATAAGACACAACAAAAAAATGATGTTTAGTAACCCTGGCAGCTGCAGCACCAGAAAGCAACAAAAAACATGTATGGTAAGTCTGTAGTCTCTGTGTGAACTGTTTCAGTCTCTCCTATTTTGTTATAATTTAAATGTGTAATTTGTGAAAGTGGCCAAGGCAGGTACAGGTAAGGGAGTCTATCTGGGACAAGTGTAAGGGTCAAGGTAATTTTTATAGTCGAGGGAAGGACAGTGGTTGTGAAGGATTCATTCTGACATATTATTAAGACAAACAATAAACTTGGTGTCACTTTACAAAACTAGTGATTAGTCTACGATTGTGTCGGTGCTAAAACTTGTTTACCCGGGTGCCAAATTTACCAAAGTTGGCGATGTGGAAGAGCGTGTGGAGGATGGAGAGGAAGAAGACTGTCCATCCAGCCATCTTGTGGAAGTGGACGTGCTGGTCACAAGGGAGGAAGAAGCCTGCGGGGGAGTTCCTGAGGCGGGTCACTGTGCGTCGTAGGATCAATAGCAGCAGCAGCGCGCAGTTCAGGTTGAGGCACTGACCTGTAGAGCAGGACACACCGCTTAGTTCACACCCACACCAAGTAATACACGAATATATAAATAAATATTCAAGTACTTATAATAGGTTGGAGAAAAACAAAGGAATAAGTCGTAGCAGAGAGGTAAAAATTACCCACGAGGGCGATAGAGAACAAATATTACTGTATTAAAAGTTTTAGATAAGAGTGCAGAGGTCTTATTGCAACTATATCTTGCGCTAGTCAGGCCGCACCTCGATTATGCAGTTCAGTTCTGGTGCCCTTATTATAGAATGGATATCAATTCACTAGAGTCGGTGCAGCGAAGAATGACGAAAATGATTCCGGGACTTAGAAACCTTCCATATCAAGATAGGTTAAAGAAACTAAACTTGCATTCCCTAGAAAGACGAAGAGTGCGGGGAGATATGATAGAAGTATTTAAGTGGGTGAAAGGAATCAATAAAGGTGATATAGATAAAGTTCTTATAATATCCGAGCAGGATAGGACTCGGAACAACGGATTTAAGTTGGATAAGTTTAGGTTTAGGAGGGAGATAGGAAGGAACTGGTTCGCAAATAGGGTGGTGGACGAGTGGAACAAGCTTAGCAACTTTGTAGTAAGTGCTGGAACGTTGGAAAGTTTCAAAAGGAGGCTGGATAGATTCATGGATGATAGAGAGTGGTAGTAACTCTCGACAGGAGCTGCCATGCACAGGCTAACCGGCCTATTGCAGACTCCTTATTTTTTTATGTTCTTATGTAACCGGAAACCGCAACAACTGTGGACTAGAACTTCTTGGAGCACTGCCTCACGTGGCAGCCCAACTCTGCCTCACGTGGCGACCCAACACCGCCTCACGTGACGGCCCAACACCTACTCACGTGGCGGCCCAACACTGCCTCACGTGGCGGCCCGACACTGCCTCACGTGGCGGCCCAACACTGCCTCACGTGGCGGCCCAACACTGCCTCACGTCAGGAAGAACAATGAGAAACAATGTATCTTAGGCAACAACATGAAGAAATCTGTCGATATATAATGACGATGCAGCTGGTGTTTCCCTCTGCTCGTGTGAAAACACACACACACACACACACACACACACACACACACACACACACATACACACACACGGTGACATCTCACACACACACACACACACACGGTGACATCACACACACACACACACAAACACACACACACACACACCAACTGTGTTAAAACGCTAAATCTAACTGACAAAATCACTTACGGGTGAACACTAGCAGGAAGTCAAGATTTTATTTTACAAAGTCAGTATGTATTGAGTCAGAGGATGATGACTCCTGTGGCAGCAGGTTTGTACAGTATGTGAAAATAATTAATTATATTTGAAGATTACAACATAATAATTGTGATTGTATTTGTGACTTATTAGAACAAAAGTTAAGATGGAGGTTATGAAGTAACACAGCCATAAAGATTTGTTCCTCGCCTCCTGCCTCACTCTGTAAATGCTTTCCAGATTTTTGTTCTTAAAAAACAAAAAAGTTCGAGCACATGCAACGGTCTGTTAAATAGAACCCTTAAAAGTGCAATCAAGAAGGAACTAGTAGATGAATTTGAGGCAAAAGTCAATCCATTGTAGCGTGACCAAGTAAGACGATCAAGAGATTACAAAATGTTGTAACCGCTAGGCTAAGGTTCGGGTAAAAGTACCTCTGGCAGTATATCCCTCAAGCAGATGTGAACAACACTAACTTTAAGGTGTGTGGCCAGATGTATGGCCACACAATCAACCACTACGTCCTTGACTGTGAAAAGATAGAGCCTTTTAGGGACAAGACCAAATACAATAAAGAACCAAACACACAATGTGCTTGAATACCTCTCATGCAGATGTGAACATCAAAGTGTGTGGCCAGGTATATGGCCTCACACTGCTGTGCTCACGCAGTTGTGAATAAGTAAAAGGTGCACAATAAACTAGCCACTATACGTGGCAAAATTAAAAAAATCAAATTCAATTCAAGTGCCATCATGGTACAGAAGAGGACACTGCGCATGGTGTTATGTGGCCATCATGGTACAGAAGAGAACACTGCGCATGGTGTTATGTGGCCATCATGGTACAGAAGAGAACACTGCGCATGGTGTTATGTGGCCATCATGGTACAGAAGAGAACACTGCGCATGGTGTTATGTGGTCATCATGGTACAGAAGAGGACACTGCGCATGGTGTTATGTGGTCATCATGGTACAGAAGAGGACACTGCGCATGGTGTTATGTGGCCATCATGGTACAGAAGAACACTGCATAAAGTGTGGGTAGCCATCATGGTACAGAAGAACACTGCGCATGGTGTTATGTGGTCATCATGCTACAGAGGACACTGCGCATGGTGTTATGTGGCCATCATGGTACAGAAGAACACTGCATAAAGTGTGGAGTGGCCATCATGGTACAGAAGAAGGCACAATGCGCGCAATGCGCATCATGGTATGTGGCCATCATGGTACAGAAGAGGACACTGCGCATGGTGTTATGTGGCCATCATGGTACAGAAGAGGACACTGCGCATGGTGTTATGTGGCCATCATGGTACAGAAGAGGACACTGCGCAATGCGCATGGTGTTATGTGGCCATCATGGTACAGAAGAGGACACTGCACATGGTGTTATGTGGCCATCATGGTACAGAAGAGAACACTGCGCAATGCGCATGGTGTTATGTGGCCATCATGGTACAGAAGAGGACACTGTGCATGGTGTTATGTGGCCATCATGGTACAGAAGAGGACACTGCGCAATGCGCATGGTGTTATGTGGCCATCATGGTACAGAAGAGGACACTGCGCAATGCGCATGGTGTTATGTGGCCATCATGGTACAGAAGAGGACACTGTGCATGGTGTTATGTGGCCATCATGGTACAGAAGAGAACACTGCATAAAGTGTGGGGTGGCCATCATGGTACGGAAAAAATATGATCGTTTATCCCTAAATATTACTTTAGTGGGCTACTTATGGGAAGAGAGAGAGTGTGGCTGAAAAGTGAGATGGAGGGAAAAGTCAGGGGAGAGGGGAGGTCGGGCTCATGAAAAAGTACAGGAGGTTAGAGTAGAAAGGGTCTAGGTGGAGGAGGGCTTTAGAGGTGACAAGGGCCCCAAATTATCATGGGTCCCAGGAGCACTAAGGAATCAAGAACTCAGTAGGTCAAAATGATCCGTCAAGCCCAGTTCCATTATTGTCTCGGTCTTGCCTCTCCTCCCTTTATTTACAGTTACGACAGCAGAAAGTTCACTGTTTGATACAATTATCCTGTTTATTATACAATACCTCAGTCACATGATTATTACGTTAACTTGTGTGACATTATTCGCACACGTCCTCCCAGGCTGTTTTAAGTATGTCACGTCAGCGGGCGACTGATGGGCCAGGGAGAAGCTGAGGGTGAGGCTGCGTTTCTTTGGTCACGTCTACTATGACTCGTAGCTTGTAAAACGTATACTCATGGTGTGCATTTGGAGTGTTCTGTTTTTATTATCACGAAGCACTCAAGCGGTGGTGCGAAATATCTAGCGAAATATTATGTAAGCGTATTGTTGCTGCGGCTGTGGCTTTGTTAGCAAACATTTGACGCAACCAGACAGCCTAGTCCATGTCGCCAGATAGTGCGACACGGCCGTGTAGCTTTGAAGTACTGCTACTTACACCAGCATAACACTGACCGTAAGTAGCCTGGAAGTGTTGGCTGAGGCCTCTGAGGCTCACTAAGTGCCCTTATATGACCACTCGGGCGGCGTCTAAGATGATATGTTTTGCTGTGATGAGATAATTTTTGAGGTCTCGCGGCCACAACCACAGGCTCTCGTTGTTAACAGTTTAAGTCTGTACACTAAGGCTATAGTTATTTCACTTAACGGTCAAATCCTTAGAGTTCTATGGTTTCAACTTAACGTGAATAAGCTATATTATACCTGGAAGAAATTCTCAAGGCAGTCTTATGGTGTGTATCCTCGCCCTCGTACTCACCTGCTGCCAGGGCTTATGTCCACACTGTCACTAGGAGCAATAGTTATCTTTGTACCATAAGGGAGTGACTCATCAAGTGCGGTACACGAGTTAAGTCTTCAAGAATGTTCGAAGTTATACTTTCCAGACATTAGCCAGATCATGGCTTACATATTGAGGCAAATAATATACTAATAATTAATAACAGTTTGAGAGCAACGATGCTGGAAGTTTGTTATTAGGAAATAACATCACAAAACATGACGATCACTGTTTCCTCTGAGGATGTGTGTGTGTGTGTGTGTGTGTGTGTGTGTGTGTGTGTGTGTGTGTAATAATAATAATAATAATAATTAACGGTTTATTGAAAAAGTTCTGAAAAAGTTCTGCAGCCCAAAGGCTGAAAATATACATTGGACATAAATGACTTATTACATACATTGACATTGGTGGTTTAACAAAAACCTTCATTAGAGAAAGGTAAAGGAAAATACAGTGAACATACAGATTAATGTTTACAGTGGAGGTCACGTTGATCATGTGTGTGTGTGTGTGTGTGTGTGTGTGTGTGTGTGTGTGTGTGTGCGTGTGTACGAAGTTGTGTATCTATGCACACAGGGTGGTGTAATGCGTCTAGTGTGGCAGCATTATGTTAGTGTTAAGGTGAGAGGTCTCCTTGCTCCCTCTTGCTTCCAGCTACCGCCGCTGGCTAGCCCTCGTGTTGAATAGGGTAGCAACTTGCACAAGTCTTCCCCTGCCAGTACACAGCCTCTTCACCATCAAGACTCCTGCTATTCCTCCTCGTGGCAACACACGGTAACTGGGTGCCTCGTGGGCCCAGGCTAGACCAGCAGGGGATCTCGGAGTAGCAGTGGGCCCCAGGGAGACGGCGCATAGGCCCACTGGCATGTGGACACGTCCTGGCGCCTACCAACCACTGCCCCGCTGTCTTGCGGATTAACCTTGGTAGGTATAAGGCTACGGGAGTAAACCCCAATCTGCAGTGGAGCCCCGTATCAGGCAGACATGCTTACAGAGCTCTAACAGGACCCCAACGGTGATATAGGCGGAAGAGGTGACCACCATGGGAACCCAACGACTACACCGGCGGACGAAGGCAATGCCTGATGGACAGGCTACTAAGGCGAAACCCAGCAAACTGGGCTATCGGCAGTCCATTGCAACTCTCGTTCTCCCCAGTCATTGCAACATTTGCACCACTCACGTGCAGCCATCATCCAGCTCATCATACTCATCATCATCATCAAAACCCCTATACCCCAAAAAGTTCTATGGCGACGGACGAGTGGCGACGGGGATAGGCAGAGATGACTGCCTGGAGTCTCTAGTCACAACTCTGCACATGGGCGGCACAGATAAGATGGTCTTTTATACGCTGAGATCTTGGCAGCAGTGCAATCTGGTCCTGTCTGTGAGACTGAGCAGCCCTTTCGAGGAGCCACTCTGCTCACCCCACATGGGGAAGGGGCTAGAAAAGGTGCCCTAAGCATAGCCTGCCTAGAGAACCAACCTGACTGGGCAACCGCACCCAGTAAGGTCATCCTTATGAAGGTTGAAAACACAATCACAATCACAGATCAAAACAAAAACAAACTATGCAACTTCTTATGGTCACTGCATGGAATGTCAGGATCCTTCTGGATACTGGCATAAATGAGCGTCCTGAAAGAAAAACCGCCCTTGTGGCAGAAGAGCTGGCTAGGTGTAACATCGACATAGCAGCCATTAGTGAGTCCCGGCTCCCAGACAAAGGTCGACTCACAGAACGGGAGTCTGGCTATACCTTCTTCTGGAAGGGTAAGCTTGCTGCGGAGAGAAACCACATTTATGGAGTTAGCGTTGCCATCCGCCAACGCATCCTAAACAGGCTAACTAAAATGCCTGTCGGGATTAACGAGTCCCACTGAATCACTCACGTCATGCCTTTTTCATCAGTGCATTCGCCCCAACACTGGATTTGAGGATGACATTAAGGAGGCCTTTTACTCTGTCCTCGACAGAGTGCTAACCTCTATCCCCAGAGAAGATAAGGTGGTGCTCCTTGGTGACTTCAATGCCAGAGTTGGCAGAGATGCTGACATTTGGCAGAGAACCATAGGGAGAAATGGACTAGGTAAGTGTAATCCTGACGGCCTACTCCTCCTCAGCAAGAGTCAATCTCACTATCACCAATACCTTGTTTAGGCAGACTAACAAGTTCAAGGATTTGTGGCAACACCCACGATCCAGACACTGGCATCTCACTGACTACATCATTGTCAAAGAAAGAGATCGCCGAGATGTCCTCATCACCCGAGCCATGTGTGGCTCAGACTACTGCGACACTGATCATCGGCTCGTCAGAGCCCTAAAACGGAGAGGACAGCAAGTCTCCAGAAGAGGTTTTAACACTAAGCGCCTGGAGGATCCAGCGGTAGAACATGCTTTAAGAGAGCAGCTCGAACATGGGCCGATAAACAACCCAACAGCAAACAACCCAAATCCCAGTGCCGAATGGGATATTCTCGACACTGTCATGACAAAAACCTGCAGAGACCTTCGGCCAAATCGAAAGAATACACCAGGACTGGTTTGATGAAAATGACCCGGAAATCAGTATACTCGTCGATGACAAATGTGCTGCTGTAACTGACCGGCAGAACAACTCTCATTCTCGGACCAAAGCTGATTCCATACACAAGAAGAAAGCCGCGGCCCAGCTTGAATTTCACAATCTGAAAAACGACTGGTAACCCCCCAATTAAAGACAAAGAAGGAATCCTTCAGCGCTGAAAAGAGCATTACCATTTATTGCTTAACTGAAACACCGATGTAAATGTGTATGCACACTTTGGCCTTGAGGTATGTAATACTTAGATTCTCTTTCAGCATGCCCTTGGTTCAACCACACCTACACCATCCATCCAGCTTAACGGTGCTACCCTCTCAAATGCTACCTACTTTCGGTATCTCGGCTCCCACCTGTCTACCACTGCGGACATCGATGAAGAGATTCAACATCGGATCAGATGTGCAATCTCAAGCCCTTGGCAGACTCCGTACCCGTGTCTTCAGCTGTAGGGAACTGAAATTATCTACAAAGATGCACGTATATCGAGCACCTCAATGCATGTGAAAACTTTCACCAACATAGTCTATGTTCCATCCTCCGAGTTCGCTGGGAAGACAAGAGTAAAAATGCCAGTATTTTCGCTGAATCCAACTGTAGGAGTAACGAGGCTACCAATATCCAGGAACAACTATTCTGGACTGGCCATGTTACCCGCATGGACTGCAGTAGACTACCAAAGCAGCTACTTTGCAGTCACCTGACAAATAGTAAGCGTAATGCTGGCGGGCAACTGGAAAGGTATAGGGATAGTCTTAAGACAAACCTGAAAAAGTACCAAATCGACCCCCTGACCTGGAAGACACTTACTCCACACCGTAACGCTTGGAGGAGCTCCACACAAGAAGGTGTCTATACTTTCGTGTTAACCCGACTACAAACCGAGGCAGACACGCACGAACGTCGGAAAGACGCTGCCGCTGCGTCTCCCACACTAGATGTAGCCTCCCACACGTGCAACATCTGTGAATGACCCTGCCTGTCCCGTATCGGCCTCTTTAGTCACCTCAGAACTCCCCAACGTAGGTGACATCCCTAATAATTCATATCATTGTGTCATATCTAGATGATCGTCATACACGATTCCGAGTGAAAGTAAAGTAGAAATAGTGTATGCGAGCTGATGCTAAGGCACGGTTTTAGATTAACTTGTATTTCATATATAAAGTATGACACCATCGTTACCTGTAAATAAGTTGCAATTCACTTGTAGTTGTTCTGTTGTCTCACAATAATGGTTATTAATTTGATTGATGTCTGCCTGCGCCTTCACTCAACACCCACGTCTTTAGTCGTTCAAGTGCCCCTTTAGCACATGTATGTCATAGAGGTCCGAACAGGTGGGGTAGATGGTGCTTGTGTCACCGAGAAGGTAGAGTATACAGGGCATGGAAGGGCAGGGGGTGTACCTGTCACGGGAGGGTAGGGAGTGTGTCTATTACAGGAGGGTAGGGGATGCATCTGTCACTGGAGGATAGGGGGTGTAGCTGTCACAGGAAGGTAGAGGGTGTGTCTGTCACAGGAGGGTAGGGGATGCATCTGTCACTGAAGGATAGGGGGTGTAGCTGTCACAGGAGGTGGGGTGTGTCTGTCTGGGAGGTGGGGATGCATCTGTCACAGGGGGTGAGGGGTGTAGCTGTCACAGGAAGGTGAGGGGTGTGTCTGTCTCACTTTAGTGGTGGGGATGCATCTGTCACTGGAGGATGGGGGGTGTGGCGCTGTCACAGGAAGGTAGGGGTGTGTCTGTCTCACTGGTGGGTAGGGAATGCATCTGTCACTGGAGGATAAGGGGTGTAATATCACAGGGAAATTAGAGGTGTGTCTGTCTGGGAGGGTAGGGGATGCATCTGTCACTGGAGGATAGGGGGTGTAGCTGTCACAGGAAGGTGGGGTGTGTCTGTCACTGGTGGGTGAGGGATGCATCTGTCACTGGAGGATAGGGGTGTAGCTGTCACAGGAAGGTGGTGTGTCTGTCTGGTGGGTAGGGATGCATCTGTCACGGGGGTAGGGGTGTAGCTGTCACAGGAAGGTAGGGGTGTGTCTGTCACAGGAGGGTAGGGGATGCATCTGTCACGGGGGGTAGGGGGTGTAGCTGTCACAGGAAGGTAGGGGTGTGTTTGTCACTGGTGGGTAGGGGATGCATCTGTCACGGGGGGTAGTGGGTGTTTCTGTTATAGAGGGTAGGGTGTATCTCTCACAGGAGGGTAGGAGTGTATCTGTCACTAGAGGTTAAGAGGTTATATTTGTCTCGGGAGGTTAAGGGAGTGTATGGTTATATAGATGCCCAGAACACGTAAGGTCATAAGATGGTTCAGCACTCACCACACGCCCTGGCGCCCATCTCGAGCAGGTTGGTGTTTCTGTATTGGTAGGCCCGTGTCATGAACACCACGGCGTTCACCCCGATGAACAGGGCAGTGAAGACGAGGGTGGGGGCGTTGTTCCTTGCCCAAATGACCTGGCGATGAAAACTTGTTCTCAGGGGGATGTTCTCCTTTTCCTGCCTCTCCTCGTCCAGCATCACGTCAAGAAATCGTATCCTGAAAGAGAGAGGAAAAATATGTAGTTCTCTTTTACTTGCGTTGACAGGAACCATGGCACGACATTTAAAGCTGAAACGTTTTGATAATAATGTAAAGCCTGAAGTTTAAAATATGCTTTAATGTTGAGAAAACATTTTGGCAGTAAATAAACGTTTTTTTTATAGTAAAATAATTGGTAATTATGATAGTATAAGTTAGTGAAGAAATCTGTTTACTCGGTGATAAAGCCAGGTAGGGGAAACAGTTACAGCAGTGATTGTCCTTGTAAAGAGTAACAGTTCCAATATAATATGGTCCACTTATCACAGGTAGTTATTACAAAGAACAAAGAGGTAAGAGTTTAATATATAAGACGCGGAAGTAAGAAAGAAACAACAGCAAATATTAATTGTAACAGGTAACATTTCCCAGATATAATAGACAGAACTATAACACACGAGCATCAGGTAAATGTCAGGTAGAAGGTATAAAACAATAATTAAGGAAGTGTGCTAATTGCCACAAGCAACTCTGATACCTCATTACCATGCACATTCTCTCTCACTATGGAACAATAATTTGAATACATGTTATTTTTTTAAACATAATAATCATCTACCTGTATGTTGATCAACTGACGGCTCCAACATCAGAGAAAACAAAGAAACATCAGTTTGTAAATAATGAAAATTTCCTCTCGATAAAAAACTTACAAGTTCAAGTCATTAATAAGAACAAAAACTGAATATAAACAACAACTCGTCCACCTTCATGCTGGCGCTGAGGACTGTTAAGTCTTTTCTTACCTGAGGCCTAATTACCAAGGTAATACAAGCTTCCTTGATAGGCAAAAGCCTTCTGAGTCGTAACTACTTCCTATGAACGAGATAGAGCACTACCTTCTGTCATCCTTTCTCCACTAGGTAACCCTAGTGATTCCTAGGTGAACCCCAGTGACCCCCAGGTGAGGGGCGAAAGTAAGAGCACAATTGTATCATTGACCACCACCACCACCCACTGAACCTACAGTGGTGTTAACCTCGGCCTCTGCCACCCTCATGCTATTCTTCCGCCTTCCATTTCTCCTTCACATTTACCCTTCCTATTATTTTTCTCTGTTAGCATCTTTCTCCTTCCTCTTCCTTGCCCTTACTTTCTTCACTGCCTGTAACTATTTTCTTCCCTTATGTTTTCTCTACTTTTCTTCCATCTTTCATCCATCTACCCCATTTATCCTCTTGTTTTTCTCTCTCCCTCTCCCCCTCCTTGTCGTACCTTCATGATGTTTTCTCCTCTCCCCCGCCTCTTCACACCTTAAGTACAGTACATTGTTAAGAGGTCAGGACTGGTAGTCGCCGTATGTGAAGACTATTAACTGGTCACTACCCTTAATATTTCTGCCATACAGAATTAAATTACGGCACACCGAGATGAATTTTGAAAACGATCTCAATAAATATTGTCTTATAAAAAAGGAATTCGAGCACACAGTAATCAGAATATGAAAGTAATTTTAGTTTTAAGGGTGGCGTGTATTCTGTATTGTTTGCTAAACAATGATAACTATAACATCGCTCACAGGACTCCAGGTGAGGCTACCACCTTACATGTGGCTCACTGTAATACAAAAATCATCATTTTAAATGAGTTTGTCATCCTGACAATGTGCAAACTATCTTTGAAAAAATTTGTCATCCATTATTTCAATTTATATATTAATCTATAATGCACATACATACATACATACATACATACATACATACATACATACATACTTGGGACACCCACGCCAGCCTGGTCGTCTTCTCTCAACTCCACCCAACAACGTCGGCTAGAAAAGGTACAGAAAAGGGCCTGCAGAATCATGCTCGGCACAGAATACTCGGGCTACAACAACGCTCTCTCCACCCTGGAAATGCCATCCCTCAGTGACCTCCACCACCAAGCACTGGAAAGGTTTGGCAGCCAACTAATGCACCACCCTCATCATCGCCACCTCCTGCCACCTGCAGCCCCCCACCCACCTGGCGCAGTCCGCCACTACAACAAAATTCAGCCCACAAGAGCCCGCACCGATAGATATAAGAACAGAACCATCCCATCTATTGTTAAAATAATAAACAACTCCTGATTTATGTACTGTACAGCCCTGTAAATGTATTCAACACAGATTATATCATTATGTCTAAATCAAATGTAAGTCTGTATATTTTCAGCCACAGGCTGCAACTCTATTAATAAACCGTTTATTATTATTATTATTATTATTATTATTATTATTATTATTATTATTATTATTATTATTATTATTATTATTATTATTATTGTTATTATTATTATTATTATTATTATTATTATTATTATTATTATTATTATTATTATTATTATTACATACATACATACATACATACGTGCAAGTAAATCATGTACGCATTCCGGAAATTTTTCACTCAAGAGGGTCACATCCTGGGGTGTTTAGTCCCAACACCTTGGACGGCCACACTACTTACTGACAACCCTAGTCTATAACTCCGGGTTCTCTTAATGAATCTTATCTTCCTGTTTTGGGACGAATAGTATGATAATTGACACACACACACACACACACACACTGTTACGACCGTGTCGTATTTTTCTATTTTTTTTATATATAACATGCTTCCATGTTCCATATTATTCCTGTAATGATGTGTTAAATTTACTATTATATATTCTAGTCACCTTACCCTGTGCTGTTAAGGTTTTAACTGTCATTATTTGTTCAAGCCCATCTTATTTCTTTATTTAGTATTGTAACAAGTATTCTTTGTTCTCTAACGACCATCTGCATCGTTAAACGACCCACCGGCGGGTCGCGTGGCGGGAGCCGACCTTATATATAGGACCCACCAACTGACGGAGTTAGTTCAGTCCTCTTGTCATACAGTTCACATCCTTTGAGTGACACTCGTCACCTGTTACTTATACTTAATTTATTTGTGTTGTTCCTGTCGCCACCAATGTGGTATATCTATGTGAGTACCTATTTATGTCTCTATTTATGTCCATCAGTATTTGCTTAGTTACATTTAAGTAATTCAGTGTTGTTTCACGTTAGTTAATTTCAGTGATAGTTTTTATATGTTTATGCAGTGTTAACGTAATCCAATGCTTTATTTTTATTCTTTTGATGTTTCGATGTTTAGTATCATTTGTGTCTTAAAAGTTTCGATGGTGAATCAATTTGTTGTGACAGCCTACGAGGCTCTTTATTGTGTTAATATTTAATTAATTAAGTTCTTAAAGGTTTACTTTATTTATTTTTATTCCCTTTTAATTTACTTCACTTTTGTTGTTTGGTTACGCCTAGAACCTGGATATTGAAGTAAATTAAGAGACGGCGTAACAACACACACACACACACACACACACACACACACACACACACATTAAAAATATAGCTCGACTAAATTAATGTGTAATTGATATAAAAATATCTAAGATGCAGTTTTGTAAGTGCAGACCTCAATGTTCTCTAGTGATGACCTGCGACCTTCACTGTGCCGGTCAGCCGTCACCACAGGGTCAACCAATATTGATGAGTTAATTTACCGCCACTTTCTACCAATACATAAACAAAAAAATGTGGTGAATATTACTGTCACTGGCACACGTAAATAGATGCAAGATTATTGAATGTAATTTAAATGATAAATCAACATGTACAAGAGAAAGACAGTCACACAAACAGACACAACAGAGGTCCACATCACCCTGGACACGTAAACTTCTCGCTACATATCGTGTTTAGTTGCTGTAATGTGAGTGATGGGACAAGTATTGTATGGACGTAAACAAGGAACTTCCATTATTTACTCAAAAATATCAACACCTGATACTTTGATACCGTACAAAATTTAGACAAGTACTTTTATTTTTTTTTTAGTCAGACAAGTGGAATTAACCCTTCACCTGCCCTCAAGGGAATATATCTTTAAAGATTGTGTATATCACCTCCACAACACAAATAAACTAACAGAGGGATTCTTACATCATAGCGACCTTGATTTTTATTTTTATGAGACATAAGTATGTGCCTCTGTACCAGTGAGGACAAACAGATGCATTGTACTTCCAACAATCAGTTTCTTTTCTTTTCATCAAACTTTGAACACATTGTAAAGGCTCGAGGCCACGATGTTAGGTTACATCACCAATGACTCTCTCAACATCCATAAGTCCCTGAAACATTTGGAACTGATCACAAAATTCAACATCCAGTTAACATCTGAAGAAAGGCTAATTGCACTTGAATCTTTGCATTTCTGGCCATAATATTTCAAGGTTTAAAAGACTTGTCAGTGACGAGTTCAACAACAGTTACAGCGAGGACTTAAATCCACAACAGATGGAATTCTTGAAAACCTTTTATTCTCACTACCTCTACTTACTTATGTATATTCACCAATAAAAGCCGAAATTGCGAGTGTTATTGTAAAATTGTTTTCTGTAACCGAGTTTATTTTCTCGTAAATTATATTTTAATGAACAATGGCCGCCATTTTGACCTTATGGGATCATGAGACCTGAAAATTTGGAAAGTCGCTAAAGTGATAAAATTCAGCATTGAGATAGACGGGAGGAGACTTGAGGAAGGGGAAGACATGAGGGACAGGCGACGGGAGGAAACGGGTATTTCCTTTTTTGTTGAGCTCGGACGTTTTTCCCTGTCTGTCTGTTTTTGTCTCTTAAGTCTTATTGTTCCCCCTCTCATTCTATTCCTGCCTCCTCTTTCAGACACCCTTTTTTGTCTATCTCATATTTTATCTTTCTTTGTGACCCGTTCATAAATGCTACAGTATATCTAAATGAGTCACTAGGGTAAGTTTGTCACCTAACTGGCGTAAACCCTTTAGAGAGCAACGGCACACTGCGTGTTTTATTCGGGTGAAAGAAACCCTTACCCTCTAAAGGTTAAGTCAATTAATACACTTCAGGTAGTCTTAGTATAACTTTGACATCAGTTTGTGTTTTATCTAAATCTTACCAGTAAGGAGTATTCTTACGTCTTCACTGAGGAGGAATATTTATCGTACGGACTTGTGAGAGTGTGGACCTTGGTTCAGATTCTTAAGCGTGCACACATTGAATTTCCCTCAAAATTGGAGAATTCAAACGGTATCTACCCGTCTCGATGATGACGTCACTCCCTAGTAAGGATTTTGGTGATGATATCACTCCTTCGTTTTATATTGGTGATGACGTCACTCCTTACTAATGTTTTTGGTGATGACGTCACTCCTTACTAATGACTTTGGTGATGACCTCACCCTTTTAGGGAACAATGCAGAGATTGAGCTGGTAAGGATTACCTGATAGGGTCGTCAAACAGGTTTCAAAATTAATATTACAAATACGAGTTGTTGTTCCTTCATTAACAGCTGCAGTATGTTGACCTTGGCCGTGTTTACTGCTAAATTATTTACCTTCGTAGAATACTAATTACCCTGCACCTGTAAGGAAGGTCCCACTACTTTACAATTCTATGTTACGTAAATAATGTACGTTTTTTTTTCGTTAAGTCAACGGGTTTGTATTAAATCTATGAATTATTGTTTATGGTGCATCAGCCCTTCTTGAGCTATGCTGTTTGACTACACATAGTCTCTCACTGGTTAGCGAATCTATCACTCAGCTAACGTAACTCAAATGGATACCTATTGTTTATCTATAATGCAACACGGGACCGGTCTACTGCTACTGTTGTTGTCGGCCCCACGCAGCTTTCAACGGTTAAGGTTATCGCTTTCCTTGGTCTATATTTTTTATTGACATTTGTGATAATTCGGGCGAAGAGATTTTTTCTCAAGTTGGTGATGTTCAGAGGTCAGATGTCAACACTGGGTCACCTAGTTTTGCTGTCACTATATGTAACTTGGCGATATAATCCATGGATCTCCAGGCACTTGCGTCCTAAATTGCATGAGTCAAGAAAGCAAGCATAAACTCCGCATGCTTCCCTGTTGGGCAGTGTAAACGCTATTGCGCTTCGCCTTGCAAATGATGCAAGGGGGTGGCCAAGAAAATGGTCCCCTCGCAGGGGGAAATCCGATTCTGAATCTGTTTACGTATCAGACGTTAATTTTGTCAACAAACTCATCACTTTTCTTTGATATTTGTCTCACTTGGTGTTATTGTATACACGGAGACTCTGTTGAAGGTATTCATTGTTAACGTTGGTTTTGTGAGTTAAACAATTTTGTTTAGATATTTTCTGGGCCAGTTACAAAAATAGATCAAACTAGTTCTGGTTAACGTTATTGCTTTGTCTACTTTGTCCTGTCTGTCAGTCTGTCTCTGTCACTGTCACTGTCCCTCTTGGTGGGTATGGTCTTAGTGTTGTTGTTTAAAACAACTCAATGTTTGTATGTTTGTAATAATTATTATTGACGCTTCTGCCGATTTGAGACAAATTCATCCCGCTATTTATCTCTCTCTCTCTCTCTCTCTCTCTCTCTCTCTCTCTCTCTCTCTCTCTCTCTCTCTCTCTCTCTCTCAATTCGATAACACAAATTTTTTTTATTCCAATCAGAGCTTCCTCTTGTTTATCTGTTCTTGTCGTTGTTAGTGTCTTGTTGTTTACCGAGGTCAGATATATAAAGTACTACATTTCTTGCTCTACTTTTTCCTCAGAGATGACGTAAATTTAGGGCAGATAGCTTACTTTAGTACTGTGAAGCTGTGAGGTGCGTTGGTCCACTTTTTGTTTGTAGAGGTGAAAGTGTGATTATGTGCCGTGTGCTGTGTAAACATGTGTTGCGTGCCGTATTCTGTGTGCCGTGTGACGTGGACTGTGTGCCGTATGCTGTGTGCCGGGTGCTGTGTGCCGTATGCCGTGTACTGTGCCGTGGGCTCTGTGTGCCGTGTGCTGTGTGCCGTGTACTATATATCGTGTACTGTGTCGTGTGCTGTGTACTGTGTGCTGTGTGCCGTGTGCGCTGTGCCGTGTGCTGTGTGCGTGTACTATATATATATGTGCTGTGTGCCGTGTACATTATGCCGTGACCGTATGCCGTGTGACGTGGACTGTGTGCCATCTGTGTGCCGGGTGCTGTGTGCCGTATGCCGTGTACTGTGTGCCGTGTACCGGTGGTGTCGTGTGCTGTGTACTGTGTGCTGTGTGCCGTGTGCGCTGTGCCGTGTGCTGTGTACTGTGTACTGTGTTTTATGCCGTATGATGTGTGTTGTGTGCTGTGTGCCGTGGGCTGTGTACTGTGTGCTGTGTGCCGTGGGCTGTGTACTGTGTGCTGTGTGCCGTGTGCTCTGTACCGTGAGCTATGTTTTGTGTACCGTGTACTGTGTGTAGTATGCAGTGCGTTGTGTGTCGTGTGCTGTATACCGTATGCTGTGTACCGTGTGCCCTCTAGTGTGCGTCCCGCTGTATAGCATCAGGACCCACAACAATACAATAAACACAAACGGTAAATAGTCATATCTACAAAACGTGGAGACATCAACCCGACGTTCCTGAAACTATAATAATTAAACTTGCATTCACTAAACCAGGGAAGTGAAGGTCTTTGGTTTTGCCCAGAAGAGAGTCATTAGGACAATGACTTATTTGAAAAAATCTGGTCACACTAACGAACAATTTACGAAATTGAAAATGTTAAAATTAGAGGTTATTTAACACTAAATGCTGTGCTCGATTTGTTTATAAATCTGTTAATCACTTAAATGATAACAATTACTTCCAGTTCCGGAATAACCAGAGTTATAGCTTAAGACTTACTATACCCCCCACCATTAACTCCTCTTGGTCCCGGACCTCCATAAAATATCACGGTGTGAAGCTGTGGAACAAGTGGAACAACTTACTCCCCACCATCCGATCAAGGCTACGCTCTTTTCCCTTAAAACATATCTTAAAAAAAAAAATAGGGATTAGCCCACCCGGACACAGGTCACTGACCCACATCGGGGCCTGGGGGGCGAAAATGTAATACTAATAATAATAATAATAATAATAATAATTCATAGTAAATAAAATTTATAATAAAGAATACAAAATTTAAAATAATAATAATAAATATATACAAAAAAAAGCTCAGTAGTGAGAAACAATATATGTATAGTGTGTTGTCAAAGTGAGAGAAACAACTGAGACCCTGCAATTGTGTGTAAATGAGGCAGAAAGTCAGATCAACAACCTGGGACTTGGTCATAGTTTTACAATCAAAACCATTATATTGTCACGTAGACAGATAATAACACTGCATTAATTATATGTTTGCCGTCAGGGCATTAACCTGTCTGCATCACTCCCCTTAATACAACCCAAGTTGTTACTTACTTCACTTCCTGTATACAACTCCTCTGTAACACAGGTACTTACTTATAAAATTAATGTAAAAAAATCAGTAAAAAATAAAAAAGTGAAAATTATGATAACATTCTCATATTTATTTACTAACACCGTGTTACATATACTGTTCAAGATGATACTTAATGTTATATAATAATTCATAGAGATAAATATACAGTTGCCATTAAGAGAGTTCTGGCTCTCAATTGACTCATCCATGTCAATATTGTTATCCTCTCTATACCTATGTTTTTTCTGGCTAAATATACTGTTTAAATATCAATATTAATATCTAAAGCACTCGGCCTGCCACCTGCCTTCACTCTACCCATATATTGTTATCGGTGCCTCTCAGTTGAAGGACTCAAAGTGACGAGAAGCTTACAGCGGCTCATGTTGTGTAATTATATCTATTTCTCCCTTTCACCGTCTGTCAGTTGACTGGCTCACTATATTCTTTGTACCTGTACAGTGTCTTACCTCTGTTAGATCCTTGACTCTGGTATCTAAATCCCAACGTGTGTGTGTGTGTGTGTGTGTGTGTGTGTGTGTGCAAGGGTATTTGCTTGTGTATATGTGTGAGTGCATACACACAGTATGTATGTATGTATGTATGTAGGTCGGATAAACCAGGCTCCACTATTGATAACTTAGTTTACTACATTCATCAGACGACTAACCTGTTTGATTCAGGCCATGACAATGTTGATCTTCGAGACCCCTCCCCTCCCTCCTCCCAGCATCCCTCCTCCACCCTCCCTTCCCTCCTCCATCCTCCCGTCCTCACCCAGCATCCCTCCTCCACCCTCCCCTCCCTCCTCCCGCCCACCCTCCCTCCTCCCAGCATCCATGCGTGCGCTCCCTCCCTCCACCCAGCATCCCTCCTCCACGCCTCCCCTCCCCTCCACCAGCATCCCTCCTCCACCCCACCCCTCCCCTCACTACAGCGTCCCTCCTCCTCCACCTCCCCTCCCCCTCAGCATCCCTCCCTGCTCCCCACCCCTCCTCCAAAACACGAGCATCCCTCCTCCCTCCCTCCCTCCTCCACCCCCTCCCCCTCCTCCCCTCCCCCGCATCCCCTTCACCTCCCTCCTCCACCCACATCCCTCCTCCACCTCCTCCCTCCTCCACCCTCCCCTCCCTCCTCCATCCTCCTCCCCTCCACCCTCCCCTCCTCCTCCCACCCACTCCTCCACCCTCCCCTCCCTTCCTCCTCTCTCTCCCCTCCTCCCTCCTCCCTCCTCCTCCCTCTCCCCTCCTCCTCCCAGTCCTCCCCTCCCTCCTCCACCCTCTCTCCCTTCCTCTCCTCCTCCCACCCTCTCCCTCCCCCTCCCTCCCCTCCTCCCACCCATCCCTCCTCCCTCCCTCTCCCTCCTCCCCCTCCCCTCCCTCCCCTCCTCCCTCCTCAGCCTCCCTCCCCTCCCCTCCCTCCCACCCAGCTCCTCTCCCCCTCCCTCCCTCCTCCCACTCCTCCCCTCCCTCCCTCCCTCCCTCCCTCCCTCCTCCCCTCCCCTCCCCCCGCTGTCCCTCATCTCCTCCCTCCCTCCCCTCCCCTCCCTCCCTCCCCTCCCCTCCACCTCCCCCCCTCCCTCCTCCCCCCCTCCTCACCTCCCCTCCCACGTCTCTCTCCTCCCTCCCTCCCACCCTCCCCTCCCTCCTCCTCCCCTCCTCCCCCTCCATCCCCTCTCCCTCCCCTCCCTCCTCCCCCACCTCCCTCCCTCCTCCAGCGTCCCTTCTCCCACCTCCCTCCTCCTCTCCACCCCTCCCCTCCCCTCCCTCCCCTCCACCCTCCCTCCCTCCTCCCCCTCCCGTCTCCCCCCTCCCCCTCCCTCCACCCTCCCCCCCTCCTCCACCCACCTCCCTCCCCTCCACCCAGCATCCTCCCCACCCTCCCCTCCCTCCTCCCAGCGTCCATCCCATCCTCCACCACCTCCCTCCACCCAGCGTCCCTCCTCCACCGTCCCCTCCCTCCCTCCCAGCATCCCTCCTCCACCCTCCCTCCCCTCCACCCAGCGTCCCTCCTCCACCCTCCACCCTCCACATGTCGCCAATTATCAAACTATTTTTCCAAACATGCATATTTTACCTGACTAATGCACGAAAAAAGCTGATATACTTAATACATACATATTATTAATCAATATACATAATATAGTAAACAATTATTATACACAAAGTAATATAGAATATAGTCCAACCTACTGAACAAGCTTCTGGCCCAAATATTGAAGAAACTTAAGTTCTGTAACGTCAAGATAATTAACGTCATTTCCTGTGAAATTCATAAACTACCCAGTTCAAGTTCTGATCGACTGTTCCATATCAGTCTTCATAATGTGACATCTGACAACTGAACATTAATGAGGAGGGAGGTGCCACATGTTCAGTTTCAAGGTGATGACTGGCCAGGCGTGGTCCAATCAGATGATTGTTTATGCAACATGATTTGCCCGGTGGCTTCCAAATGTACTTTCATCTGTCTCGACCTTGTGTTCTAATGTCCTTGCTAGCCACCTAATGATCACTCTACAATTACCAATATCATTACCTTTACTTTTTTTTTCTACACACGACTTATTTAAAGCAATAGTATGACCAGGGTGGTGATGTGGGCTGAATTAGCAGACACACAGGTGGTCGACTCCTGGCTGCATATTCTCAGAGATTCGTTCAACTGTATCCGTTATATTTCCGACCCAGAACCTAACCAAATCTATTTTTATTTAATGCAGCTTAATACCGTGTAGCATGACCTTATCTACCCTTGGCATAACATAACCTAACCTAACCTAACCTAACCTAACCTAATTAACAGTTTGGGAAGCAAAACATAAACAAATCCACAGTTTCAGTGTGAAAAATTCAAATCCGGGTCCAATCCCGGGTAGGGGTTTAGTTTGACTCATATTTCCCTCCGGGTGAGGAGGTAACAGCACATGAATATCTAACTTTTACTGAATAAAGGCGAAGGGCAAAACAGCCTAGAAACTCCATCGTGACTACCTACGTTCTCTGGTCTTTATTAAAGGAAAAATTTAAAACATAAGTTTTAAGAATGCAGCCCCTGGGGTGAGTGGTGGTGCCGGTAAACACTGCGTGGCCGATAGCGTGAGTGTTAACCGTGTTACATCACCTCACTCATGGGACTCCCACGCCAGCCTTACTTCCCTCCCTGCTCCATTCCCTTCTACGCTCTCATAGGAACACTTCCCCCTCCCTGCCTCACTCCTTCCCTTCCCTCCTTCCCTTTCCTCCTTCCCTCTCTCCTTCCCTCTCATGGGAACACTGCCCCTTCCCTCCCACGCCCATATGGGAACACCCCCCCTCCCTCCCTACTTCCCTCCCACGCTCTCATGGGAACACTGCCCCCTCTTTCTCCCTTCCCTCCCTATCTCCTTCCATGGGAACACTGCTGTCAGGGGTGATAGCTAATGGAGCTGGCAGCTGATGGGGCTGACAACTGGTGGGTCTGACAACTGATGGATCTGACAACTGATGAGACTGTGAGTTGATGGGGCTGACAACTGAAGGGGGCTGACACCTGATTGATCTGACAACTGATGAGACTGTGAATTGATGGGGCTGACAGCTGAAGGGGCTAACAAATGATGGGTCTGACAACTGACGGATCTAACAACTGATGAGATTGTGAATTGATGGGGCTGACAACTGAAGGGGCTGACAGCTGATGGGTCTGACAACTGATGAGAATGTGAATTGATGGGGCTGACAACTGAAGGGGCTGCCAACTGATGGGTCTGACAACTGATGAGACTGTGAATTGATGGGGCTGACAGCTGAAGGGACTGACACTTGATAGATCTATAAGATAATGGATGCCCCTCGAGATTGAGGATGGCCGACCCAATAGGGTCACCTAGGTGTGAATTTTTTTAAGGAATAGAAGCTGTCAGCAACACAACAACCACAGCCTAAGTTAACGAGTTGTATGACCCAGTGTCAAGGAGTAGTCCGAGAAGACCGGACAACTAGCCAACAGCACTGGCTAACCATTACCCCAGAACACAATCAGCAAATCGATTAACATCCAGGTCCCCAATTACTGCTGGGTAGACAGAGATAAGTAGAATAAAGAAACTTGCCCATAGTTTCACCCTGCCCGGGGATCGAACCCAGATCCACTCGCTTGCGAGGCGAGCATTCTGACCATTACACCACTGTGTAATACAGACACATCTGGCAAGTTAGTAACGCTGTACCCATACCGGAACACTCAGCATGTAAACTTTGTGATAAACCCTTACAGCATACACTTGAACACTATATTATTGAATGTGACACTGTCAAAGACTTCAGGCCACCTGACTTATTGTATCTTGAACTTTGTAATTACTACATTGAATCGGGGGTGCTTGAGGACATTCTTGCTGTTTATCCCAAATGTGCTAGTCCACACTGATTAGTCTTCAATTTAGAATATGACTCCAATGTACGTGAACCACTGACCTATATATACTGCTAATGAATATGATGTATTTCTCTCTTTCTCTGTGTACGAACCTCTGTCCTGCATGGCAGTGAACAGTGACATTACCCACATGAATCTGACATATATATAGTGTCAATGAATATGATGTATTTCTTTGTTTATGAACCTCTGTCCTGCGTGGCAGTGAGAAGTGATACCACCCTCAGTGTCAAGACCTGACTGAATTTCTCAGAATAGGCAAACTGTACTACAAGCTTTGTCAATAAATTTGTTAAACTAAAAACGAGACAATAGAGAAGCTACTTCAGGATAAGTCAAAATCGTGTTCCCTCTGTACATAAATTAATGTATACTTTACAAATAATAAAGTATTTTCATTCTACATAAATATGTAATGATATCGCGTGATATATTTTCATAACAAGATGGCCTAAATTGCTAGATGATTATCAAGGTGGTGTGCTTGTGTGTGTGTGTGTGTGTGTGTGTGTGTGTGTGTGAGTGATTGCCACACCTGAGGGGACACTTACTGAGGACCACCACACCGAGGTTCCAACACCACCTTCACGTAAACTCTCTCTCACCTCCCTCCTTCTCTCTCACTTACCTCCCTACTTCTCCCGAACTACACATAGCACAAAAACATACACACAAATGCATACATATAAAAACACGTAAAGTACACTGGCAACAAAAAGTATCGGTGCATACTGTAGTGTGAACAATTTGAGACCAGTGACGATAGGTATTGGGAAAGGCGAGTTGTTCCAGCCGTATGTTGGCAGCCCTGTAATCCTGCTGAGCTGCGACCGTTGATGTATAGAGATATATTTCGTCTGTCTTATTCCACACATTTCGAATCTCACAAATATCAACATAGAAGCACCCACATATTGATCCGTTTCATAATGTCATTGTATACTGAACATTGGGTAATCTAAATGCAATACTTTACGGTCCCTTTGATAATAATTTCCGGTGTAGATCTCTACTGCTTCATATTGCCTCTGTTTTATACCCACGTTCACCGAGACCGAACCCTCGCTCATCATTCAGTCAACACAAAGCAACAATCCGAAAAGAGGAAACACACTGATTGTCAGCCATATGGCAACACCTAGTGGGGTATGAGGATACACTTACCAACCTTCCCGACATATCACAGTGTATACGTATCGTTTCGGAAGTCTTCGATCTCACCCTGCACCGATACTTTTTGGTGTGAGTGTACATACATATATAACAGGCAACACACAATAACATATAGAGCCCCCCCCCCTCCACATACACACGTGACGGTAAACAATCTTGGAATACAATAAACTCAACTCGATGTTCTAAAGTTCATTTAACTTAAGAACAATTAACACACTGGAGACAACAGTGACTGAGACCAACAACAGTTACTGGGGAGACCAACAACGTGACTGAGAGAACAACAGCAGTTGGCTGGGGAGACCAACAACAGTGACTGGAATACCAACAACAGTGACTGGAGGAGACCAACAACAGTGACTGAAGGACCAACAACAGTGACTGGAGACCAACAACAGTTACTGGAGACCAACAACAGCTGGGAGACCAACAACAGTTGGGGAGACCAACAGCAGTTGCAGGAGACCAACAACAGTGACTGGGAGACCAACTTAACAGTGAGATCACTGGGGAGACCAACAACAGTGACTGGAATACCAACAACAGTGACTGGGAGGAGACCAACAACAGTGACTGAAGGACCAACAACAGTGACTGGGAGACCAACAACAGTTACTGGGGAGACCAACAACAGTGACTGGAGACCAACAACAGTAACCGGGAGACCAACAACAGTGACTGGGGAGACCAACAACAGTTACTGGGAGACCAGCAACAGTGACTGGGAGGAGACCAACAACAGTGACTGGAGGACCAACAGCAATTAGGGGACCAACAACAGTGACTGGGGACCAACAATTGTGACTGGGGAGACCAACAACGGTGACTGGGAGACCAACAACAGACTGGGAGAGACCAGCAACAGTGACTGGGAGGAGACCAACAACAGTGACTGGGGGACCAACAACAGCTACTGGGAGACCAACAACAGTGACTGGTAGACCAGCTGCAGTGACTGGGAGGAGACCAACAACAGTGACTGGGAGACCAGCTGCAGTGACTGGGAGGAGACCAACAACAGTGACTGGGAGACCAACAACAGTGACTGGGAGGAGACCAACAACGAGAGTGACTAGGGGAGACCAACAACGGTGACCAATGGAGACCAGGAGACCAAACATCAACAGTGACTGGGAGACCAACAAGAGTGACTGAGTGACCTACAACAGTGACTGTGAGGCCAACAAGAGTGACTGGGTGACCTACAACAGTGACTGTGAGACTAGCAACAGTGACTGGGGAGGAGACCAACAGAGTGACTGGGAGACTTACAGCAGTGACTGGGAGGAGACCAACAGTGACAGTTACTGGGAGACCAACAGCAGTGACTGGGAGACCTTAACAGTGACTGGAGGAGACCAACAACAGTGACTGGGGAGACCAACAACAGTGACTGGGAGAGACCAACAACAGTTACTGGAGACGAACATAGCAGTGACTAGGAGACCAACAACAGTGACTGGGAGGAGACCAACAAGAGTGACTGGGAGACTTACAGCAGTGACTGGGGAGACCAACAACAGTTACTGGGAGACCAACAACAGTGACTGGGAGGAGACTAACAACAGTGACTGGGAAACCAACAACAGTGACTGGGAGAGACCAACAACAGTTACTGGGAGACCAACAACAGTGACTAGGAGACCAACAACTGGGAGGAGACCAACAACAGTGACTGGGGAAACCAACAACAGTGACTGGGAGACCAGCAACAGTGACTGGGAGGAGACCAACAACAGTGACTGGGAAACCAACAACAGTGACTGGGAGGAGACCAACAACAGTTACTGGGAGACCAACAACAGTGACTAGGAGACCAACAACAGTGACTGGGAGGAGACCAACAACAGTGACTGGGAGACCAACAACAGTGACTGGGTGACCTGCAACAGTGACTGTGAGACTAGCAACAGTGACTGGGAGGAGACCAACAAGAGTGACTGGGTGACCTACAGCAGTGAATGGGAGTCTTACAACAGTGACTGGGACACTTTAAACAGTGTAGCAGTGACCGGCACAATTAGCCAGCGAGAGCCTAAGGCAGTGTAGTGGTCAGAACTAACTAGACCAACAGCTGACGGCTTGGATGACTGTCCCGAGGCTGGCTCCTTCGTCCTCTCCCCCTTCCCTTCCTTCGTCTCATTTTCTTCTTTCCTCTTCTTCTTCTTCTCCCCTCCTTCCCTTTCATTTCATACTCCTATTCCTCCTCATTCACTCCTCCATTATCTACCTCTTCCTCTTTCGTCTCCTCCTCCTCCTCCTCCTCTTCCAAATTCTCCTCCCCTGTTCTCTTCACTTTCATCTTCTACTTTTCCAGTTTTCCTCTTCCTCATCTCTCGCCCTCCCTTCCCACCTTCTTTCTCCTACAGTACTTTTTCCTCGCTATTCTTTCCCACTTTCTTTTTCCTCTTCTTCTTCTTCCCAATGCTTACTCTTCTCTTCCCCACTTTCTCATCCTCCCCAGCTTTTATTCCCTCCTCCCCCCTTCTCTATTCCCTCACTCGCTCCCCATCCCTCCTCCCTCCTTCTTCCTGCTCTCTCATCCCTCCTCACCTCCTTTTCCTATTTTCTCACCCCCTCACCTCCCCTCACCTATTCTCTCACCCCCTCCTCCCCTCCCTTTTCCTATTATCTCACCCCTCCTCACCTGCTGTTCCACACCCTCCCCTGTTCTCTCACTCTCGCCCCCAGCATGAGCCAGGGGCAAGGCCGTGAGTCTCACGCTGCCTGCAACACTACTTTACCTATCAAGGAGAAGAACTGTATCCTCAGGCGCTGTTCTGTCTGTACACAACGAGTTCAACAACACGCGAGTTCACTTCTTATTGTGATTATAAGTTCAAAGGTAAAAGTTAAGGTTTAACAGCATGTAAGTTCACTTCTTGTAATAACTATAAGTGCAGAGGTAAATATTCTTCCCTTATTTCAGTAATATATTTCAGTAATATGTTCAAAAGTGAAACTAATGTTTCTCTAACGCGTAAATTCGCCCTTTACTGTAAATAAGAACTTAATAGTGTTATTTTTGTCTCTCCTACACAGAGAAAAATATTGTGCTAAGGATGGAACAACAGGTGCACAGTATTCCAGAGTAAATACCACGTAAATATTCCACATACTAACAGATCATGCGCAGTGACGTCACGAGATTAACTGATATCACGAGAATTAATGACGTCATCGAATGGAGTAATACCATACACACAGTTATGTTGAGCGACCCGCTTACCATGCTGGTGTATCATATGAGTCAAGAAGGTATCCACTCAGAACGCGTAGTGCTGAGAAATAAAAAACAACAGGAGACGGTACAAACACAGGTGGTAAAAATCACGCAAAACTTGATGGCAACTTTTCCTGGCAGATTTCAGGAATAAAATGATCACCTTCTGACCTGTGATGGCTATAAATTTTCTGGATAATGGCGCCAGGGGTAACCATTGTGGCGGTGGTGATGGTGCTCGCTGTGAACAATTCCTCCCATTAAACACAGTATAAGACACTCACTCTCTGGTGCTAAATTTAATTGGTGTTCCATACTGAAGAAAAAAATAAAAATATCCCCATTGTGTATGATGTAAAATCAGGCAAATTTTCTGAGTTATAAAACGGTTAATGTCTCTGTCATTCAGTTGTTTGCTGCTTGGGGATGATCTTCGCCAAACTTGCTGATCTTCGCCAAACTTGCTACCATTCGCCAAATTTCCTGATCTTCGCCAAACTTGGTAATATTAGCCAAACTTACTGGTATCTGCCAGCTTTCCTACACTGTCACTGTTGAAGGTGCCTCGTGTGTACAGCCGCTACTTGTTCACAGATATACGCAACATGCACAGTAACATTTTGCCTCAAGCCTGTGACCGACCCTGTGTTTTGCTAAGATTTTTACTATCAACTGTGAACGATTCGAAGACTTAACAAGTGTGTGTAAACGAGTGAGCAAGACACTACAGTTGCTGCCATTTATAACAGGTAGAGTGGCTGGCGTGTTTTGTGAGATGTGGCACCACTGTCTGTTACCCTCGCTATGGTAACCAGCCCCCTCCCCCCCATCTGTCTGTGAATGTGCGGATTTTTTGCTTGATTTTAGTTTTAATATAGACAGTTTACCAAGTAGAACGTCTTTGGCTCCTATCTTATGTTGTCTGGTGGGCAGTGGTGCCACATCTCACAAAGCACGTCAGACGCCGTATCAGTTTTAATTGATGGCAACTGTACATGATAGACTGTTTAATAAACATCTGTAGTCTATAAAAATACAATAATAAACATTTTACACATTATTATAAATACTTTTATAACCATTCTAAACATTTGACAGACGACTAAACATCCGCTAACATTAGTGACACAATAACTATCTATAAACATTAGTGACACAACAACTATCTATAAACATTTGAGATACAACAACTATCTATAAACATTAGTGACACAATAACTATCTATAAACATTAGTGACACAATAACTATCTATAAACATTAGTGACACAATAACTATCTATAAACATTAGTGACAACACAGTCCAAATTTTTAATAAAATCCATAGAATGAAAATCACAAGGCGATCAAGAAGATAAAGAACACTATAAGGTGGAACAGAAGAAGATAAACAAGACGAGGAGTCAATAAAAATGAGAGCAAAAAGAGGAGGAAGGAGAACAAGAAGAAAAAAAGAATGTAAGGAGGCGAAGGGCAGAACTAATAATAGAGAAAACACAAGAGGGCGAGGAAGAACAAGAAATGAAGGAGAGGAAGAACCTGATAAACTAAGAACAATAAGAGGAAGAAGAAACATCTTGTAAACATTACAACCTTTGGCCTACCTTAACCAAAACGTCAAGCATTCAGAGACACTTATCATGAGTTTAGCCTCCAAACAAGTCACAAGTGTTGGGGTGATAAGGAGATAGCTGGTGAAGGTAGTATCTTGACTAGGACAAGAACTTAACCAGACCAAAGAAAACGGGTTTTTCTTTTTTTTTTTCTTCGGGGTGACCCACTGTGATCTAGTTAGAATTATTTGAACGCAATAGGTCGAAATGTTCCACTACTGTATAAGAGAACTACCGAGTGTAAAAAAAATAAGACAAATTAAAAAGAAGTTGGTACAATGAAAAGATAATGCCAAACAAATTCGATTTATTTTTACCATTATGACCAAATTTACAGACAGAGAGAACAGATATGTCATACACAAACATAAAGGAAAAATAAAATGTTTTGGCGAATTAAGAACCAAACAAAACTTACAAAGTTACTTAGAGAAAATGAATTATGCAAAATAAACACACACACACACACACACACACACACACACACACACACAACTGTATTATTTGCCGACTCACGTGATTCTCTGTAACTGTAAAAATTAAAAGAGAAAAATCTACTCCTGAACCTATATAATTTTCTCCTCTCATGTACAGTACCACCAACAGAGACACCAATGACGGGAAAAAGTTATACGAGTATTTATGAGAAAACTACATTGGCGAGACGTTGTAATACATCAAGTCATGTAACGGACCTTGAACACATACAAGGTCCTTGAACAAATACACTGATTTTGAACACACACACACACACACACACATGAAGTTTGAACACACACATACAAAGCTTGAACACATCCTCAAATCTTGAACACTCACACGCACACACATACACACGATTCTTGAACACACACACACACACACACACACTCACACATATTCTTGAGCGTAGACTGGAATAGTGTTGCTGTCAAGCGTAGCAGTCACAGGTAATGGATATGACTTTTATGGGTCTATATTAATATTATCAGCGCAACATGATACTGCAGTGTTGCCAAATACTATACATCAAGCGGGTACAACTCGTGTCGGGTCTAGGTGCTGCAAGGAGAGGATAGGCTACTCTCTCTCTCTCTCTCTCTCTCTCTCTCTCTCTCTCTCTCTCTCTCTCTCTCCTCTTCCTCGCTCTCTTTCCACTTGTGTCTATTTCTGTCTTTCTGTTTTGCACATTGAATAAATTTATCTTCTTTTCACTCCCTCCATATTACTTTCTTTGACAATCTCGAGTTTTCTCGCTAACACACACACACACACAGACACTTTCTCTTTCTGATTTTCACTCTCTTTTTCTCACTCGTTCTGTTTGTTCCAGTCCTTGGCTTTCACTTTCTCTTCGCCTCTCTCTCTCACTCGTTTACTCACATATTCTAGTTCGCGAATTCTCTCACTTTTATTTACATAGTGTTACACATAATTTCATTCCACTTCACTCTCTTATTCACTCTCACTTACGTTTACTCACACAGACTCACTCATTCCCTCATCCGCTCTAACTCAGTACCACTCACTTTCTTTTACACTCATTCACATTCACTCCCACTTACATTCACTTTCCATTCCACATACAGTACATATGTATTTTCACTTTCACTCGCTCTCTTCCCTGAACCTCCCGCAGAGAGAGTTACATGTAATTGTCGTAACAGGTGATACCAAGCCCACCTGTGTGTCCACGTGTGGCTTGGTTTGTTTATTATGTTAAGTCACACACACACACACACACACACACACACACAGACACACACACAGGGACCAAGATGTGGACCACTGTGCTTCCTAATCCTGATTAACGACGCTCTATCGGACACTCCTCACAGGTGGAAGTACGTGGGTGACTGCACTGTGGGGGTTACAGAGGACAACACCTCACCGGACTACTCATCGCTACAAAGCACCCTGGACAGGCTACAGGCATGGACTACGGATACCAAGGTCACCATCAACCACACCAAAACCGTAGTCATGTACATCATTACCGCCACCAGTGGTCTCCAGTGCAAGCCCCAGCAGTTGCAATGGGTGCCCACCCTCTCCAGTTAGTGCAGTCTGCCAAACTCCTGGGTGTAACTAGACCACAAACTGGACTGGAAGGCCCATGTAAACAACACTATCAAGGCAGCCTCGTACCGACTCTACATGCTACGACGACGCAGGTCACTTGGGGCAACCACGACAGAGCTGAGGACTATCTAAAACGCCTTTATACTCCCAAAAATAACGTATGCGTCACCAGCCTGGTCGTCTTCTCTCAACTCTACCCAACAACGTCGGCTAGAGAAGGTACAGAAAAGGGCCTGCAGAATCATGTTCGGCTCAGACTACTCCGGCTACAACAACGCTCTCTCCACCCTGGAAATGCCATCCCCCAGTGAACCTCCACCACCACGCACTAGCAGAGTTTGGTAGTGGACTACTGCACCATCCTCGTCATCGCCACTTACTACCACCTGCAGTTCCCCGCCCACCTCGCGCAGTCCGCCACTACAACAAAATTCAGCCCATAAGAGCCCGCACTGCTAGATATAAGAATAGCACCATCCCATCTATTGTTAAAATAATAAACAACTCCTGATTTATGTACTGTACAGTCCTGTAAATATATTGAACATATATTATTATGTCTAAATCCCATGTAAGTTTGTATATTTTCAGCCACTGGCTGCAACTCTATTAATAAATCGTTTATTATTATTACTATAATTATTAATATTATTTACACACACACACACACACACACAGACACACACACAAGAACACGTTGGCAGTAAAAACTTGTTGGCACCGAGACCTCCAGTGGGAGCCTCGCTCCACCAACCTTCATTAACCAACTTCTAGTCTCGTCACCCCACCAGGTCCCCCCTCACCTTACCAGGTCTCCCCTCAACCCACCAGGTCCCGCCCTCACCCCACCACCTCCCTCTCCACCCCCATTTTCCTGTCTGCCACCTTGTAAACAAGCTCTCATGGTGTGTGTGTATATACACACACACACACACACATACATACATACATATATATATATATATATATATATATATATATATATATATATATATATATATATATATATATATATATATATATATATAAACTCACAATGAAAACGTGGATAAGATTCATACATACAAAATGGAAACACAGCACCTTAGCTAATATAGTTGTTTCAGAATATGATATCAATATATATATATATATATATATATATATATATATATATATATATATATATATATATATATATATATATATATAATTTTTTTTTCTTCATTCAAAGATAATAAATAGTTCCTGCTAAATAATTGAAGCAGAAAACTGGAGATTAATATTAACAGTTGTGGTGTTCTCGTTAAGGTGGAACTTGATACGAATGAATGAATTCTGCTAGTGCAAAGGGAATATGTACTTAGTAAGAGAATTTTGAATACATACATACATACATACATACATACATACATACATACATATATACATACATACATTAAAAGAAAGAAGTGTAGTAGGGTTTAATGTGGTGGGATAATGAGTGGCGTTTGTGTATCGTGTCGTCGAACATTGCAGGAGGTACAAGGTGAGTGGCCTACGAGCCACACACATACTGCGTAGAAGTTACCTTGTGCTAAGCTTCCGCAAACTATAGGGTTCATGGATGCCCTTACTCGACCAGTCAACCCACACCTGCCTTTGTTTACATATCCGAGTGAATCCTTGAGCAAGGACCCAAACGTCAACAAACATTCCCTCTTCTAGGTTGTGGCAGGTGGTAGTATTTGGGGCCACATATGTGACCCCGCAAGTGTTTTGTTATAAGGTCAGGTGCACGATGTGTGTTGATAGACACACAGAGTAAAGGTCAGCACCAGTGTCAGCGTGCACTTCACATTGCATATTGACCTAAACTTGTCAAGGTGAGGGAGACCAGAAACCCGTTCTGAGAGGGTGAGTGGTTGACCAAGGAGGAACTTTCTGGAGGGATGGGGGAGGGAATGGGGAGCAGGAGGGAGAGACTCAGGGGGGGGGAGTACATTTACGAGAGAGGGAGAAGACTTGTCTGGTAGCATTGCAAGGGAGAGATCATTTTAAAGGAGGGCCTTACAGGCTGTTAGAAAAAAGAAGGTATGAACAAGATCATTAAGTGAGTGTGTGATAAGAATAGATTATTGTGTCAGGGATGATGATCATGATAACAGACTACAAGTGACGTCTAATATAATATATCGGTGAGACGTTTTCATTTTAGAATGTTTCACAAGCCTTTGATGTATTCTTTCCTGTGTAGACAGTATAAAAAAATATTTTCCCATAAATTCGCAAGACATATTACCTGTGGCATTGTTCTACAGATATCCCATTGGGAACAAACCACTTTCTCAGATGTGTGTCTCAGGTGGTTCAGGTTTAAGAGATCTTCATCTGGGTGACGTCACCTAACTGTTTATAATCACCACAGTGATTTATTCTCACAGCGATTAAGGTACTTACTAGACAAAGTCAAGTTGGGCGACGTTACACAATGATATAGAAAAAACGCAAGAAAGTTGTAGTAAATTTGTGTTTATTGTCGTCTTTATGTCGTGATGTGTACGATTATCAAGGTGGTTTCTATCTATCTATCTATCTATCTATCTATCTCTCTGTCTATCTATCTATCTATCTATCTATCTATCTATCTATCTATCTATCTATCTATCTATCTATCTATCTATCTATCTATCTATCTAGCTCTCTGTCTATCTATCTATCTATCTATCTATCTATCTATCTATCTATCTATCTATCTATCTATCTATCTATCTATCTATCTAGCTCTCTATCTATCTATCTATCTATCTATCTATCTATCTATCTATCTATCTCTGTCTATCTATCTACTCGTGGTAACGCACAGAAAAGAAATATCATAGGTAGAAAAAATTTCAACACACAAATACAAAACAAATACATAAATAAAACTAACAACAGAAAGACCTCATAGTGAAGAGAAACACAACGTCTAACAAAATATTATTAATTGATAGAGGAAAAAATGAACACTTGAAATAACAACGAATCCTATTATAGAGAAGCGACTCAACCTTCACAAGTCTCCACGTTTACTTAACACACCACAAGTTATTGTATATTTTACCTCCAAAATGATACGTAAACCTTCTACTTCATATATAACAAATAAAAGATGACAATCAAAATGACATCAAAATTACCTTGAGACTATTTTATATACGAGAAAAAGTAGCATGTTGCTCCTAGTTCTCAAAGATCCCTGTATAATTAATTCACTGGTGGGAGTGAGAGAATCTATCCAGCTAAGGTAAAGTCGCAGTGCAGAATTGAAACCATTTTGGCCATCATCTTTGTGCTTTAGATAGACTGATGCATCACATCTGAAAAAAAACATTATTTTATTTATTAGATGTCAGAGTGGAGTCTCAGGCTCGGCGAATATCACATTAAAAAGTAAGTTATTTCAGGGGAGCAAGACTGTAGTTCATACTTACTATCTGTTCATTAAGCGAAGCTACAACAGACAGCTAAAACCGTCATGTTACAGCTACAACAGACATAAAACCATCATGTTTCAGTGACAACAAACAGCTAAAACAGCATGTTTCAGCTACAAAAAACAGCTAAAAGCCGTCATGTTTCAGCTACAAAAAACAGCTAAAAGCCGTCATGTTTCAGCTACAAAAAACAGCTAAAACTACCATGTTTCAGTTACAACAGACAGATAAAAATCACCACATTTCTTTACAAGGCTAAATCCTCCACCCCCAAGGCTAAATCCTCCACCCCCAAATTTATTCCCTTACAAACGTCAACACCAAGAGAAAGAAGACAAGACAAAACGAGACCAGTATCGTCGACGGCAGGTTTGAAGAGTGTAGAAAACCCTAGAGGTATGTCAGGTTGATGAAGTCTTAGTGACACAGTTAGCAGCATTCCTGTGGTCAAGGCGTGAGGTAAGAGGAATGAAAACAATGTAAACAATGGAAAGAAACATACAAGATGATATGTATTAGGTTCATTGGTCACAAACATTCATAGCCACTCCAGTTCACCCTAAGTCCTGAGCTGTTTTGGTTCCTCGTATAGACTGAGTTCATATAATTATCGTCTGTCCAGTGAAGGTAAATATCGCTCATCTATTCGCTCCAGCAGTTCATAGCAGCCATCTGTATAATTGTTTACAGTATATGTGTAGAGAAAATTGTGATGATACACACACACACACACACACACACACACACACACACACACACACACACACACACACACACACACACACACACACACACACACACACACGCACACACACACACACTGACAATGACACTACAGACAGTAAAAACGATTCAGTACAATAATTCTATATGTGTATACACTATGACAAGCAGTGACCAGTACAGCACCCATTACGAGTATAAACATTGGCACAAAATCATAATAAACTATAAACATTATCTAGTTATCATATATATTATTGTTTGGAAAGTTATATAAACATAATGTTATAAATTCATAATAAACATTAACAATCGTCCGAGGGTAACATAAACTTCCAGCGTTGTAATAAAATTCCGTGATGTGGTTAACTAATGTGCACATACACAAACACACACACACCGTCACCACAAGAGGAGAGTGTGAAGGTCAGGTGTGTGTGGTATCACGGTAAACACAACCACAACAAAAACAGCAGTAACAGTGTAGTGGTCACAATGGTTACATCACACCAAGTAACAACAGCAGCACAAAGAGTAGTAGTAGTGGTAGTTGTTGTTGTAGTAGTGGTAGTTGTTGTTGTAGTAGTAGTGGTAGTTGTTGTTGTAGTAGTGGTAGTTGTTGTTGTAGTAGTAGTGGTAGTTGTTGTTGTAGTAGTAAGTAGTGTAGTAGTGTTGTTGAAAGTGGTAGTTGTTGTTGTTGTAGTAGTGGTTGTTGTAGTAATTGTTGTTGTTGTAGTAGTGGTAGTTGTTGTTGTAGTAGTGGTAGCGTTGTTGTTGTAGTAGTGGTGTTGTAGTAAGCAGTGTGTAGTGGTAGTTGTTGTTGTTGTTGTTGTAGTAGTGGTAGTTGTTGTTGTTGTTGTAGTAGTGGTAGTTGTTGTTGTTGTTGTAGTAAGTTATAGTTGGTAGTTGTTGTTGTTGTAGTAGTAGTGGTAGTTGCGTTTGTTGATCTGTTGCTGTCAGGTGTAGGCAGCTTTGATCACAAGTGTTCAGTGTTCACAACCCTGGGGGGGGACCAAGTGCAAGATGTTTCCAAGCCAGACTCCAGTTTTGGTGATCTCTGAATAAGCAGCAGCCCAGAGTTATGTTACACAGCCTGGATGATGTCGACTGTCCTTCTCTCCTTCGGTCGGTTTTGCTCAGCAGGCTTTGTACAGCTGGAATAATGAGGGCAGCTTAATCCGCACAGACAACGGCTCAACTAATTTGATTATGAGGCATTAGGATTTGATAATGGGTACGAAGGTGTGGCTGGGGGAGGCCACGCTGTAAAATTAAAAAAATAGTTGTTGCTGCTGCTGCTGTTGTAGTAGTCACAAACTCAACCACATCAGAAAACACAACTACCACTTTAAGTTACCACCACCACACTGGACCACCACACCACCACAACCACCACCACACTGGACCACCACACACTGGACCACACCCAACCATCACCACACACTGGACCGTTTCACTGGACCACCACTCCATCCACCACTGGACCACACCCACCACACTGGACCACTGGACCCAACACAATGGACCACCACCACCACTGACCACCACCACCTCACCACTGGACCACCACACCCACCACACTGGACCACCACCACCACTGGATACCACCACCACACTGGACCTACCACCACCACACTGGACCACCACCACCACCACACTGGACCTCCACCACCACCAACCCCCAACTGGACCACCACCCACCACTGACCACCACCACCACCACCAACCACCACCACCACACTGGACCACCAACCACACACTGACCCCACTGACATCACCACCACACTGGACCACCACCACCACCCCACCACCACACACTGACCACCACGGGACCACCACCACCACCCACCACTGGACCACCACCACCACCACACACTGGACCACCGCCACCACCCACACCACCACACTGACCACTGCCACCACCACCACCACACCACCACCACTTCACCACCACCACCACTACATGGCCCCACTACCATTACACCACCACACTGGACCACCACCGCCACCACCACTGGACCACCGTCACCACTACACTGAACCACCACCACATGGACCACCACCACACACTGGACCACCACCACACTGACCACACACCACCACACACCCACCACACTGACACTGGACCACCACGACACACCACACTGACCACCACCACCACCACCACACACTGGACCACCGTCAACACCACTGAACCACCACCACCACACTGGACCATCACCACCACCACTGGACCCCACCACCACTACACTGGACCACCACCACCACCACACTGGACCACCACCACTACCACACCACTGGACCACCACCACCACCACACACTGACCACCACCACACCACCACACTGGACCACCACCCACCACCACTGCCACCGTCACCACTACACTGAACCACCACTCACCACACTGGACCACCACCACTACACTGGACCCACCACCACTACACTGACCACCACCACTGCACTGGACCACCACCACCACCACCACACTGGACCACCAACAACACCACACAGGACCACCACCGCCACCACCACACCACCGTCACCACTACACTGTCACACCACCACCCACTACTGGACCACCACCACTACACTACACTGGACCACCACCACCACTACACTGACCACACTACACTGGACCACCACCTACTACACCACCACACCTACACTGGACACACCACCAGCTACACACTGGACACACACACCACTACACTGACCACCACCACCACCACCACTACCACCACCACCAACCACCACCACCACACTGATCACCACCACCACCACACTGACCACCACCACCACCACCACACTGACCACCACCACCACCACACTGACCACCACCACCACCACACTGATCACCACCACCACCACTGACCACCACCATCACTGACCATCACCACCACAACACTGACCACCACCACTACACTGGACCACCACCACTACACTGGACCACCACCACCACCACACTGGACCACCACCACTACACTGGACCACCACCACCACACTGGACCACCACCACCACCACACTGGACCACCACCACCACCACACTGGACCACCACCACCACACTGGACGACTACCACCAGATACACTACCCATCTCGCTGACCTTCATGCTTCTCACTATTAAAGGTCACACCCATGGTCACTTCATGTTATGTGTACTAAGATATTCCGGGAAGCTTACTGTTCCTCTACAAGTTCATAAACCCGGCGCTGTGATATACCTCGTTTATATATATAGTGATCATATTAGTAAGGCAAGCTTAGGAACTGTACTTATAGTTTACTCATATTAGCAGATGAGTCGTTTAAGAGTGAAGACAGCAAGTGGTGGTGATGTTTGGCAGTCTGCCTGGTGCCTTGGCTGCTGTTGGAAGAGGATGGTAGGATTCCTAGGTGTTAATTCAGTGCTACAACTTGCCATTTGTAGAACACCATGGGGTGCTTTTTGGGCGTGTACCTGGCATGCATCCATATTTGTGTGTGTGTGTGTGTAATAACAATACTACTACTACTAATAATAATACTAATAATACTAATAATACTAATAATACTAATAATACTAATAATACTAATAATAATAATAATAATAATAATAATAATAATAATATTAATAATAATAATAATAATTCACGGTTTATTGAAAGAACATGGCAGCAAAAAGGCTGAAAATATACAGTTACACAATTGGGAAATAATTTACAAATAATATACAAGTAACATAAATGACACAACTATGATTTATAATAACACGGGGGAAGAAGGTCATATATCAGGGAATTTCATTATAGTAACAGTGCAAAAGTTAGATTGACTGGAAGTGAACACACTGGTTAACTACGTATTGTAGATAATTTTTACAATGGTTGGGATTGGGCTGTTCTTATAACGATCAATCAGCACATGCTTGTATGGGCTGGATACGGTTGTGGTGTCGAAAAGCAATTAGGGGACGAGGGATCTCGGGTGAAAGCAGGAGCCGGTGTCGAGGAATGTGCAGAAGCTTCTCCCCAATTTGCAGATGTGGTCATAGTGATGATCAGCGAGAGCCGAGAGGGTCAGTATGTTGGGCACTTCTTGATATGTGGAGTAGGAGGGGGAGACAATAATCTTGCATGCCCTCTTTTCCACTTTTTCTAGGTGTTTCTGTTGTGTGGCATTTAGGGAGGAAGACCAGGCCGGGGAGGCATAGGTGAGCGGGAGCTGATGTGTCTTTTCCAATTTAATTTATTATCTATAGTGATTCCGTGGAACTTGGTGGAGTCTACAACCTGGAGTGTGTTGGGGTCCAAAGTACTGGAGGGAGATGGGACAAGGTCAGAGGAGAGGTTGATGTGCGTAACCATGGTCTTGATATGGTCGATGGTGACCAATTTTTGGAGAGTGTGTGTGTGTGTGTGTTAAGTAGAGTAGTACACAAGTGGTGTCTTACTGCTGCTTTTAATGCACCCTGGGCATTATTCCACCACCAGATTTACCCAAGAACTCCTGCATTTCCCTTAGTATCAGACAAAATGTTTAAATTTGTTGGTCAATGGACGTATTCAACCCTGCACACTACGTAAGCTGGTGGTGTCTGCCGTGTGTCATGGTCTATCCTTCCTGTGTGTGTGTGTGTGTGTGTGTGTGTGTGTGTGTGTGTGTGTGTGTGTGTGTGTGTGTGTGCGTGTGTTGTGTGTGTGTGTGTGTGTGTGTGTGTGTGTGTGTGTGTGTGTGTGTGTGTGTGTGTGTGTGTGTGTGTGTGTGTGTAAGAGTGTGTGTGTGTGTGTGTGTGTGTTTTGTGTGTGTGTGTGTGTAAGTGTGTGTGTGTGTGTGTGTGTGTGTGTGTCACAAAAATAATGGTGTCACACCAGTATTACAAAGCATTTCCATGACGTTGCAGAATCTGCCACGAGTTCATACCAGACATGACTGACACATTTCCGGTAGTAAGTCGTTTAGTGGGTACGAAAATAAGTCTTTTATTTAACTTAATTTTCATTTTTGTTCTTCCTTGATTTTTTAATAATCCTTAAAACTTTATCCAAAATCTTTTACGATTTCTAAGAACTTTGCCAGAGAGATGTTAACACTCACTTGGACTTTGCTCTGGATTTTGTCATGTTTTTCCCGGGAGCATTCGACTAGTTCAGCAGTAAATATCCAGGACTAACATCAATTGTAGGAAAACTTCTGAAAGCAATAGTTACAAACTCAATTTTAAGTCACCTCAAGAAACACATTTTTTTTTAAAGATTCTCAACATGGGTTTATCAGTGGGCGTTCTTGTTTGACAAATATATTACCATTCTTTTCAACTGTTTTCGAATCAGTTCATTACGGAGACGAGTTTGATGTAATTTATCTTGAATTTAACGAAATCCTCGACAGGATCCCCTAAGATAGACTAATACGTAAAGTGGAGGCTCATGGAAGTAGCGGGGATATTCTAAATTGGATTACTGCTTGGTTATAGGACAGGAAACATTGAGTCAGCATTAACGGCACTGAATCTGATTGGGGTAACGTCACTAGAGGAGTGCCCCAAGGCTCAGTACTCAGATCATTACTATTTATTATATACATTAACGGCATAGATATAGGAGTAGATACAAGCAAAAGTAAATTTGCTGATGACACTAAAATAATGAGTGTAATTAAATATGACGAGGACTCCACAAAACTACAGGTAGAACTAAACCAACTTTTCACATGGAACTGAAAAAAATGGGGGGATTTAAATTTAATATGTAAAACTGTAAAGTACTAATAGTGTAGGCGATTATGTAGCAATATGCGGTCCCGTAAGAACTTCATGTTATTTTTTGACACCATACATCATTTTAAACCTTGGAACCTGTAGGGATTTAAGGTCGTATTTGTCCATTGAAGTAAGCGAGGAAAAAAGTCGCTCGAGAGGCATGACTCACTGAGTGTCTAAGGTGATAAAAGATCAAACACTACCATTTGGGTTGTCAGATTAAGTTCATTATAAAAAATATCAAAATCACACAGATTAAAAAAGAACAAAACACCATGAACTCTACACAGTACAGATATTGTCAGCCGTCAGTTTGCTGATGTACAGACGTTGCACAATGTTATTGCTGACTGTAATCCATTTTGTCAGGAAAATTATGTTCCTTTAAACTTGGTAACTGGAGCTCTTATGCCAGAGTATGTCAAGCATGACATTCTAGGTGCATATGAAGTTGAAGACAAAGTTATGAAAATTTTGTCAAGCAACGCATTGTTGGTCCAGTAAGCATCTGGGAAAAGATGTCCAAGGTTAATCTTCTGTCATGAAAAGCAGCGAACAAGACTTTAACCATCAAATTACCTTCACAGGTTATAGAACTTAATCAGGACAGATCTTTGTTTGCTAGACTGCTAATCATCGCAAGATTCCTTGATAAAATCAATCTACAAGAGGTGATCGGCATGTATGAATTAACTTGTCTGCCAAGATCTCTCTTCTCCCCCTCTGGATCTGTCCGTGTTTGCCAAGACAAAAGCAAGCTCATGAATCTCCTTGAAGCAGCTCCAAAAAGTGAAGAGTCTACTTATGTTCAAAGCATTGCAGATCCAGAAAAGGAACCATGTCATAAGGCTTTCATCATCGATGACATGGCATTAGTTCACGAAGTGTCAACTTTTTCAAAACTGTGCAGTTTGCAGACCAATTTGCTGGTAAAGGAAAGAAAACATGTTGGAACACTTTGATGAAATCTTACACAAAGCTCCTAAATGCATTCAAGATGCTGAGTAGACCAAATGCCACCCCCCCCCTATAGACATGTATATTGGTCTAGAGGAATTTTTATGTAAGCTCTACTGTCCACGAATGATTTTCACTGTACTGTCAAAACTTAGATGGCATCTCTGCAAGAAAACGCAAGCAGAGGCTGGAAAACTACCACCAACCGACGGCAGGAACTGTAAAGTATCAAATATTGAGAGCAAGGTATCAAGTCCTTCTGTGGTCTTGTGATGCAGGCAGTGAAATGCTTTCATCATTGAAGCATGGCTGGAAGATTAAAAATGACTGTTTCATACCAGTAATATCAGACCTGCCCCCAGCTCCAGAAACTATACAGAGCTTGTTAAGTGTGGATCTGGCGTCAGCAAATGTGGATTAGAAAAAAAATCCGACAGTGCAAAAAACTTCGGGGTAATGATAAGTAGGAACCTTAAACCGAGGCAGCAATGTGTATGTTCTCGAAACAAGGCTAGCAAGGTACTTGGGTTCATATCAAGGAGCGCTATTATTAAAATATATCTTACGTATGTGAAACCTCACTTGGATTATGTGATTCAGTTTTGGTCACCGTACGGCAGAACAGATATTGATTCCCTAGAGAGCATTCAGAGGAGGTTGACAGGCAAATCACGTGCATTTATAACCTTGAGTGTGGTAACAAATTAAAGCCTTTGTATTTGCATTCCCTTGAGAGACGTAGAGTGAGGGACGATGTGATCGAAGTGATGGAAGTCAGAGCTAAATAAGGTGATATAACAAAGGTACTTAAGCCATCTAATAATGAGCGAACACGTAGCAATGATTTTAAATTATGCAAAATTAGATTTAAGTTGGAGATACGTAAACACTGGCTTGCAAATAGAGTAAAGGATGAGTGAAAGAAATTACCAAACATCATCATTAACTCTCGGTGGGTAGCTTAAAATATAGGTTGGACGGACATATAAGCAATAGGGGTTGGGTGAAAACGGGGCTGCCTAGTGTGGCAGTCCTAAAACTAGTGAGCCCCAGTCCTAGTGCTTGTGGGCCCCAGTCCTAATACTAGTGGGCCCCAGTCCTACTACTAGTTGGCCCCAGTCCTAATACTAGTGGGCCCCAGTCCTACTACTAGTTGGCCCCAGTCCTAATACTAGTGGGCCCCAGTCCTACAACTAAACCAGCCATGTTTGACACACAATAAGGTGAAGGTGTTATGTCAGCCAACAGACTGATGCAACGTCTTGCCTTTGAACAGTGGTCGCTGGGGATCTCATGATGATTAGACCCCCGGGTACCGCCAGGGTGCCATGTCAGGGTGATTTAACTTCGGGTGAGTTAAACTTGGCGGCGATTCTTCAGGAGGACAATTTGTGGTGCCAAATCCTCATGTTGTGACGTGACCAGCCCATTCCGTGACCGTTAGTGTGTGGAGGATTTTTTTTCGCACACATAATACAATACTGACCTCATTTCTTATGGGGTTCATCCTTAGCCTTAGATTTCTGTAAATCTTCCATTAACTGAAACAGAAGCTGAAGTTTACTGAAGTAATTGTCGAAGTGTAAGCCGTTAAACAAAGGAGGAGAATGACAACTGCCCTGTAGTGAGAGTTGTGGCATGTATGTATGTTTGTATTGTTACGACCGTGTCGTATTTTTCTATTTTGTTTTGTTTTATAACATGCTTCCATGTTCCATATTATTCCTGTAATGATGTGTTATATTTACTATTATATTATCTAGTCACCTTACCCTGTGCTGTTAAGGTTTTAACTGTTATTATTTGTTCAAGCCCATCTTATTTCTTCATTTTGTATTGTAACAAGCATTCTCTGTTGCTCTAACGACCATCTGCATCGTTAAACGACCCACCGGCGGGTCGCGTGGCGGGAGCCGACCTTATATATAGGACCCACCAACTGACGGAGTTAGTTCAGTCCTCTTGTCATACAGTTCACATCCTTTGAGTGACACTCGTCACCTGTTACTTATACTTAATTTATTTGTGTTGTTCCTGTCGCCACCAATGTGGTATATCAATGTGAGTACCTATTTATGTCTCTATTTATGTCCATCAGTATTTGCTTAGTTACATTTAAGTAATTCAGTGTTGTTTCACGTTAGTTAATCTTAGTGTTAGCTTTTATATGTTTATGCAGTGTTAACGTAATCCAATGCTTTATTTTTATTCTTTTGATGTTTAGATGTTTAGTATCGTTTGTGTCTTAAAAGTTTCGATGGTGAATCAATTTGTTGTGACAGCCTACGAGGCTCTTTATTGTGTTAATATTTAATTAATTAAGTTCTTAAAGGTTTACTTTATTTATTTTTATTCCCTTTTAATTTACCTCACTTTTTTTGTTTGGTTACGCCTAGAACCTGGATATTTAAGTAAATTAAGAAACGGCGTAACAGTATGTATGTATGATATTAAGTAGTATACTGGTATAAGCCTAGAGCATGTTACATCAACTTCTATATACTGCGCCTTAATATATATGTTTTGTGTATTAATAACCGAGACATCAAGACCATAAAGGCCTACTGTCTTGTCCTTGTATTTATAACAACGATGACACCAAATCATAAGTTGTTCTGTCTCTCTCTCTCTCTCAAATTATCGGTTGTCATATATTTTGTACACGATTTATCTCCTGAGTTTCATCTCCAGGTAGTTGTGCCGTGTGAAGCTCTTGCCCAAGTATCTGAGTTCCTAAATGGGGTTACTGAGTGTTACTCCGTTTGTTTGTTTTCGTCCAACTTGTTTGTTTGTCCGAGCATTGTCACAGGAACTTTCTGAATTAGGAAGTTGAAATGTGGACCCAATAGTGACCAGGTGTTTTGACAAAGAAGGGAAACTAAATATTACCAATATTTTGTGTACATTGAACGTTCCACTACTTTTCTTACTATTGGTCTTCACTTTTTGTGGAAAGCACACTAATTTGCATAAAGTTTCGGGACTCGATGATCATTACTCATGGAGACCGTTGTGTGGCTCCTTCAGCAGGACGCAGGGTATGATAAATACAATAACTTAATCTTGGGATAAAATCGATCGCCATGTGTTCTGTCAACTGAATTCTGTATCCCATTAGTTCTATGAAAGTTGGTTCCATGGGCTTTACAGCCTATGAGAGTCAGTGGGGATACAACACACTTTATTGCATATAAAGCCCTTTTGCAGTACATATGGCGGTATTGTGGCCGGCACTTCACTCAGCCGTGTTCATGTCCCCAACTGAACTGTATATCGAAGCAGGTGGACAGACTTATGGCGTCCCGGACACGGTAACCACTCGTCTCGTAACGTCATGTGACTTTCCAAGGATTCTTAAGTCTTTTTTAAGTATATTCTTCAGTTAATAAGAAATACTAGATACATACAACCAGTCATACAGTAAAGGGATGATATCATCAAGTAAATTGGCCAAGGCTTCCCTGCCTCAAGAAGTGTCACCTGCGCGCCAGTTTTTACAAGTTGTTTACCTCGGCCGGGTCGTGTAGTGGTAGTACCTTGCCCCGTTATTACCACCAGGCGGTCTCATCTATCACCTGCCCGCTCATTATACCATGTGAGTGGCAGATATTCGTGGATTAACAGCCAGCGACCTACAGGAGGCAACAGATGAAGGGGTCGGCTATTAAGTCTTGGGTGTTGTTAATGTGAAGGCTTCTCATGATATGGACGTAAAGTGGAGGACATCTTTTACATTTAGGTGAGAACTTGTCGAAAATTGACATAGATATTTCAGGTGTCTAGTTATCTTTACGCTGAGAGTAGTGGAGGAGGGAGAGAGGCTTGAGCCAGGCCGTAGCTGTATAATATTGATTTATTTCGTCTGAGTTAAAGAAATCATCACAAAGAAAGACGATTATACATATACACATATAAAACAATAAAAACAGTAAAGTCTCCATAAAAAAAACGAGCATAAACAATAAAAAAAAAAAATTACAGAAATATGAAATCAACAGAACGAGAATCAACAATAGAACTATTCTCATGAACGTCTTGTCAGTCAGATACAAGGGTTGAGTCCACGCCAAGCACGTCACGTACTGGCCGACGCAAGCAAAGCACCACCTATCTTGTTTACTCAATACAGGTCACCAGCGCTTGTGTATGACGCAACACCGAGGAGGGGCACTGGGAGAAAGGGCTGTTAAAAGAAGGAAGACCAGGAAGGATGATTTGAGAGAGAGAGAGAGAGAGAGAGAGAGAGAGGGGGAGGGAAATGGCATTTGTAAAAATAATGTAGAGAAAGAGGAGTTGAAGGAGAGGAAGAAATTGAGAGAGGGTGTTGGCCAACTAAGAGACGAGTGACATACTATATTTTTGCTCTCTCTCTCTCTCTCTCTCTCTCTCTCTCTCTCTCTCTCTCTCTCTCTCACAGTCCGGCCCACGACACACAGTTACTCGGCAAACCACCGTAATCCAGCGGACAAAAACATCACACAGAACACGACACATTCACCTCCCCGACCAAGGTGACATAGAGGGGGTGAAGGAGGGTGGCAAGAGGGGAGGAAGAGGGCAGGAGGGAGGAGACGGAGGAGGAAGCAGGGAGGAGGGACGGAGGGTGGGGAGGGAGGGACGGAGGAGGAAGCAGGAGGAGGGACGGAGGTGGAGGCAGGGGAGGGAGGACGGAGGGAGAGAAGCAGGGAGGGAGGGACGGAGGAGGAGAAGCAGGGAGGAGGGACGGAGGGAGGAGAAGCAGGAGGAGGGACGGAGGAGGAGAAGCAGGAGGAGGAAGTAAAAGGTAATATGAGAGAGGCAGTGAAGAGGAGGATTAGAGCGACAGGGAAGGAACGAGGGAGGACTGGGGTAAGGGGGCAGAAAGGAGGGAAAGTCATGTAACTGAGGGGGGGGGGGCGTCGGTGGGTAGAGCGGTACCGCTCTTGCCTCGCAAGCAAGATTGTCACGGGTTCGATTCCCGGGCAGGTGGAAAGTTGTTCGGACACACTTCCCAGCCTCCCTTGGTCCCTGTTCACCTAGCAGCAAAGTAGGTACCTGCTGTAAATCGAAAGTCGCGAATTCGTATTCAGGGAAAGTTGTTGGAGCTTCCAATAACTTGCTTAGACATAAACCATTGACTCTTCAGGCTTCTACGCCCTTGACTCTTCAGGCTTCACGCCCTTGACTCTTCAGGCTTCTACGCCCTTAACTCATGAGACATAAAGGCAAGCATAAACTTAGCATGCTTCCCTGTTGGGCGCTGTAAACGCTTCTGCGCTTCACCTTACACAATGATGTAGGGGGGTGCCCAATAAAAAAAAAATGTAACTGAGGTTATATCAAGTCATTTTCAATATCATACGTTATGACGATGTTGTTTCTTCACCTTAACACACACACACGCACACCACCTGAGACCTTAACATGAAATAGCTAACACTGAAGGTCACATTCACCACCCGTGTTAATATTGTGTCATCGCTAGACCGTGTGAACACCAGGGAGTGTTTTCCTGCCATTAAACATAACAAAAGGTTAGGGCGACCAACTCCACTGTAACTACTCAATTATGCTAATTGACGTGATAACTGGCTGGGTGCCTTGCTACCCTTGTATACTGTAGTATATACTGCATAGATAGATAGAGTATTGTTAACATACAAGATGCAGGTCTGGTTGCTACCTTCAACGCCGCGCATTAATTGAGCGTAAGACTGAGGCAGAGACCCGTTCAGAAAACATTGCAGCGGTCGATAGAGTAACAGATATAACCACTTGAGGCGTGTGTGTGTGTGTGTGTGTGTGTGTGTTTGTTTGTTAGATGGACGCCCGAGGGAAGTGTTGCGAGAGAGGGAGAGAGGGAGATAGGTGAGGGAGTGAGGGAGGAGCTGAAGGAGAGTGATGGAGGTGTTGTGAGGGAGTGAGGGAGGTGTTGTGAGTGAGGGAGTGAGGGAGGTAGTCGATGGAGTGAGGAAGGTGTTGTGAGGGAGTGAGGGAGGTGTTGTGAGTGAGTGAGGGAGGGAATCGATGGAGTGAGGGAAGGTGTTGTGTGAGGGAGTGAGGAGGTGTTGTGGAGAGAGTGAGGGAGGTGCAGAGGGGAGTGAGGGAGGTGTTGTGAGGGAGTGAGGGAGGTGTTGTGAGGGAGTGAGGGAGGTGTTGTGAGGGAGTGAGGGAGGTGTAGTGAGGGAGGTGTGCGACACAGTTCTCAGGGCCTCAGGCAAGGCCGCAGTGTTCCTGACGCCTCTCCTGTACCATGATGATTTACCTCTACCATGATGATTCACCTCTACCATGATGATTTACCTCTACCATGATGATTCACCCATACCATGAGTGACGGCCACAGTTCACGCCACTAATGTTAACACAATCAAGTGACGGCCACAGTTCACGCCACTAATGTTAACACAATCAAGTGACGGCCACAGTTCACGCCGCTAATGTTAACACAATCAAGTGACGGCCACAGTTCACGCCGCTAATGTTAACACAATCAAGTGGGAACCTCTTACCTGCTGAACTTTACCACCTGCGATTTTATCCGTATGAGTGAATGGGTGACAGTGATTGTTACATCGTATTATGGCTTCCAGTCTCTTGGCCTCAATAACTTATATACCCCCTGTATACTGTATGTTGACGTCCTTGTGTGTGTGGTAAGAACAAACGTAAAGACAGACAGACATGTGTGACACTATATACCTTACGGATACATGTAATAAGTACAATTGAAACATCATATAACTTCAATATGAGTGAAAGGCAGTCCCCTGACCTACACTACAGTACCACGGCAGAGCCTACAACTGCGAGGTGACGAGTCGCTCCTGTAGACTGCAATTAGACGCATCTCTAGACTGTAATAAGACGCACCACTAGACTGTAATAATACGCACCACTAGACTGTAATAAGACGCACCACTAGACTGTAATAAGACACACCTCTAGACTGTAACAAGACACACCACTGGACTGTAATAAGACGCACCACTAGACTGTAATAAGACACACCTCTAGACTGTAACAAGACGCACCACTAGACTGTAATAAGACGCACCACTAGACTGTAATAAGACACACCTCTAGACTGTAACAAGACACACCTCTAGACTGTAATAAGACACACCTCTAGACTGTAACAAGACACACCTCTAGACTGTAATAAGACGCACCACTAGACTGTAATAAGACGCACCACTAGACTGTAATAAGACACACCTCTAGACTGTAATAAGACACACCTCTAGACTGTAATAAGACACACCACTAGACTGTAATAAGACACACCTCTAGACTGTAACAAGACGCACCACTAGACTGTAATAAGACACACCTCTAGACTGTAACAAGACGCACCACTAGACTGTAATAAGACACACCTCTAGACTGTAACAAGACACACCTCTAGACTGTAATAAGACACACCTCTAGACTGTAACAAGACACACCTCTAGACTGGGCTGTAACAAGACACACCCTAGACTGTACAAGACGCAACCACTAGACTGCAGGCTAAGACGCACCACTAGGACTGGGTAATAAGACACCTCTAGACTAAAATAAAGACACACCTCTAGACTGTACAAGACACACCTCTAGACTGTAACAAAGACACACCCTAGACTGTACAAGACGCACCATCAGACTGTAATAAGACGCACCACTAGACTGTACACACACCTCTAGACTGTAATAAGACACACCTTCAGACCAAATACATCATCCACTAGACTGTACAAGACACACCCTAGACTGTAAATAAATACGCACCACTAGACTGTAATAAGACACACCTCTAGACTGTAACAAGACGCACCACTAGACTGGGTATTAAGACACACCTCTAGACTGTAACAAGCACACACCTAGGACTGTATACACCTCTAGACTGCAACAAGACACACCCTAGACTATACAAGACATTAACTCCTAGACTGTAATAAGCACACACCTCTAGACTGTAACAAGACGCACCACTAGACTGTACACACACTCTGACTGCAACAAGACACACCCTGACCGTAACAAGACAACTCCTCTAGACTGTAATAAGACACCTCAGACTGTAATAAGACACACCTCTAGACTGTAAATAAAGACGCAACCACTAGACTGTACAAGACACACCTCTAGACTGTAAATAAAGACACACCTCTAGACTGTAACAAGACGCACCACTAGGACTGTAATACACACCCCTCTAGACTGTAATACACACACCCCTCTAGACTGTAATAAGACACACCACTAGACCAAAAATAAAGACGCACCACTAGACTGTATGAAGACACACCTCTAGACTGTAACAAGACACACCTCTAGACTGCAACAAAGACGCACCACTAGACTGTAATAAGACGCACCACTAGACTGTAATAAGACACACCTCTAGGACTGTACAAGACGACACTAGACTGTAATAAGACGCACCACTAGACTGTATTAAGACACAAATTGACTAAACAAAGACAATAACTCTCAGACTGCACAAGACACACCCCAGACTGCAACAAGACACACCCCAGACCGGCACACACACACCCCCAGACCGGTAACAAATATCTAACCACCAGACCGTGTAATACATCACACCTCTAGACTGTAATAAGACACACCCTAGACTGCAATAAGACACACCTCAGACTGTAACAACAAGACGCACCACCAGACTGTAATAAGACACACCTCTAGACTGTACAAAGACACACCCCAGACTGTAATAAGACACACCTCTAGACTGTACATCACACCTGAGACTGTAAATAAGACGCACCTCTAGACTGTAATACACACCTCTAGACTGTAACAAGACACACCCCCAGACTGCAACAAAGACACAACCACCAAACTGTATGAAGAGCACCCCCAGACTGTAATAAGACACACCTCTAGACTGTAATAACACACACCTCTAGACTGTAATAACACACTCCTAGACTGTAATAAGACACACCTCTAGACTGTGTAATAAGACACACCCCTAGACTGTAATAAGACACACCCCTAGACTGTAACAAGACGTACCACTAGACTGTATACATGACACCCTAGACTGCAAATAAAGACACACACCCCAGAGACTGATAATAAGACGCACCACCAGACCTGTACAAGACACACCCTAGACTGCAAATAAGACACACCCCTAGACTGCATGCACACCCCCAGACTGCAAGATGCACCACTAGACTGTAACACACACCCTGACTGCAACAAGACGCACCACTAGGACTGTGTAATAAGCATACACCTCTAGACTGGCCAAGACACACCTCTAGACTGTAACAAGACACACCTCTAGACCTGTAACAAGACACACCTCTAGACTGTACATCACACCCCAGACCGTACAAGACACACCACTAGACCGTAAGACACACCTCTAGACCGTACATGCTAACTCTAGGACTGTAACAAGACGCACCACTAGACTGTAATAAGACACACCCATAGACTGTAATAAGACACACACCTCTAGACTGTAAAAAGACGCAACCACCAGGACTGTACAAGACACACCTCTGACTGTAATAGGACACACCTCTAGACTGTACAAGACACACCTCTAGACCGCAATAAGACACACCTCTAGACTGTACAAGAGACGCAACCACCAGACTGTAATAAGACACACCCCAGACCGTAATAAGACACACTTAGGACTGTAACAACAAGACGCACTACCAGACTGCACATGACACACCTCTAGACTGTAATAAGACACACCCTAGACTGCAACAAGACGCACCACTAGACTGTAATAAGACACCTCTAGACTGTAATAAGACACACCTAGACTGCAACAACAAGACACACCTCTAGACTGTAACAAGACACACCTCTAGACTGTAATAAGACACACCTCTAGATTGTGGGCCAAGACGCACCACCAGACTGTAATAAGACACACCTCTCAGACTGTAAATAACATCGCACCTCTAGACTGTATTAAGACACACCTCTAGACTGTGTAATAAGTATACACCCCTGCACTAAATAAGACACACCACTAGACTGTAATAAGACACACCCTAGACTGTAATAAGACACACCTCTAGACTGTAATAAGACACACCTCTAGACTGTACACACACACCTCTAGATCAAAATATCAATAACCTCTAGACTGTAATAAGACACACCACCAGACTGTACAAGACACACCTCTATAGACTGGGGTAACAAGCACACACCCCCAGACTGTATTAAGACACACCTCCAGACTTTGTACAAGCACACACCTCAGACTGTAACAAGACGCACCCACTAGACTGCACAAGACACACCTCTAGACTGCAACACACACACCACCACAGACTGTGGTAATAAGACACACCTCTAGACCGTACAAGACACACCTCTAGACTGTAACAAGCATCGCACCTCTGACTGTACAAGACACACCACTAGGACTGTAATACACACACCTCTAGACTGTAACAAGACACACCTCTAGACTGTAATAAGACACACCTCTAGACTGTAATAAGACACACCTCTAGACTGTAAACAAGAATAACCTCCCAGACCTGTAACAAGACACACCAATTAGACTGTAATAAGACACACCTCTAGACTGTAATAAGACACAACTCTCAGACTGCAAACAAGACACACCACTAGGACTCGTGTCATCTCCCTAGACTGTGGCTGGACAATAACTCTAGACTGTAACAAAGACAGACCTCTAGACCGTAATACATCACACCCTAGACTCGCAACAAGACGCACCACTAGGGACCGGGTAATAAGACACAACCTCTAGACTGCACAAGACACACCCCTAGTGACTGTAACAAGACACACCCCAGACTGTAAACAAAGACACACCTCTAGGACTGCAATAAGACACACCTCTAGACTGTACACAGCACAACCTCTAGACTGCAACAAGACAAACCACCAGACCGTAATAAGACACACCTCTAGACTGTAACAAGACACACCCTAGACTGCAATAAGACACACCTCTCAGACTGTACACATCACACCACCACAGACTGCAATAAGACACACCACTCAGACTGTACAAGACACACCACTAGACTGTAATAAGACACACCTCTAGACCAAAATACATCACACCACCAGACCAGCCAAGACACACCTCTAGACTGTAATAAGACCACACCTCTAGACTGTAATAAGACACACCTTAGACCGTAAATAAGACGCAACTACCAGACTGTAATAAGACACACCTCTCTAGACTGCATAAGACGCACCACTAGACTGTAATAAGACACACCCCAGACTGTTATAAGACACACCTCAGACTGTACAAGACACACCCCTAGACTGTAACAAGACACACCTCAGACTGTGGGCTAAGATGCACCTCTAGACTGTAACAAGACACACCTCTAGACTGTAACAAGACACACCTCTAGACCTGTACAAGACACACCTCTAGACTGTAATAAGACACACCCTAGACCAAAATAAGACACCTCTAGACTGTAACAAGACACACCCCTAGACTGTAACAAGACACACCTCTAGACTGTGGGCTAGCATCATTCAGACTGCACAAGACACACTCTAGACCGTAATACACACACCCCAGACTGTAATAAGACACACCCCCAGACTGTAATAACATCACACCCCAGACCGTACAAGACACACCCCAGACTGCAATACACACACCCCAGACTGTAACAAGACACACCTCTAGACCAAAGACACACCCTAGACTGTAATAAGACACACCCCTCTAGACTGTAACAAGACACACCCTAGACTGTACAAGACGCACCACCAGACTGCACAAGACACACCCCAGACTGTACAAGACACACCTCAGACTAGCTGAAGACGCACCACAGACTGTAATACACACACCTCTAGACTGTAATAAGACACACCTCTAGACTGTACAAGACGCACCACTAGACTACAAGGACACACCTCTAGACTGTACACACACCTCTAGACTGTAACAAGACGCACCAATGACTGTAATAAGACACACCTCTAGACTGTACAATATCACACCTCTAGACTGTATTATACGCACCCCAGACTGTAACAAGACGCACCACTAGACTGTACAAGACGCACCACTCAGACTGTAATAAAGACACACCTCTAGACTGTGCAATAAGACACACCCTAGACTGTAATAAGATCGCAACCACTAGACTGCAACAGCACCACTAGACTGTAATAAGACACACCCTAGACTGTAATAAGCACACACCTCTAGGACTGTACAAGACGCACCACTAGACTGTAACAAGACGCACCACTGACTGTAATAAGACACACCGTAATAAGACACACCTCTAGACTGTAATAAGACGCACCACTAGACTGTAACAAGACTTACCACAGACTGTACAAGACACACCTCTAGACTGTACAAGACACACCTCAGGACTGCAATAAGACGCACCACCAGACTGTAAATAAAGACGCACCACTGCACTGCACAAGACACAATTCCCAGACCGTACAAGACGCACCACTAGGACTGTAACAAGACGCACCACTAGACTGCAATACACACACCCCAGACCGTAATAAGACACCCCTCAGACCACAAGACGCACCACTGACTGTAAATATGGCTTGGATGATGGCTTGAGTGCTCTTGTTTTTTAAAGATTTGTATCATGTACAGACCTTGAGAATATAGATCTGCAGGTCTGTACAGTCATGTGATCTGGGTCATATTCTGTCTCCTCACCCTCCTCCCCTACGCCCTACATCTTAGAACACCCTCTCTCCATCCAATATTCCTTATTTCTCCCTTACCCACTAACTTATCCCCCTCCCCACACTCTTTTCCTTCTGTCACACACTCTTTTTACCTCTCACCCACTTTCCTTTCTTCCCTCTCATACACTGTCTTTCCCTTCCTCTCATCTTTTTTCCCTCCCTCTCACTCAATCTACATCCTTCCTTCTCATTCCCTCCCTCCCTCTTCCAGTTTACATCAGGTAATAAAGTGATCAAATAATAAGCTGATTGTGGTTGTCCAATAACATCTAGAACAAGTTTTTTTTTTTAGCGATTTTATTATTGCAGGTACGTGAGCTGGTTCAGAGGTCACCGGGCTGTTTAGGTGAGATTGACTGTTAGGCCCCACACCTCCTCCCCTCCCCAACTCAACACACACCTGTCCACATTCCAATGCTTAATGAGCATGAATGGGCCTGTATGTAGGTAGTGATGGATAACATAGATGGTGGATGAGGTAGATATAGGTGATGGTGGGTGATATGGATGTAAGAGGTAGTGGATGAGGTGGATGTAGATGGTAGGTGTGGGTATAGATGCGCCTGGCAGCCTTTACTGTGCGTGGTTCACTGTTCACACACGGGGTTCACTGTTCACACACGGGGTTCACCGTTCACACACACTTGGCTCACTATCAAACACAAGGTTAACTACTAATTACGGACCAATGTTAAGACACCGGGTTGGTATTTCATCGCTAGATTGAAGTGTTGGAGCACGAGGTTAACTTTTTATACACAAGGCCATTCATCATTTAGTGGTTGTAGAGCAGTTAGGGTTAAAGTTTCATCTATCAGTTAATCTGTCAATCAAGAAATCAGTGTACAGTTAAGGGCTTAATAATAATCACAAGATCAATGACAAAACAGTGAGGATCAATTAGTGGGGTAAATCACATTAGCAACAATACGGTTTAATAGAAAATACAAGTCGTGTAAAAATAAATAAAAAATAAAAAGTCTTTGATAGTCTAGAAAATATCTGTTTAAACCTGTTCAATATCTTATGACTTTTGAAACAATGAAAATACTGATGAAGAAATTTGAACTTGGGAATTAACATTAGCCTCTGCATGCTGGTCATATTTACAGTGATATAAAACACAAAAGTAAACTCACACCATAAAACACCTTAGCTGTTGAAGCACAGTAACGCATCATAATATTATCGACACAAACACGTGTAACAACCCACCCTTAGCCCAGAACTAGCCGGCGTCAGCCCCAGGAGAGAATTGTCTGGAGAGGCCTGGTTACAGTATTAAGACAGATAGCTAGATAGAGTGATAGATATTGCCAAATCCATTATCCTGGAAATCACTGAATATTTTTCCTTGTCCTAGCACTCATTAGTTCTTCACTTGGTAACAGCGGTTCTTCAAACACTGACCAAAATAACGAAAGATGAACTGACAGGCGAGGAGAGAACTTCTCAACACAGCGGGATAATGATCACAGCGTCTGAAGATATTATTGAAATTCCATTGGGAAAATTGACTCTGATAAAATATGCAATTTGTCTTCAATCGGTTACCAATCATGCGCACACACACACACACAAACACACACATTATATCAAACTAGTTTATATTGTGTGTAAGATGACAGTGGAAGGGGCAAACAATAATCTTGACGACCCTTTGATAACACGGGTGTAGGACGCCTTGGTTGGTTGGCCAGCCGAGTGAAAGGCGACGCCTTACAACACATCTCTTGCTGTTGCTGAGGCTGTTTGTGTTGTTATTTGTGCTTTGGTATTGTTGTTTGTGTTGATAGTGGTGTTGGTGTTGTTGTAATTGTTAGCTGTGGTATTAATAGATTATGTAGTTGTTAACAGGGAAAGTAGACCTCCCAAGAATGAGGAATGGTTGCCACAGCCACCTTCTGTACCATCACGCGTCAGAGAGAGAAGGCTGCTTAGGGCTGTGTTGAGGTAAACACGGGATGACCACATAGCTTGAAGCAGCATGACACAACAACACGTGGGGAATGTTTCATATATATCGATGATAGAGAAAAAACAATAAATAAATAGTAAAAATTATAGACAAATTAAAAATTCAAATAATCCCTAATTCTCATCATACCATGAGTCAGGTAATACAGTAAATTATTAAAGTGTGATTACGTAAGACAGGAACATTAAAACCTGGTCGTGTAAGAAACTTAAATATTAAGATACTGTCAGGTAAGATAATGACGTACTAATATATAATGATTTAAGCTAGTGAAGTAGTAAAACATGGTCAAGCAAGGGTAAAACCTAAGCCATAGTCCAGTAAAAAGTGAATCATTAAGACATGGTCAAGTAAGAAGTGAAACATAAAATACATGGTCAAGTAAGGTAGTGAAGCATTAAGACATGGTCAAGTAAGGTAGTGAATCATTAAGACATGGTCAAGAAGATAGTGAAACATTAAGACATGGTCAAGTAAGATTGTGAAACATTAAGACACGGTCAAGTAAGGTAGTGAAGCATTAAGACATGGTCAAGTAAGGTAGTGAAGCATTAAGACATGGTCAAGTAAGATAGTGAAACATTAAGACATGGTCAAGTAAGATTGTGAAACATTAAGACACGGTCAAGTAAGGTAGTGAAGCATTAAGACATGGTCAAGTAAGATAGTGAAACATTAAGACATGGTCAAGTAAGATAGTGAAACATAAAGACATGGTCAAGTAAGATAGTGAAACATTAAGACCTGGCAAAGTAAGGTAGTGAAACATTAAGACATGGTCAAGTATAGTGAAACATTAAGACATGGTCAAGTAAGATAGTGAAACATAAAGACATGGTCATAAGATAGTGAAACATTAAGACATGGTCAGTAAGATAGTGAAACATTAAGACCTGGTCATAAGGTAGTGAAACATAAGACATGGTCAAGTAAGGTAAACCTTAGCCATAGTCCAGTAAAAGTGAATCATTAAGACATGGTCAAGTAAGATAGTGAAGCATTAAGACATGGCTGTAAAATAGTGAAGCATTAAGACATGGTCATGTAAGATAGTGAAACAATAAGACATGGTCATAAGATAGTGAAACATTAAGACATGGTCAAGTAAGGTAGTGAAGCCTTAAGACAGGGTCAAGTAAGGTAGTGAAGCATTAAGACATGGTCAAGTAAGATAGTGAAACATTAAGACGTGGTCATGTAAGATAGTGAAACATTAAGACATGGTCAAGTAAGGTAGTGAAGCCTTAAGACATGGTCAGCAAGGTAGTGAAGCATTAAGACATGGTCAAGTAAGAAGGTGAAGCATTAAGACATGGTCATGTAAGATAGTGAAACATTAAGACGTGGTCATGTAAGATATTGAAACATTAAGACATGGTCAAGTAAGATAGTGAAACATTAAGACACGGTCAAGTAAGGTAGTGAAGCATTAAGACATGGTCAAGTAAGATAGTGAAACATTAAGACATGGTCAAGTAAGATAGTGAAACATAAAGACATGGTCAAGTAAGATAGTGAAACATTAAGACCTGGTCAAGTAAGGTAGTGAAACATTAAGACATGGTCAAGTAAGGGTAAAACCTTAAGCCATAGTCCAGTAAAAAGTGAATCATTAAGACATGGTCAAGTAAGATAGTGAAGCATTAAGACATGGTCAAGTAAAATAGTGAAGCATTAAGACATGGTCATGTAAGATAGTGAAACAATAAGACATGGTCATGTAAGATAGTGAAACATTAAGACATGGTCAAGTAAGGTAGTGAAGCCTTAAGACATGGTCAAGTAAGGTAGTGAAGCATTAAGACATGGTCAAGTAAGATAGTGAAGCACAAGACATGGTCATGTAAGATAGTGAAACATTAAGACATGGTCAAGTAGGTAGTGAAGCATTAAGACATGGTCAAGTAAGATAGTGAAACATTAAGACGTGGTCATGTAAGATAGTGAAACATTAAGACATGGTCAAGTAAGGTAGTGAAGCCTTAAGACATGGTCAAGGTAGTGAAGCATTAAGACATGGTCAAGTAAGATAGTGAAACATAAAGACATGGTCAAGTAAGATAGTGAAATAAACACCTGGTCAAGTAAGATATTGAAACATTAAGACATGGTCAAGTAAGATTAGGAAACATTAAGACACGGTCAAGTAAGGTAGTGAAGCATTAAGTCATGGTCAAGTAAGATAGTGAAACATTAAGACATGGTCAAGTAAGATAGTGAAACATAAAGACATGGTCAAGTAAGATAGTGAAACATTAAGACCTGGTCAAGTATATAGTGAAACATTAAGACATGGTCAAGTAAGGAAAACCTAAGCCATAGTCCAGTAAAAAGTGAATCATTAAGACATGGTCAAGAAAGATAGTGAAGCATTAAGATAATGGTCAAGAAAATAGTGAAGCATTAAGACATGGTCATGTAAGATAGTGAAACAATAAGACATGGTCATGTAAGATAATGAAACATTAAGACATGGTCAAGTAAGAGGAAGCCTAAGACAGGGTCAAGTAAGGTAGTGAAGCATTAAGACACGGCAAGTAAGATAGTGAAACATTAAGACGTGGTCATGTAAGATAGTGAAACATTAAGACATGGTCAAGTAAGGTAGTGAAGCATTAAGAGCATGGTCATAAGATAGTGAAACATTAAGACGTGGTCATGTAAGATAGTGAAACATTAAGACATGGTCAAGTAAGGTAGTGAAGCCTTAAGACATGGTCAAGTAAGGTAGTGAAGCATTAAGACATTGGCAAGATAGTGAAACATTAAGACATGGTCAAGTAAGATAGTGAAACAATAAGACATGGTCATGTAAGATAGTGAAACATTAAGACATGGTCAAGTAAGGTAGTGAAGCCTTAAGACAGGGTCAAGTAAGGTAGTGAAGCATTAAGACAGGTCAAGTAAGATATGAAACATTAAGACGTGGTCATGTAAGATAGTGAAACATTAAGACATGTCAAGTAAGGTAGTGGAAGCATTAAGACATGGTCATAAGATAGTGAAACATTAAGACGTGGTCATGTAAGATAGTGAAACATTACATATGGTCAAGTAAGAAGTGAAGCATTAAGACATGGTCAAGTAAGGTCGTAACATTAAGACATGGTCAAGTAAGATAGTGAAGCATTAAGACATGGTCATGTAAGATAGTGAAACATTAAGATGGTCATGTAAGATAGTGAAACATTAAGACATGGTCAAGTAAGATTGTGAAACATTAAGACACGGTCAAGTAAGGTAGTGAAGCATTAAGACATGGTCAAGTAAGATAGTGAAACATAAGACATGGTCATAAGATAGTGAAACAAGATGAGAGTGAAACATTAAGACATGGTCAAGATAGTGAAACATTAAGACATGGTCAAGTAAGATAGTGAAACATTAAGACATGGTCAAGTAAGATAGTGAAACATTAAGACATGGTCAAGTAAGATTGTGAAACATTAAGACATGGTCATAAGGTAGTGAAGCATTAAGACATGGTCCAAGTAAGATAGTGAAACATTAAGACATGGTCAAGTAAGAGTGAAACATTAAGACATGGTCAAAATAAGATATAGTGAAACATTAAGACGTGGTCATGTAAAGATAGTGAACATTAAGACATGGTCAAGTAAGATAGTGAAACATTAAGACATGGTCAAGTAAGATAGTGAAACATTAAGACATGGTCAAGTAAGATAGTGAAACATTAAAGACATGGTCCAAGTAGATAGTGAAACATTAAGACATGGTCAAGTAAGATAGTGAAACATTAAGACGTGGTCATGTAAGATAGTGAAACATTAAGACATGGTCAAGTAAGGTAGTGAAGCATTAAACATGGTCAAGTAAGATAGTGAAACATTAAGACGTGGTCATGAATAGTGAAACATTAAGACATGGTCAAGTAAGGTAGTGAAACATTAAGACATGGTCAAGTAAGATAGTGAAACATTAAGACATGGTCATGAAGATAGTGAAACATTAAGACATGGTCAAGTAAGATAGTGAAACATTAAGACGTGGTCATGTAAGATAGTGAAACAATAAGACATGGTCATGTAAGATAGTGAAACATTAAGACATGGTCAAATAGGTGATGAAGCCTTAGACATGGTCAAGTAAGGTAGTGAAACATTAAGACATGGTCAAGTAAGATAGTGAAACATTAAGACGTGGTCATGTAAGATAGTGAAACAAAGACATGGTCAAGTAAAGATAGTGAAACATTAAGACGTGGTCATGTAGATAATGAAACAATAAGACATGGTCATGTAAGATAGTGAAACATTAAGACATGGTCAAGTAAGATAGTGAAGCCTTAGACATGGTCAATGAGTAGTGAAACATTAAGACATGGTCAAGTAAGATAGTGAAACATTAAGACATGGTCATGTAAGATAGTGAAACAATAAAGACATGGTCATGTAAGATAGTGAAACATTAAGACATGGTCAAGTAAGATAGTGAAACATTAAGACATGGTCAAGTAAGGTAGTGAAACATTAAGACATGGTCAAGTAAGATAGTGAAACATTAAGACGTGGTCATGTAAGATAGTGAAACATTAAGACATGGTCAAGTAAGGTAGTGAAGCATTAAGACATGGTCAAGTAAGATAGTGAAACATTAAGACGTGGTCATGTAAGATAGTGAAACATTAAGACATGGTCAAGTAAGGTAGTGAAACATTAAGACATGGTCAAGTAAGATAGTGAAGCATTAAGACATGGTCACGTAAGATAGTGAAACATTAAGACATGGTCGTAGTAAGATAGTGAAACATTAAGACATGGTCAGTAAGATAGTGAAACATTCAGACATGGTCATGTAAGAATATGAAACATTAAGACATGGTCAGTAAAGATAGTGAAACATTAAGACATGGTCAAGTAAGATAGTGAAACATTAAGACGTGGTCATGTAAGATAGTGAAACATTAAGACATGGTCAAGTAAGATCGTCAAGCATTAAGACATGGTCATGTAAGACAGTGAAACATTAAGACATTATCAAGTAAGATAAAGAATTATTAAGACATGGTCAAGTAAGATAGTGAAACATTAAGAAATGGTCAAGTATGACTGACGTATGTGTTAAGACATAGTCTGGTATGACAGATGAGCTAAGATATGGTCAGGTGTAGGCGATATGCTAAGACATGATCATATATGACGGAATATATTAAGACATTGTTATATAAGACAGATGTGTTAAGACATGGTCAGGTATGATAGATATATTAAGACATGGTCATATACGACAGATGTGTTAGACATGGACAAGTATGACTAGTGTATTAAGACATGGTCAGGTATGATAGATATATTTAGATGGTTCAAGCTCACACTTGTCTCAGCCATGTCAATATTGTTATTATTGGCCAGTCTGTATCTGTTTCTTCTGGGTAAATATAACGCCTCAATATCAATATTAATATCAAGACATGGTCAGGTGTGACAGCTGTGCCATGATTATGTCAAGTACGAGAAATGTGATAAGTCATGATCAGTATGACAGATGTGATAAGTCATGATCATGTATGAGAGATGTGTTAAGACATGGTCAAGTATGACAGATGTGTTAAGACATGGTCGAATGACAGATGTGTTAAGACATGGTCAAGTATGACAGATGTGTTAAGACATGGTCAAGTATGACAGATGTGTTAAGACATGGTCAAATATGACAGATGTGTTAAGACATAGTCAATTATGACAGATGTGTTAAGACATGGTCAAAAGTATGACAGATGTGGTCAAGAAGTATGACAGATGTGTTAAGACATGGTCAAGTATGACAGATATGTTAAGACATGGTCAAGTATGACAGATGTGTTAAGACATGGTCAAGTATGACAGATGTGTTAAGACATGGTCAGAAGTATGACAGATGTGTTAAGACATGGTCAAGCTTGACAGATGTGTTAAGACATGGTCAAGTATGACAGATGTGTTAAGACATGGTCAATATGACAGATGTGTTAAGACATGTCAAAATATGACAGATGTGTTAAGACATGGTCAATTATGACAGATGTGTTAAGACATGGTCAAGTATGACAGATGTGTTAGATGGTCAAATCAGACAGATGTGTTAAGACATGGTCAAAGTATGACAGATGTGTTAAGACATGGTCAGAAATATGACAGATGTGTTAAGACATGGTCAAGTATGACAGATGTGTTAGACATGGTCAAATATGACAGATGTGTTAGACATGGTCAAAGTATGACAGATGTGTTAAGACATGGTCAAGTATGACAAGATGTTAAGACATAATGTATGAGAGATGTGTTAAGACATGGTCATGTATGAGAGATGTGTTAAGACATGGTCAGGTATGACAGATGTTAAGTCATGATCAAGTATGACAGATGTTAAGACATGGTCATGTATGACAGATGTTAAGACATGGTCAAGTATGACAGATGTGTTAAGTCATGCCCAAGTATGACAGATGTGTTAAGACATGGTCATGTATAACAGATGTAAGTCATGCTCAGTATGACAGATGGGTAAGTCATGATCAAGACGACAGATGTGTTAAGTCATGATCATGTATGAGAGATGTGTTAAGACATGGTCAGGTATGACAGATGTGTTAAGTCATGATAAGTATGATAGATGTGTTAAGACATGGTCATGGCGAAGATGTTAAGTCATGATCAGTATGACAGATGTGGTAAGTCATGATCAGTATGACAGATGTGTTGTCATGATGATGTATGAGGATGTTAAGACATGGTCATGTATGACAGGTGTTGTCATGCTCAGTACGACAGATGTGGTACGTCATGATCAAGTATGACAGATGTGTTAAGTCATGATCATGTATGAGAGATGTGTTAAGACATGGTCAGGTATGACAGATGTGTTAAGTCATGACAAGTATGACAGATGTGTTAAGTCATGATCAGTATGACAGATGTGGTACGTCATGATCAGTATGACAGATGTTAAGTCATGATGATGTATGAGAGATGTGTTAACACATGGTCAGGTATGACAGATGTGAAGACATGGTCATGACAGATGTGTTAAGTCATGATCAAGTATGACAGATGTTGTCATGATCATATGACAGATGTGTTAAGACATGGTCAAGTATGACAGATGTGTTGTCATGATCAAGCATGACAGATGTGTTAAGACATGGTCAGGTATGACAGATGTGTTAAGTCATGATCAAGTATGACAGATGTGTTAAGACATGGTCATGTATGACAGATGTGTTAAGACATGGTCATGTATGACAGATGTGTTAAGTCATGATCATGTATGACAGATGTGTTAAGACCTGGTCAAGTATGACAGATGTGTTAAGACATGGTCAGGTATGACAGGTGTGTTAAGTCATGATCAAGTATGACAGATGTGTTAGGCCTGGTCAAGTATGACAGGTGTGTCATGAAGTTCATGATCATGTATGAGAGATGTGTTAAGACATGGTCAAGTATGACAGATGTGTTAAGTCATGATCAAGTATGACAGATGTGTTAAGACCATGGTCATGTATGACAGATGTGTTAAGACATGGTCAGTATGACAGGTGTGTTAAGTCATGATCAAGTATGACAGATGTGTTAAGACATGGTCAAGTATGACAGATGTGTTAAGACATGGTCAAGTATGACAGATGTGTTAAGTCATGATCAAGTATGACAGATGTGTTAAGACCTGGTCAAGTATGACAGATGTGTTAAGACCTGGTCAAGTATGACAGGTGTGTTAAGTCATGATCATGTATGACAGATGTGTTAAGGCCTGGTCAAGTATGACAGGTGTGTTAAGTCATGATCATGTATGACAGATGTGTTAAGACCTGGTCAAGTATGACAGATGTGTTAAGACCTGGTCAAGTATGACAGGTGTGTTAAGTCATGATCAAGCATGACAGATGTGTTAAGACCTGGTCAAGTATGACAGATGTGTTAAGTCATGATCAAGTATGACAGATGTGTTAAGACCTGGTCAAGTATGACAGGTGTGTTAAGTCATGATCAAGTATGACAGATGTGTTAAGACCTGGTCAAGTATGACAGGTGTGTTAAGTCATGATCATGTATGACAGATGTGTTAAGACCTGGTCAAGTATGACAGGTGTGTTAAGTCATGATGAAGCATGACAGATGTGTTAAGACCTGGTCAAATATGATAGATGTGGTAATATTACTTCAGTCCTGACAAATGTGTTAAGACACAGGTATGGCAGATATGTTAAGATATTGTTAGTTATAACAGTTGTGTTAAGACATCGTCAATTATGATAGAGAGGAAATTGAAATATAGAGACAAGTAATAATAATAATAATACTTATGCTAATACTAATACAGTAATACTACTGCTAATACAGTAATACTACTACTACTACTACTACTTTTTTTTTTAAACGTGACCTCCAGCCTCCTCCAATAGCCACACCTTCGCCGCCATTTTATTACCTTAATATTAAATATCCTAATACACAAGTAGCTGTCCTACCTGTGTTGAATTAGTTGAGCCGCAAATCTATGCGGCATTCAGTGACTATTGCCTCATAGTCAATATCTGCAGCTGTTTTCGGCATTGGGGCAGAAGCTCTCGTTCCCCTGAGGCAGAGCAAAGCCGATCAAAGGAGAAAGAAAGACAGTCGACATCTCATCCAGGCTGTAACATAACTTCTGGGCTGCTGCTTCTGTTCGGAGATCACCTCCGCGAGTCTGGCGTAGAAACATCTTGCACTTGTTCCCATCCCACCAGAGGTTGTGAACACTAGAGGAGATCTCTCCCCATATGCCCTTATCTTGTCGTTCTTGTTCCTCCTGTGTGCAGTATCGAGAGCTAGGTTACGGTGACATGCGGCCATGGGATCAAAATCCTGATGTCGAAGAAAGCTCGCTGTCCCCGCCTCTAGAATCCTCGAGCACTGACCTCAACACGGGCTTCGTTAGATGTGTTTGAAGTCCTATGTTGGAAGATCTCACCGTCCAAAGGAAGGAACGTCTGTTCTACCATGACATCCTGGCAGATTTCCTTCAACATATTTGCTGTGAGGTCCCTTAGAGCAATGGCATCTGTAAATTCTTGTTTATTGAGACTGAAACCATTTGCCCTTATCGGTAACATAGTTAACCAGTTCGAGGCGCCCACCTCCTGCGCTATAGCTACTTTTTTTCCAAACTTTCTGGTACCTGCAGCAACAGTTGCTGCAGATTATCATTTTGGCAGTGCTGTCGTTCTGTCGTAATGGACCTACGAATCTTGTTTACTTCACTGGTATCCACCTCCCCTGTTGCGTTCTGGGCTATTATGTGGTCCGTGAGGACTGCCTTCAGCTTAAGTGAATTTTGATGTTCAGTGGCAGCAATCTCCTCTGGATTGGTTAGTCCCATACCTCCCAGTCTTGATGGAAGTGCAAGAAGTGATCTTTCTGCTGGGGTTAAGTGGGGGTGTTTTACTAATTTGGGAATGAAATTGACACTGATAGCTCCTTCCAGAGGGTGGAGGAGGGGTCCGATATCAGGGATAGTACGCATCAGGTAGTTCCAACGATGCTTGACTCCATGGGTGAATGCAGCAAAAGCCGCATGTGGCTCTGTGTTAGCAATCTCAGACAGAGCTTGGATTTCACTAACCCACTCATTCACCTTTCCCGCTACGTACTCGGTCTTGAAGTCTGTAGTGCCACTACTACTACTACTACTACTACTACTACTACTACTACTACTACTACTAATAATAATAATATTAATAATAATAATAATAATAATAACAATAATATACATTTCAGTATATACACATTTTACATAAAATTCCAATCTGGTTTAACAAAAAAAAGAAGAAGAAATTTAGCCCAGCAGACTTTCAACAGTAACCTTGACACACATATAACATAAGTTGATTTAATCTTCAAAGTCAATTTATAAAAAAAAAATATGTCAGTTGATGATTGAAATGTTTTGGTCAAATTAATTTTCAATGATAATCTTGACAAATAAGTATATATCTGACATGGTTTCAGTCTAATAGTTCGATCTTGACTGAAGAAGTGCCTGGCAACTTATCCTAACACATCAAGAAAAATACGCCCAATTATCTCAACAAACTCTCAATAACAAGCACATAAACCTATTTACTCTCGACAATCATTGTCAAACATAATTATAATCTCATCAAATATATAATAAAAAAGAAAAAGAGAAAGGTTGTTGAAAGAAATATTATAAAGAAAAAAGACCCTTTAGTGGAACAGGACAACGTATCCCACGCAAGTGTTGGAAAATGTCGTCTTCTGTACTTGTTGACTTGTGTGAACTGAGACATATATATATAACCTTGAGTGACCTTGTGCCGGCACCTGCCGCATTCCTCCTGCCTTCCCCTGTGCCTGGGTACGAAGTGACGATCTACCCTTTCTCTCGCTTTCTTTCAGGCTTTCTCTCTTCTTTTACTCTCAATCTGTCGCTCTCTTAATCGGTCTGTCTCTGCCTCCCCCCCCCCCACACACACACACATCTGTTGGTTAATTCCATTACAATTATGACTTAACGTATCACGCCACAACAGATGATGATGTAAAAATATCTAATTAATTTTTTTCCATCTGTGTCACTCATTTTAGGCCACGTTCACCTGTATGTTGTGTCTACCTGCTGCTAATTATACATCAGACACATTACCTGTAGATTAACTTGATTACTGTATGTTCGATTATTCAACTTGATAAATAATTGAGTATTTGTTACTTTACAAGGTATCGATCATCACATACATAACATATAGCAGGTGATAACTACTTACCTCCCCGTTGAACAGCACACGACGATAACTGTACACTCCTTATATCAGTTTATGGTCTAGTAGAAACTATATAGAAATCGGACCGAATTCGTTTAGTCCCTCAACGAATTGAACCTTTTTATTGGGATGTAAACTGCTCTATGCTTCAACTAATTTTATCTCTTAACTTCAAATATTAAGAATATATTCAACAAGCTAACTGGAACTATAATACAAAGATGGCGTCAAAACTGTAGAGAGACTTAATAACTACGTTTGTCATAATCCAGTTTATGTATAAGAACAACGATAGAAAAAAATAATTATTGCTGTCTTGAGCAGAATTCACAAAATTAATGAAAATAATCTTATATCTAAAAAAAAAAAAAGACCTAATTATCTGACTTAAAACATATATATATATATATATATATATATATATATATATATATATATATATATATATATATATATATATATATATATATATATATATATATATATAATAAAGGAAACGGGTAAAGAAAAGCAGGTAATATACTGTAGTTAACGATGATGATGACAATGATAATGATAATAAAAATAGTAATAATAATAAGACACCAGAAGACAAGAGCCGTCAGCGACAAAAATAACTCTTACAAACAGTAGATCTCAAGACAGTGTGAGAGACGCGACACACGTCCGGGGAAAGTGGCGAGTTAGACAGGAAGAGGCAATATGAGAGAGAGATTGAGATAGATACAGTGTTGCTTGAGGGAGTGTGAGAATGTGTGGACACTCTTGAATGACGTGTGTCAGTATTACGTGTAAGATGATGACCAATGTACTTCGTTTCTTATATATATATATATATATATATATATATATATATATATATATATATATATATATATATATATATATATATATATATATATATATATATATATCTTCCTGCTACTCCTCCCCCATTGCCACGCATCACGAGGGTGTTGGCCATACTTTAAAGACAAACTTATAATTTATAGTATATCCAGACCCATCATTTTCTAAGATAATTACGATGAATATTTCTTATAAATAAAAAACGTTTGAGGGCTATTAACTGGATGACATACAATAAATCATTAAATTAACGTATACAATGGTGCTAAACATTCAGTGACACGACCGAACGCCAGCAGTTAAGGTGTTGAAAATCGTTACTGGTTTAGTCACATGTTTTAAAAGGTAATTCTGCAGTATGTGTCGAGGAAAGAGTGAGTTAAAGGCAGTTTCCTTCATTAGAGAGATCATTATCTGTTAATGTAGCTCTGTAATGACTGTTAGATCAAGGTAAATGATGGGGTGGCAGGTGGCTATAGAGTGTTTCTTGGTGGCCGGCGTGATACTAACACCTGGTACAATAGATAGATAGATAAAATACTAATTAACAGCAGGTAGGGGTAAGAGAAACAGGTGATGGAGGGAATGTCTTCACCACACACACACCGACCTTCAGTAGTCTGTACACACGAGTCATAGTGTTGCAACTCCTCCTGCTTCTCACCCTCTGGCCCCTTCCCCTCCCCTCTCCTCCACCTTCTGGCCCAGTTCCCCCCTCCCCCTCACCTCCCTTGGCCCACTCCTCTCTACCCCTTCACACCCCCACCTGGTCACCATGGCAGTTCCAATAAGTTTAGGTAATCAACAACTGTGACTCACACATTTAAAAACAAATTTAAATATCTTACCAGGTATATTTTTTTAATATTTTTTTTTTCTACAGGAGTGAAACAAATTCTCCTACAATGCTTGATAAGAGCTTTAACAGCTACTCCTCTATCTATCTATCTATCTATCTATGTGTGTGTGTGTGTGTGTGTGTTGCCTATGCTTATGCCGAAGTCATAGCCCTCAGGTAGTCACCCACAAAAGTCCCGTAGCCTCTCCTCCTGAACCACGAATCCTGAAATTCAGACTCGTGAACCCGAAGCAGTAGACACTGATGCATTATTCTGTCCATAAATGCTTCGGATTCACGAGTCTGAATCTCAGGGTTCGTGGTTCAGGCTACAGGACTTTGGTGGGTGACTGTACGTAAGCCACTCGTAACATGTCCTGATAATGTTAACTGCTTGCTGTCCGTTAACAACGTCTTAATCCAGCTTACAATTTCTCCTCTAGCGCTATCAGCAGCTTTGATGAAGTTTGAGTAAATATTCGTGACCATTGTTAAATGCTAGAAACGCACTTTTTAAGATGAAAAGAAATTTGTCAAGTACGAAAATGTCTTCAAATAAACCCATGATGAGAGACATAAATTAATTTGTGCCTCGGCGTGATTACAAGTGATAGTAGACTGTTTAGCATTGGATGTTAAATCGGTATTATCAATCCTCTACGATTCTGGCATAACGGCCGATTTTAGTGACTTACTGAACAAATTGTTCAATGGACTAAAAGTATTTCTTTACTTTCCCTTAAGTGTATAAAACTATATGTTTAATTCCTGAGCTTTAGGGAAGACACCATTGAGAGGGTGAGGTACTCGTCACCAGGTACTGTACCTCGCGTCACTCACCAGGTAGTGTATACAGTACCTCAACAACAGGTGGTGAGGGTGGGGTCTGCCACGTGGCTACTGTCACAAGCCCTGAATTCTGGCTCTCATAATACACCCCTTAGACAGATAGACAGACTGACAGACAGATAGAAAGACAGGCAATACTTATTTGATAAATGTCTACATCTTATTCATCAAATAAAAATTTAAGTAACTTTTCCCTGGACGACACAGTGGCAAGAACACGCCTGACGTCACAGACCCTCTTCTGACTTACTCGTATTTTCCTCCAGGATGAAAGACAATATCATACAACTTAACGAAAAGAAAAGAGTGATACAGAATAAATAATAAAACTTATTTTGAAGAAGCTGAATCTAGTTTTCCTTATTCTACCGTATGTGAATAAGTTATGTTTTCCAAGTAGAAATTTTAGCAATCTTGTCTGTCCTATAAAACATAGTCACTCTTGGCCCGCGGCAAGTTGCCTGAAGGAGGAGGCCAGGCCAGCACATCCTCTCGTTCCATTGTGCTGACGGCTAACAAAAATCTTAACGTTTGCTTTGTTCACTGACGTCTATAATTTGTTTTTGTTAAGACATTTTACCCGTATAAAACGCAGGTACAGTGTGTGTGTAATTTGTGTTGCGGCGTCTCATATTGTACGCGTGTCAGTCATCCGTCTTTGTTGTTGCGTTAGTATAGTGCACGAGTGTTTGTAATCCGTTCTTATTGTGGCGTTTTTTGTAGAGTTCTTGTGTCAGTCATCCGTCTTTGTTGAGGTGCTTGTAAAGTACACGACTGCCTATAAATCGGTCTTGTCTCGGCGTTTCTTTACTATATATGTATATATCTTGTCCATCTCTGTTATTGTGATTTTATAGAACACTGGTGACTGTAATCCATATTTATCGTGTCCCTTAATAACATACTAACGGCTGTAATTTGGTGCTTCCCCCTGTTTATATGATACGAGGGTAGGGATAATCAGTGTCTTGTCTAATAGCTTACAAATGTTGATGGACTAGTATTGCTAAGACCTTGTTACAAGACACTCTAACGGACCTCAGTTGTTAAAGCGCGGTAAAGTCAACGTCAAGGGTAGGTGTTGAAAATGAACGAGGGGCGGAGAGGGTGTAGGTACTATAGAAAATGGCAGTAAATAACAAGATATTTATCCTACTGCACTTCCATAAGTAATCGCTCATATGAGTCCATGCTCACAAGCGAACCACCCAATTTCACCTCCATATAAGGAAATAGTCCTTTGAAGGGGCTATTTTAGTGACAGGTCTCCCGATTGTCTTACGTTCCGGTAATTCGCCATCGTCACGGAACGGCGGTGGCAGCTGTGCATGACTCGTTCACTTGTCATGCACGTGACAAAGAAGGTCACACCGTCACCCTAGTAAAGACATGTCATGCCTGTTATAAAATCACTAAAATCGGACATTGTCATTTTCTTTTGCGAAATTTATGTCAATTTCCGCTGTATGCATGGCTGAAGGGAGGGAGGGAGGGAGGGTCAGGCATATACTGGTGGTACAATCATGCGGAGAGAGAGAGAGAGAGAGAGAGAGAGAGAGAGAGAGAGAGAGAGAGAGAGAGAAAGATAGACAGAGAGAGAGAGAGAGAGAGAGGAGAAAGATAGACAGAGAGACAGAGAGAGGGAGAGACAGAGAGAGAGACAGAAAGATAGACAGAGAGAGACAGAAAGATAGACAGAGAGAGAGAGAGAGATAGAGACAGAGAGAGACAGAGAGAGACAGAGAGGAAAGAGAGAGAGACATGAGAGAGAGACAGAAGAGAGACAGAGATAGAGAGAGACAGAGAGAGGAGAGAGAGAGAGAGAGAGAGAGACAGAGAAGAGAGACAGAAGATAGACAGAGGAGAGACAGAAGATAGAGAGACAGAGGAGACAGAGAGAGAGAGAGAGAGATAGAGAGAGAGAGAGAGAGAGAGACAGAGAGACAGAGGGGAGAGAGAGAGAGAGACAGAAGATAGACAGAGAGAGAGAGAGAGAGAGAGAGACAGAAAGAGAGACAGAGAGAGAGAGAGAGAGAGAGAGAGTTGCAGCATAAAAACAAAACTGCCTCTGAAAACGTGGGTGGTGGTGGAGGGTGGGGAGCATCTCAGTGTAGCCAGTCTGCTGGAGGTCAAGACACAACTTTCAGGGTTGGTGGACCGTCGTTGGTACCACTGACAACCCCCACTTGGCCTGCCAGGACTGTTGTTAATGTTGAAATATATCTATATATATATCCCTTAGCTTATACGCTTTTCTTCGGTTGTTATGGCAGAAATAGGCATAGTGCGCGCGCGCGTGTGTGTGTGTGTGTGTGTGTGTAAGAGAGAGAGAGAGAGAGAAGAGACCCATGACGAACATTCCTAAAGCTTCGTGTCAATTTTAATGGACCTACAGTAATGATAGACTCTTATCGCCAGTCAGCAGCCATATTTATGTTGCACGTACAGTACACTTAAGTAAATAAGATACTTCTTAACATCCCTAAAAAGAGTTAAAAATTAATTTCGAAACCTTTGACAAAGTTTCTTGCATTTCCTTTCTGACAAAACTGTGATGTGACAAAACTACCGATAATGATAGCTGAATTGTGTGAATGTTGTAAGTTGTGATTTGGAGGCATAATGGCGTCGTTACCAAACTGCGACTCAACTATCTTTATTTTTTGTATCCACACTCACGAGAAAATATATTAACGTAGAGATAATTGAGTGTCAGGGGTAAGGAGTCACCTACACTGAGCGAGGCATCGGGTACGTGAAGCCCCAGAGCGCAGAGTAATAAATGAAGAAAAAAAGAAGATTTAATTCCAGCAACGAAAATAAATACAGGTAGAAGAAGGAGAAGGACACATAAAGGAGAGAGAGGGAGAGAGGACATAATAAGGAGACTGAAACAGAAGAAGCAGTATACACAAGAGGAGAGATATAGTGACCGGAAAATAAGCAAGAAAGACGAAAAACAACATGAGAACATTAACAGTGAAGATATTGAAGAAGGAGGAGGCAAGAACTAAGGAAACACCAGGAGAGGAAAGAAAGAGGGATTAGAGGGGAAAAATGGGGGAGGAAAAGTGATGGTTGGCGAGAGAACCAAAAATAAACTGTTTCTAGTCAGTACAGAGATGAGTAAAAGTCGATCTGTATCCGAGTCAGCCAAAAACAGCTTACGGGAAAAAAAATATGAAAGACGTCAAATAATTATTGCAAGCTTAAAAAAATAGAAAGGTATACAAGGTAACATAAAACCAGATTGTGTTATTACAGGGATCAGTCAATCCAGCTATTTTTCTTTGATATCAATTCCCGAGGATCTGAAACCAAGAGTAGGTATTTATAGAGAAGAAACGGGGTCTCTCTCTCTCTCTCTCTCCCAACTGTTTATTACTGTTCTTCTCTTCTATCCTGTGGTGACGTTTACTTTGAGGTAACTTCTATGTACCACTATAGATCAGTGGTTCATTTTAATCTGAAGCAAGAGATCAACAAGGTCACACTATCCATCAACTAGCCGAAGTCAACAGTTATGCAGCAATGGTACATACTATTTAGGTATGAAAAATAAAGAATGCGGTCAAACCTTGTACAGTAGACAGGCCAAGAAAGAATTTGTTCTCGCTGTCATATTTCCGCTTCCTTATATTATTTATGTTGACTCTCTCCTGCCATGAATACTTTAATATATTATACACGAGCTGATAAACAATGAGTGTATTCTTCGGCACATATACTGTACAGTAACGAGGAGGTAATATTTACAGGTGTTGGTGAACACATATCGTTTAGGAGTCACTCAATTGCTGTAAATTTCGTAAATACACTTCACTGTAAACTTCACTCATACTCCCTCATATACTGTACATTCACACACTACACCCTCGCCCGCTCACCCACCCTCCTCCCACTTCTTCTTCATCCACTCATCCTTCACTCGCTCATCCTTCACCTCCCCCTCCTTCACCCACCCCTCCTCCAACTTCTTCTTCATCCACTCATCCTTCACTCGCTCATCCTTCACCTCCCCCTCCTTACCCCTCCTCCACTTCTTCTTCATCACCCTTCCTCGCTCATCCTTCACCTCCCTTCCTTCCCCTCCTCCAACTTCTTCTTCATCCACTCATCCTTCACTCGCTCATCCTTCACCTCCCCCTCCTTCACCCACCCCTCCTCCAACTTCCCTCCTTCACTCACCACCAAGAGGGGAAATGCGAGTCAGTAAACTAACTTGGGTAAGCCACACAATTTCTAAGTTACTGCCACACTAACACCATACTCACACCACACTCACACCTCCACACACCTCACCACACACTCACACACACACACACACACTCACACCACACTCACACCTCCCACACACACACACACTCACACCTCCCACACACACCTCCACAACAAACACACATACACACACTTACAACTCCGCCATACATACTCACGCCTTCACCACACACACTCAAACCTCCACCATACACACACACATACACACACTCACACATCCGCCACACCACCACACTTATACCACAACACACACTATCACCACCACACTCATACTTGCACAGTCATGCAGAACTGGCTGTTGTAAATGTGTCTGTAATAATAATTAACTGCTTATTGAAAGAGCATGGCAGCCAAAAGGCTGTGTGTGTGTGTGTGTGTGTGTGTGTGTGTGTGTGTGTGTGTGTGTGTGTGTTTGTTATTATGTATGTTCTCTATGAAATTATATATTTATTTATTTATTCATTTATTTCCACACACACACACGCACATATACACGAGCGCGCACTGCATGGTCACCAACACCCCGCGTCACGTCGCCTCATTTATTACGTTGCGTCACTCCCTCTGTTACGAATGTCGAGCGAGGAACCTTGTCAACAGTGTGGAGGCGACCTTACCCTGGCCCGGCGTGTTGCTTCACTCCTCACCATTATACAGTAACAATATCGGTCACTGCTCACCGCACGCTCTCTACATGACGGTGTCCTCTTATGGCGGGGAAGATGTTGGCAGCTTATAATAGCCAGCGCGGTAACATCGAGGTCAGGGAGTAACGCTGGGGAGGAAAACACCAGTCCGCCGTCAGGTATTAAACGTTCCTTATTAGGTAAACTGACTTTTGTCAACAGTTGTTCACTGGAATTATTTTTGAAACACGAGTTATAATGTAGTTGGGTTGTTTCGTACATTAAAATTTTATTAATATAATGAATATTAGGTTTAAATTTGATACAAATTTGTCTTAAATTGTCGTATACAACAAAGTAATTACTTTTAAAACATGTGTTTTGATTTATACAAGTGTGTTAAGCAAACACAAATATACTCACTAAATCAAAGAGAACACTAATGAACTTACATTTGGTTTTTAAACATTAGGAAAATAATGTAAACCCTCTTGACTAAACCTTCCATAAACCAGTTTCCTTTTTTAACGTGTTGATGACGTCATAAGTAACATAAGCTGATGAGAGTTGTAAAAACAAATACAGTCAGCAGGTGTGTTGATGACGTCATAAGTAACAGAAGCTGATGGGAGTTGTAAAAACAAATACAGTCCGCAGGTGTGTTGATGACGTCATAAGTAACATAAGCTGATGAGAGTTGTAAAAACAAATACAGTCAGCAGGTGTATGTGTTACTGTGGGTAAAGAAACATATGACGGTGATAGTCACGGCTGGCCGGCTCTTGATATTTAACATACTGTAATTTAACCTTTTGATGGAGAATTGTAAAATCAAGGTAAAGCTAAAAAGCTTTGAAGGGCAGTTTTAACCGAATACGTTAATTAAAACTGAAGGTCTACCTGCCAGGTAATAGTAATTATAGTCAATTATTAAAGAATTATTGTATTTAGAAAACAATGTAGAAATATATTAATAAACTAAAGGGCGATAGATAAACATAGATGCGTTAATGCTTTATATGTAGTAGACTATACAGAGCCTACAGTGAAAGTGGGTTCCATAGACAGTTCCCGTATGGGGCAGACAAGATACCTTCGTTGATAAAATACAATGAATGAGGGCAGAGGCACAGGGGCCTAAGGCACTATCTTGTGTTGTTTACTAAATACTGTAGAAGACAGAGATATTTGGTCTTGATTTCCGCCACGGGAGGCGTAAGAACTGTATATCGCCTCGGTTAGTGTTGTGGACAGGTGATCATCGATCTGTTCTACTGGCCCGTGTTTGATCCCCTGATATACCCAGCAGGTTCATAAGACAGTTGTGCTCACAAGATCGTGTAAAAAAAATCGACCATGTGACTTTACACCAAACTGACAGACATCTTGGTTACTACGAGGAGGGGGGGGGGGGTTACGTGTGGGGATATATGGCTCTTGGAAAGAATCTTTGGAGGCCGGTGGAGGGGTAATGTTAGCCCCCCCCCCCCCAAACAGAGACAATTTTTCCGCCAATAGCTTTGGAGACGATGAGTCGACTGAAGAGAATTTCACATTTGAAAAACTGAAGATGGTTGAAATGGTTATTTCATCCATTAATGGTCGATATATTAGTGGAGTTGTGTATTATAACACAGTAGATATTATCCTTTAATTTATCAACATACAGTGCTAGGTTCTATCACCACCTTATTCTTACGCTTACAGAAAACACGATAACACTTACTTGCGTGTTGAAACAGACAATGTTAGTAATACCTTCTCTCATAACGAGTACAAACATGGATGAATAAGAATACAATAAAAAATTTGAAATGCATTCACTTACTTTGACTCTTTCCGCATCATCTTGACGTTTTCTGATGTTGGTAGTGGCGTTAGTGATGGTAGTAGTTGTTGTTGCTTTGGTAGTACTGATGTTCCACACGAAGGTCAGTCCTGCATGGCCTTCTTGAGAGCACCTTCACCGCCGGTTGCTGACACACACACACATGCCACTACCGTCAAGCACTTCAATAACTTCAAATTAACACTTTATTCTCTTTCTCTCTTTTCTTCTCAAATTTTCACGCTCTTTATCTTTCCTTCATTTGCGTAAACTTATATGTACACGTATAAATTTCCTCTCAATAATACGAGGTAAAATAATTCAATGGTCGCTTGAGGGTAGTCGTGCACGCAAGGTAAACTCTGACCGGAGAAAAGGCGACTTTTTACATTGTTTGGTCACTGTAAACTATTAATGAACTTTTCCTTCTCAATATCTCTCTCTCAGATCTAAAGAGGAAACACAGCAGCTGGCGCGTCACTCGAAAGCTGGAAGAGAAGAGACGCGAGACTGTGAGGCAGATGTTTGTGGTGATTACAGAATATCCCACTCTTATTACTGGATGATTGCTGAAGAAGTCAACCTCCTGTATCTATTTGACTTGTGAATTAAATACATAACCAACAGGTCTGGGGAGGAGTGAGTAGGCAGCTGGGGAGGAGGGAGTTGACAGCTGAGGAGGAGGGAGATGACAGCTGGGGAGGAAGGAGTAGACAGCTGGGGAGGAGGGAGTAGACAGCTGGGGAGGAGGGAGTAGACAGCTGGGGAGGAGGGAGTAGACAGCTGGGGAGGAGGTGGGAGAGACAGCTGGGGGAGGAGGGACAGTTGACAGCTGAGGAGGAGGTTGACAGCTGGGGAGGAAGGAGTAGACAGCAGTTGGGGAGAGGAGTAGACAGCTGGGAGGAGGGAGTGGACAGCTGGGAGGAGGAGTTGACAGCTGGGGAGGAGGAGAGACAGCTGAGGAGGAGGAGTTGACAGCTGGGGAGGAGGGAGTTGAGAGGTGAATAATTGTAAAGAGTTACATAATGTTCCACACACAGAGTGGGGCTATGGGTGAGGAGGGCGGGGAGGGGTGGGGTTAGTCAGAGAGGTAAGTGATGGGGGTTGGTGGGAGGGAGGAGGGTGGGGAGGGAGGAGGTTGGAGGGAAAGTGGGAGGGAGGGAGGGAGGAGGGAGGGAGGGAGGGAGGGAGGGGGGAGGGAGGGAGGTGGAGGGAGAGTGGGAGGGGAGGGAGGGAGGGAGGAGGGGAGGCAGGAGGGAGGGAGGGAGGGTGGGAGGGAGGAGGAGGGAGGAGGGAGGGTGGGGAGTGGGAGGGAGGAGGGAGGGGAGGGAGGGTGGGAGGGAGGTTGGAAGGTGGGAGGGAGGGAGGGAGGGTGGGAGGGGGAGGAGGGAGAGGGAGGGAGGAGGGAGGGGTGGGAGGGAGGGAGGGTGGGGAGGAGAGGGGAGGAGGGAGGGTGGGAGGGAGAGTGGGAGGGAGGGTGGGAGGGAGGGAGGGAGGGAGGGTGGAAAGGAGGGAGGGACGGAGGGAGGGAGAGGACTAAGGAGGGATGAACGGAGAGAGGGAGTGGGAGTAAGGATGCCGGGAGGTGGGAGTAAGGAAGGGGAGAAGGAGAGAGGGACTGGTAGTAAGGAGGATGGGAAGGAGAGAGAGGTGGGAGGGGGAACAACTTGTTTAACAACAGCTCCTATAAGTTTCACTTTCTTGTCCAGTACTCGACACTCACACACAAGGACCAGCCAGCCAGCCAACCATCCACCCAATTAACCAATCAAGCAGTCAGTCAACCATGATTGAACCATATATCCAAGTTACCTTTATCCACCATTGCTGTACACCAGATAACACACCCAAATTCCTTCATACCTAAATTAATAACGCAATTATAAGTTGTTTTTTAACAGTGGGCACTAAGAGAGATGCCCAGCGGTAGTAGCACTTTCTAATACCTCGTTACCTAAATGTACATGAGGCAGCAGTAGTCTCGTCGATAGAGATTGCAAAACACTCAACCTCTACTGCTGCTGTTCTGCGTCTCGTCAACTTTCAATCTCTCTAAGACTGGTTGCAGTTGATCCTCATCCGTTGTTTTACTTCACGTCTGTGTTTCTATTCTTTCTTCTTCATTTCCTTCTCTTATTTCTCGTTTTGTTTTTAAAGATGCTAATTATATCTCTTTTTATTGTCGTTCTCCCCTTCATTTATCCTCTTCTTCCCTTTCCCTTATTCTATTAACTCTCTCTCTCTCTCTCTCTCTCTCTCTCTCCTCATCATCCCTACTCCTTCCGTTTTACCAAGACGTCAAACGACAAAAACAGTAAGGAGGAAAAAAAACAGTAAGCTCCAAATAACGGTAAGTTATAGTGAAAGTTGGCAATAACGGACGGTGTTAACGGTGGGTAACGGAGCCCTAGGGAATCACATAATTTACCGTTCCTCACACACACACCGCCTGTGCTTTTTCTGTTCACGTTTTCTCTCATTCCTCATCCGTTATGCCTGTTCGTTTATCATCTATCACCTATTTTACCTTTTTTTCCTTACTGTTTCTTTCGTTATCATTATTTCTCATTATTTCTCCATTATTGTATATTATCACTCATAACATCTGCTCCTGGTATTCTTTATTCTTCTGTTTTATCGTTTATTCAGTATCCCCTTCCTTCATCACCACCTCATCACCTCCCTATCACCCACCATTACCCCTCACCACCTCCCTATCACCCACCATTACCCCTCATTACCTCCCTATCACCCACCATTACCCCTCATCACCTCCCTATCACCCACCATTACCCTCATCACCTCCCTATCACCCACCATTACCCCTCACCACCTCCCTATCACCCACCATTACCCCTCACCACCTCCCTATCACCCACCATTACCTTATCACCTCCCTATCACCCACCATTACCCCTCATCACCTCCCTATCACCCACCATTACCCCTCATCACCTCCCTATCACCCACCATTACCCCTCACCACCTCCTATTACCCTCTAACACCTATCACCCCTCAATGGCCCCATCACCCCTGGCCGCTGTGTCCCACTTGCCCAATGCCAAGGTCGACTCGCCACCTGTAGGCCTTGTCCCACCTAATGGTGTATCGTCCCCATCTTCCTTCCCATCTCTTCCCTTCATCCACGTCGTTCTTCCTATCTTCTTCTCAATCCTCCCTTTCATTCCCCCAACGTCTTCCTCTCCATTCTTTATTAATATACTTCCCACTCTCTTTATCTCTCTCTCCTCCTCTCCTTTATATTTATTCATCTCCTTCCTTACTTTAACCTCCTCTCTTATCTTCTGCGACTAATTTTTATCAATATTCCTCCCTTCCCCTTTATAAATCTTTCTCTTGAGCACTTCTAGTCACATTCTAACTATCTCTAATTACCCCTAATCACCCCTAATCACCCCTAATCACCACAATCTCCCTTTCTGTTCCCCTTTATTCCTCCTTTCATCAGCCTTCTCCTTCTTAAACACACAGTTAAATTTTCCCTTAATCTCTACTATGTCATTCATCTCTTTCCTCCTCCTCCCTTATCTCCCTTTCGTTATCCCCTTCCCTCCATGTCCATTTCATCATCCACCTGAGCACCCGTTCTCTGTTGTCCATACTGACGGTAACTTTCCCTGTCTTTTCGACTTTCCCTTCAGTGTACACCAGTGAGTCGCTGCTCGCGCTCTCGCTACATGTTTCCTTGTGCTTAATCAAGTTTTTTCTCGTGTGTGTGTGTGTGTGTGTGTGTGTGTCTTCATAGCTCTACATATAAACATGTGCTCTTATATAAACACATCTGTATACACACACACACACACACACACACACACACACACACAACACACACACCACACACACACACACACACACACACACACACACACACACACACACACACACACACACACCACACAACACACACACACACACACGCACACACACACACACACACACACAACACACAACACACTCACACACACACACACACACACACACACACACAACACACACACACACACACACACACACACACACACACACACACACACACACACACACACACACACACACACACACACACACACACACACACACACACAAACAATAGATACAACATTCGACTCATTTTACCGTAAACTTGTTCTTCACTACACTGCCTATCAACAGATCCTAACCTGAAGACAGTAAACACGTTACTCACAGTTCATCAGTGGATCAACATTATACTGTAGTTACATCAAACAGCCACTAATCAACTAAAACACTAAAATAAACACACAGACAAGTCATCTCGATCTTGTTTAAACAAGAAAGTATTTTGTAAATTGTATCCTTAGATCATGTCATCGATAACTTGTTTAGATTGTGCAAATCTCAAGTATTTTACACCAGGTACTTAATTCGTCTACTAAAGCAACATATTTGGTTTTTGTTCTAACGTAGAAAATATTTTATGATAAGGGAGTATTCTACTATGAAAGTATTAGTTCACTCAGATAGCTTGAGGAAATTTCAAAAGTTTTAAGTCTTATAGACAACAAGGCACAACACGACAATAGAACGAACACAGTATCATCCTTACACTCGAAAGGTTTGTAAAGAAAAAAAGCTGTTTTAGGGATCATGTCAGTGGCACAAGAGAGTAGCGGATTTCAGGTTGCCGACATTTATGTGTGTACGTGTGGCGGGGTGGAGGAGTAACCGCGGTCTTTCCACTTGTCTTGTCTCCCCCTCACACAACACCACCACTTTCTCTCTCTTCTGTTACTCACAACATTTGTCTGTTTCAAGCACAACTGTAGCCACAGGTAACACGAGAAAATTCACTTTCAGAACCATTGAGCATTCTTCCTGGGCTGCAACACTGTTTTTACCACATAATATAAACTGTGCCACTGAACTTTCAACTGTGTTAGGTTTCTATACGACGCTTCTTAAGGTATATCACGAAAAACGAGAGTTGTTTGCGATATCTAAGTTTATAGTTAACAGACAATAACTTGGAGATAAGTTCGTCATTAGCTGAGGTACCTCTTGTAGGGAACATGTGATGATTCTCTGGTGCTGCATGAGGCACTAGAGGTAAGAGTGGAGCGGAGCAGCGGCGGCTGTATGAGCGTCTGGCACTGGTGGCGCGAGAGAAGTGTGCCTGGCCCGCCCCAGCACACCTAGGACGAGTGCTAGTTCAGCCTCGCTCCCCCTCCCTCCCCTCCCTTCGCTACTGTCATCCTACCGAGGACACCAACCTTCCGAGGACGCCTTCACCCCGGGACACCAACCCTACAAGGACGCTTCATCTGGGGACACCACACCTGCCTGTATATCACCACCAACCCCACTTAGCGTCGGTGCACCTCTTCTGTGGTCACCTGATACCCTACTGCCACGAGTTCAGGAGTTAGGGGAGGGGATGACATGGGGTGAGGGATCAGGAACTAGGGGATGTGATACAAGGTGTGAGGTCAGGAACTGGGGGAGGGGGTGACAGGGGTGAGGGATCAGGAACTGGGGGATGTGATACAAGGTGTGAGGTCAGGAACTGGGGGAGGGGTGACAGGGTGAGGGATCAGGAACTGGGGGAGGGGGTGACAGGGGTGAGGGCTCAGAAACTGGGGTAGGGGGCGACAGGGGTGAGGGATCAGGAACTGGGGTAGGGGGTGACACAGGATGTGGGGTCAAGAACTGAGATAGAAGGGTAGAGAAGATAATATGAGAAGGGGTTAAATAGGGGGAAGAGAATTGAGGTAAAGAGACGGTCAAAAGTACAGTTAAGAGATACGGGAATGAAGGTTAGGGTGTCAGAGGTGTTGAAAAGAGGCCGAGATGGGGATAAAAGAGAAGGCAGTGGGAATTAGACGGTCGGGATTAAGGAGGAGATAATTCAGTAATGGGGGGGGGGGGCGGGGCATAGGTCACTAGCACCCCCTCCTCCTCCTCTACCAGCTCTGGAGGACACCAACCTCTCTTCCTACCTACCCATAATTTAACCCACCAAGGACGCGTGGATCTAGCTTGTTGTACCTTCATCATCACTACACGGGCAACTTCCTGAACGTTAAGCTGACGACGCCTCTCCTCGCCTCTGCAGGACCACCCAAGGCCGCCGCTACCTGCAGCCAAAACACCTCCTGCTGACCTGACTTCCTGATGACATTTTAGTAGGTGTTGGCTCCCCGTACCTCCCCGTCTCCCCACCTCTCCGCACCTTCCTGTCTTCCCACTTGTCCATACCTCCCCGCCTTCCCACCTTTTGTACCTCCCCACCTCCCCACCTTTTGTATATCCCCGCCTTCCCACCTTTTGTGCCTCCCCACCGTTTGTACCTTCCACCTTCCCACCTTTTGCACCTCCCCAACTTCCCACCTTTTTGTACCTCCCCACCTTTTGTACCTCCCCAACTTCCCACCTTCTGTACCTCCCCACCTCCCCGAGCCATGACTGACCCCTGGTCTCACAACTCGACCTACTTGGATGTGGTCGCTGACTCTGGACTACAAGCTGAGGGACTCCTGTCGAGGGTGAGCCATAAAGAGTAAAGTTGAATTCATCGTCGTGTGAGTATCTTGAGACGGTGAGTGAATGGCTGAAGGAGACCAAGAGAGAGTGACACACAAACAGATAAATGGATATAAACGCGATATAGAGAAAACGAGACACAGATCCAATGTAAGAATAAAAGAGTGACAAACACAGAAAACGGTAAAGAGAGAGAGAGATAGAGAGACATATATATATTACGGTCAAAGTGTGTGATCAGCCATTTCGTGTAATGACTTGTCAACTTGTGTAATGTAAACAAATTTAATCAACCCTAATCTAGCAAAACCAATTGTATACTATCTTTATCAAGCCTAACCTTCCATAACTTAACTGAACATTAGATTAGTTAAGTTAGCCGTGGTCAGGTTAGGTTAGGTTAGGTTAGGTTAGCTTAGGCTAGGCTAGGCAGGATTCATTAGGATACCTAACTAAATCTAACCAAAATTGGTTTAACCTAACCAATCTAATGTTAGGTTAAGTTAGGCTAGGTTAGATTAGGTAAGAATAGGATAAAATAGGTTTGGATAGATTAAAATTAGATTAAGTTAGTTTACATTACACAAGATGACTCGTCATTTTACGAAATGATTCATTACACACTTTTACTGTCACATTTTCACAAGCGAAGAGAAAATATTGGCTATGATAATACTATTATTATTGTGGTGAAAATATATACCGACCTTACCAGTACCATACAATATAAGGTGTTACTGGTGTGTAAGGTTCCCCTCCACCGTCTCCCTTCTCCTCTCCCACAAGCAGTTCTTGGGGTCCTCACTGACCTCAGGACCTGCTTATGCTTATTGACCTAAGACCAGCCAGGTCAGGGCGAGCCAGTTCGTGTGTGTGTGTGTGTGTGTGTGTGTGTGTGTGTGTGTGTGTGTGTGTGTGTGTGTGTGTGTTATAATATATGAGTAGTTATAAAAATCAATCAACAATTAAAAACTATGAGAGATGAAAATACAAATATGAGACAGGGAAAAACATCATTGAAGTCATAGTAATAATCTCTCCCTCTCTCCTCTCCTCTAAGGTCGTACCCCCTATGTCTCTAACCACAGGGTCAGTCACCAGCCACCTCGCTTAACCAGGTCTTATCTTAATAAAGGCTATTTTTGGTGTATTATTAACACTTGTAAAATAAGTACAGAGGCAACGAGATACAAAGTTGCCAGATGTCCTCATATGGAAGCGTGTGTGAGGCTGGGAGGAAGAGGAGGGCCAGTGTGGGCACAGTGGTGTGTGGTGCTGGTGGGAAGACACCCGCCTGCTGCTGCATGTATCTCTCACAGACAGTTACTATTTATACTTGTATCTCTCACAAACAGTTACTATTTATACTTGTATCTCTCACAAACAGTTACTATTTATACTTGTATCTCTCACAGACAGTTACTATTTATACTTGTATCTCTCACAAACAGTTACTATTTATACTTGTATCTCTCACAGACAGTTACTATTTATACTTGTATCTCTCACAAACAGTTACTATTTATACTTGTATCTCTCACAAACAGTTACTATTTATACTTGTATCTCTCACAGACAGTTACTATTTATACTTGTATCTCTCACAGACAGTTACTATTTATACTTGTATCTCTCACAAACAGTTACTATTTATACTTGTATCTCTCACAAACAGTTACTATTTATACTTGTATCTCTCACAGACAGTTACTATTTATACTTGTATCTCTCACAAACAGTTACTATTTATACTTGTATCTCTCACAAACAGTTACTATTTATACTTGTATCTCTCACAAACAGTTACTATTTATACTTGTATCTCTCACAGACAGTTACTATTTATACTTGTATCTCTATCTCACAAACAGTTACTATTTATACTTGTATCTCTCACAAACAGTTACTATTTATACTTGTATCTCTCACAGACAGTTACTATTTATACTTGTATCTCTCACAGACAGTTACTATTTATACTTGTATCTCTCACAAACAGTTACTATTTATACTTGTATCTCTCACAAACAGTTACTATTTATACTTGTATCTCTCACAAACAGTTACTATTTATACTTGTATCTCTCACAGACAGTTACTACTTATACTTGTATCTCTCACAAACAGTTACTATTTATACTTGTATCTCTCACAAACAGTTACTATTTATACTTGTATCTCTCACAAACAGTTACTATTTATACTTGTATCTCTCACAAACAGTTACTATTTATACTTGTATCTCTCACAAACAGTTACTATTTATACTTGTATCTCTCACAGACAGTTACTATTTATACTTGTATCTCTCACAAACAGTTACTATTTATACTTGTATCTCTCACAAACAGTTACTATTTATACTTGTATCTCTCACAAACAGTTTATTTATAATTTGCATCTCTCAAACAGTTATTGTTTATACTTGCATCTCTACAAACAGTTTCATTTATACTTGTGCATCTCTCACAAACAAAGTTACTATTTATATACTCTCATCTTCTCACAAACAGTTAATACTATTTATAATTTCAGGCCTCACAAACAGTTACTATTTATACTTGTATCTCTCACAAACAGTTACTATTTATACTTGTATCTCTCACAAACAGTTACTATTTATACTTGTATCTCTCACAAACAGTTACTATTTATACTTGTATCTCTCACAGACAGTTACTATTTATACTTGTATCTCTCACAAACAGTTACTATTTATACTTGTATCTCTCACAAACAGTTACTATTTATACTTGTATCTCTCACAAACAGTTACTATTTATACTTGTATCTCTCACAAACAGTTACTATTTATACTTGTATCTCTCACAAACAGTTACTATTTATACTTGTATCTCTCACAAACAGTTACTATTTATACTTGTATCTCTCACAAACAGTTACTATTTATACTTGTATCTCTCACAAACAGTTACTATTTATACTTGTATCTCTCACAAACAGTTACTATTTATACTTGTATCTCTCACAAACAGTTACTATTTATACTTGTATCTCTCACAGACAGTTACTACTTATACTTGTATCTCTCACAAACAGTTACTATTTATACTTGTATCTCTCACAAACAGTTACTATTTATACTTGTATCTCTCACAAACAGTTACTATTTATACTTGTATCTCTCACAAACAGTTACTATTTATACTTGTATCTCTCACAGACAGTTACTATTTATACTTGTATCTCTCACAAACAGTTACTATTTATACTTGTATCTCTCACAGACAGTTACTATTTATACTTGTATCTCTCACAAACAGTTACTATTTATACTTGTATCTCTCACAGACAGTTACTATTTATACTTGTATCTCTCACAAACAGTTACTATTTATACTTGTATCTCTCACAGACAGTTACTATTTATACTTGTATCTCTCACAGACAGTTACTATTTATACTTGTATTCTTACAAACAGTTACTATTTATACTTGTATCTCTCACAAACAGTTAGTATTTATATGTATCTCTCACAAACAGTTACTATTTATACTTGTATCTCTCTCACAGACAGTTACCATTTTATACTTGGTATCTCCTCACTAAACAGTTAATATTTATACTTGGTATCTCCCCACAAGACAGTTACTATTTATACTTGTATCTCTCACAAAACAGTTACTTATTTATACTTGTATCTCTCTCTCACAAACAGTTAATTATTTATACTTGTATCTCTCACAAACAGTTACTATTTATACTTGTATCTCTCACAAACAGTTACTATTTATACTTGTATCTCTCACAGACAGTTACTATTTATACTTGTATCTCTCACAAACAGTTACTATTTATACTTGTATCTCTCACAGACAGTTACTATTTATACTTGTATCTCTCACAAACAGTTACTATTTATACTTGTATCTCTCACAGACAGTTACTATTTATACTTGTATCTCTCACAAACAGTTACTATTTATACTTGTATCTCTCACAGACAGTTACTATTTATACTTGTATCTCTCACAGACAGTTACTATTTATACTTGTATCTCTCACAGACAGTTACTATTTATACTTGTATCTCTCACAAACAGTTACTATCTATACTTGTATCTCTCACAAACAGTTACTATTTATACTTGTATCTCTCACAGACAGTTACTATTTATACTTGTATCTCTCACAAACAGTTACTATCTATACTTGTATCTCTCACAAACAGTTACTATTTATACTTGTATCTCTCACAAACAGTTACTATTTATACTTGTATCTCTCACAAACAGTTACTATTTATACTTGTATCTCTCACAGACAGTTACTATTTATACTTGTATCTCTCACAGACAGTCCCCACAGATAGTCAGCGAGTCAGTCCATACAGGTAGTCAGTCGGTCCCCGCAGGTAGTCAGTAAGCCAGTTCACACAGGTAGTCAGTCGGTCCCCGCAGGTAGTCAGTGAGTCAGTCCACACAGGTAGTCAGTGAGTCGGTCCCCGCAGGTAGTCAGTGAGTCAGTCCACACAGGTAGTCAGTGAGTCGGTCCCCGCAGGTAGTCAGTGAGTTTGCCCCTGCAGGTAGTCAGTGAGTCGGTCCCTGCAGGTAGTCAGTAAGCCAGTCCACACAGGTAGTCAGGGGTGAATCGGTCCCCGCAGGTAGTCAGTGAGTCAGTCCACACAGGTAGTCAGTGAGTCGGTCCCCGCAGGTAGTCAGTGAGTCAGTCCACACAGGTAGTCAGTGAGTCGGTCCCCGCAGGTAGTCAGTGAGTCGGTCTTGAGCTCGTACATACTTGCTTAAAATAACATTCCCACATTGAAGCATTGACAGTAAGAGACGGACTGAGTGATAGCAGAAAATAATGCTGTTCTGCCACCGTCTTCTATGTATCACTCTCTACTGTCGCGTTGAAATTACTGGCGCTTGAAGCCAACTGACGTTTTTGAGGAATAGTAATAGTTTCTCTTTAGTACTACACCTTTACGGAAATGAATTCGTATACACTAAAATTTTCTCGGTTTCATTTAAAATATCATTTATCATCATAAGACGGCCAAATAATACTTAAAGTAGGTAAGGTAAGGTAGGGTTGGGTTAGCTTAGGTTTTCTATGATAATTTTTAGTGATAAGTATTATGACATTATACTTGATCGTCTATGGCATGTCAACAGATTCTGAAAACAATAAATAAACAGAATGTATCGCTGTTACCTTAGACGAAAACTAAGGTTGTCCATTTTTTCCCTTTTCTCTGTGTGATTTTATCATGATTTATCTTATCCACGTATCCATTGTGGATCTACATATATATATATATATATATATATATATATATATATATATATATATATATATATATATATATATATATATATATATATATATATATATATATATATATATATATATATATATATATATATATATATATATATATATATATATATATATATATATCGTTACGATTGTCGTATTTTTCTATTATTTTTTATAACATGCTTCCATGTTGTTCCATATTATTCCTGTAATGATGTGTTATATTTACTATTATATATTCTAGTCACCTTACCCTGTGCTGTTAAGGTTTTAACTGTCATTATTTGTTCAAGCCCATCTTATTTCTTTATTTTGTATTGTAACCAGTATTCTTTGTTCTCTAACGACCATCTGCATCGTTAAACGACCCACCGGCGGGTCGCGTGGCGGGAGCCGACCTTATATATAGGACCCACCAACTGACGGAGTTAGTTCAGTCCTCTTGTCATACAGTTCACATCCTTTGAGTGTCACTTGTTACTTATACTTAATTTATTTGTGTTGTTCCTGTCGCCACCAATGTGGTATATCTATGTGAGTACCTATTTATGTCTCTATTTATGTCCATCAGTATTTGCTTAGTTACATTTAAGTAATTCAGTGTTGTTTCACTTTAGGTAATTTCGGTGTTAGATTTTATATGTTTATGCAGTGTTAACGTAATCCAATGCTTTATTATTGTTCTTTTGATGTTTCGATGTTTCGTATCATTTGTGTCTTAAAAGTTTCGATGGTGAATCAATTTGTTGTGACAGCCTACGAGGCTCTTTATTGTGTTAATATTTAATCAATTAAATTCTTAAAGGTTTACTTTATTTATTTTTATTCTCTTTTAATTTACTTCACTTTTTTGTTTGGTTACGCCTAGAACCTGGATATTTAAGTAAATTAAGAGACGGCGTAACAATATATATATATATATATATATATATATATATATATATATATATATATATATATATATATATATATATATATATATATATATATATATATATATATATATATAAAATTCCCTAACAACGATACATTTTTTTTTACGGGGATTAGCCCACATCGGGGCCTTGGGGTCGAAAATGTAATAATTATAACCATTACCAGCTTCACACACACCTATAGTTCAGGAAAATAAGTTACAGACAAAGAAAACAAAACATGATGGTCGTAAACCCATAACTACCTCACCCCCAGAACAGAAATAGATATAAAAAGAATCCAGTAGAACACAACACACACCAAGTGAGTGTGGAGACAATGACACCTTGTGAGTCGAATATTAATCTACTATTAGACTGATTATAAGCATACGTTACCTGGGAGCCTGAAGGTTGCCTTATGTTATAATTATGATCTTGTGTAATACCGAAGAGTTAAATGGCACACAACGCGTCATGGTGGTTAGTTAGTGTGAGGTGACACGCAGCAGATGACTACGGCAAGTGACACAGAAGGTGACTATGACAGGTGACACGCAGCAGATGACTACGAAAAGTGACTCAGAAGGTGACTATGACAGGTGATACACAGAAGGTGACTGTGACAGGTGACACGCAAGAGATGGCACCGATAGGTGACACCCAGAAGGTGACTATGACAGGTGACGTGCAGCAGATGACTACTACAAGTGACACAGAAAATGACTATGACAGGTGACTATGACAGGTGACACGCAGAAGGTAACTATAACAGGTGACACGCAGAAGGGGATTATAAGAACATAAGAAAATAAGGAGTCTGCAATAGGCCGGTTGGCCTGTGCATGGCAGCTCCTGTCGAGAGTTTCTACCACTCTCTATCATCCATGAATCCATCCAGCCTCCTTTTGAAACTTTCCAGCGTTCCAGCACACTGAAGTTTCACGTCCACCACCCTATTTGTGAACCATTTCCTTCCTATCTCTCTCCTAAACCACTTATCCAACTTAAATCCGTTGCTCCGAGTCCTATCCTGCTCGGATATTATAAGAACTTCATCTATATCCCCTTTATTGATTCCTTTCACCCCTAAATACTTCTATCATATCTCCCTGCACTCTTCGTCTTTCTAGGGAATGCAAGTTTAGTTTCTTTAACCTATCTTGATATGGAAGGTTTCCAAGTTCTGGAATCATTTTCGTCATTCTTCACTGCACCGACTCTAGTGAATTGATATCCATTCTATAATAAGGGCACCAAAACTGAACCGCATAATGGAGGTGCGGCCTGACCGGTGACACGCAGAATTGACTGACAGGTAACACGCAGAAGGTGACTATGACAGGTGACACACAGAAGGTGACTGACAGGTGACACACAGAAGGTGACTATGACAGGTGACACACAGAAGGTGACTATGACAGGTGACACACAGAAGGTGACTATGACAGGTGACCACAGAAGGTGACTATGACAGGTGACACAGAAGGTGACTATGACAGGTGACACACAGAAGGTGACTATGACAGGACACACAGAAGGTGACTGACAGGTGACACACAGAAGGTGACTAAGCAGGTGACATACAGAAGGTGACTATGCCAGCTGACACACAGGTCACTATGACAGGTGACATCAGAAGGCAGACAGGAGACATACAGAAGGTGACACCGTATGACAGGTTGACACACAGAAGGTGACCAATATGACTTGCAGGTGACACCCAGAAGCTGATTATGACTGGTGACATACAGAAGATGACTATGACAGGTGACATACAGAAGATGACTAGACAGGTGACATACAGAAGATGACTGAAGTATACATACAGAAGGTGACTACCAGAATGACAGTGACACACAGAAGGTGACGCAGAAGGTGACTATGGCAGGTGACACCCAGAAGCTGATTATGATGAGACATACAGAAGATGACTATGACAGGTGACATACAGAAGATGACTATGACAGGTGACATACAGAAGATGACTATGACAGGTGACATACAGAAGGTGACTATGGAGGTGACACACAGAAGGTGACTATGACAGGTGACATACAGAAGGTGACTATGACAGGTGACATACAGAAGATGATTATGACTGGTGACATACAGAAGATGACTATGACAGGTGACATACAGAAGGTGATATGAGACAGACAGAAGGTGACTATGACAGGTGACACACAGAAAGACTATGACAGGTGACATACAGAAGGTGACTATAGGTGACACCCAGAAGCTGATTATGACTGGTGACATACAGAAGATGACTATGACAGGTGACACAAGAAGGTGACTATGACAGGTGACATACAGAAGGTGACTATGACAGGTGACACACAGAAGGACTAAGATAGACATACAGAAGGTGACTGCAGGTGACATACAGAAGATGACTATGGCAGGTGACATACAGAAGATGACTATGACAGGTGACATACAGAAGGTGACTAGACAGGTGACATACAGAAGGTGACTATGACAGGTGACACACAGAAGGTGATCACAGGTGACATACAGAAGGTGACTTGGAGGTGACACACAGAAGATGACTATGGTGAGTGACATACAGAAGATGACTATGACAGGTGACATACAGAAGGTGACTATGACAGGTGACATACAGAAGGTGATCATGGCAGGTGACAACAGAAGATGACTACAGGTGACATACAGAAGGTGACTATGACAGGTGACATACAGAAGGTGACTATGGCAGGTGACACACAGAAGGTGACTATGACAGGTGACATACAGAAGGTGACTATGGCAGTGACATACAGAAGATGACATGGCAGGTGACATACAGAAGATGACTATGGCAGGTGACACACAGAAGATGACTATGACAGGTGACACACAGAAGGTGACATGACAGGTGACACACAGAAGGTGACTGACAGGTGACACACAGAAGGTGACTATGACAGGTGACACACAGAAGAGACTATGACAGTGACACACAGAGAAGACTATGACAGGTGACACACAGAAGGTGACTATGACAGGTGACACACAGAAGGTGACTATGACAGACACAGAAGATGACTATGACAGGTGACACACAGAAGGTGACTATGACAGGTGACATACAGAAGATGACTATGACAGGTGACACACAGAGGTGGCTGACAGGTGACACACAGAAGGTGACTATGACAGGTGACACACAGAAGGTGACTACGACAGGTGACATACAGAAGATGACTATGACAGGTGACATACAGAAGATGACTGGTGACAGGCACAGAAGGTGATGACAGGTGACACACAGAAGGTGAATGACATGTGACACACAAGAAGGTGACTATGACAGGTGACACACAGAAGGTGACTATGACAGGAGGACACACAGAAGGTGACTATGACAGGTGACACAAAGGTGACTATGACCGGTGACACGCAGAATTGACTGACAGGTAACACGCAGAAGGTGACTATGACAGGTGACACACAGAAGGTGACTGACAGGTGACACACAGAAGGTGACTGACAGGTGACACACAGAAGGTGACTATGACAGGTGACACACAGAAGGTGACTATGACAGGTGACACACAGAAGGTGACTATGACAGGTGACACACAGAAGGTGACTATGACAGATGACACACAGAAGGTGACTATGACAGGTGACATACAGAAGGTGACTATGACAGATGACACACAGAAGGTGACTATGACAGGTGACATACAGAAGGTGACTATGACAGGTGACACACAGAAGGTGACTATGACAGGTGACACACAGAAGGTGACTATGACAGGTGACACACAGAAGGTGACTATGACAGGTGACACACAGAAGGTGACTATGACAGGTGACACTACCAGAAGGTGACTATGACAGGTGATTACCAACAGAAGGTGACTCATGACAGGTGACACACACAGAGAAGGTGACTATGATACAGGTGACACAGAAGGTGACTCATGACAGGTGACACACAGAAGGTGACTATGACAGGTGACACACAGAAGGTGACTGACAGGGTGACACAGAAGGTGACTATGACAGGTGACACACAGGTGACTGACAGGTGATTACTAATAGAAGGTGACTATGACAGGTGACACACAGAAGGTGACTATGACAGATGACACACAGAAGGTGACTATGACAGGTGACACACAGAAGGTGACTGACAGGTGACACACAGAAGGTGACTATGACAGGTGACATACAGAAGGTGACTATGCCAGCTGACACACAGGTCACTATGACAGGTGACACCCAGAAGGTGCTATGACAGGAGACATACAGAAGGTGACTACCTGTATGACAGTTGACACACAGAAGGTGACGCGCAGAAGGTGACTATGGCAGGTGACACCCAGAAGCTGATTATGACTGGTGACATACAGAAGATGACTATGACAGGTGACATACAGAAGGTGAATATGACAGGTGACATACAGAAGGTGACTATGACAGGTGACACACAGAAGGTGACTGACAGGTGACACGCAAAAGGTGACTATGACAGGTGACACACAGAAGGTCACCTTGCCAGATGACATACAGAAGGTGAATAATATGACAGGTGACAAGCAGAAGGTGTCAGATTTTAGGTGACTCCAGAGGAAGAAAGTTATAGGTATAGTGTCGGGAGACGTGGGTGGCTATTTGGCTGATCCTTGTCACCCAACCTTTATTGAATCGCTCACCTGAAAAAAAAGAGAAAAGAAACGTTGCTATTCCTATGGTACCCGCCTTAAGAGACACCCACACCAGGCAACTGGCGTACAGCAGATGATCGACGTGTAGGGGTGAGTTAGTTAACAGATGTACTCAATAAACACTATCAAGACGGCAACAACACTAGCAGCAAATTCAGTAGTTCCTGGTGTCCATCCCAATCCTAGTTACATAAGGAGCGACTGATGAGCATTATCTCGCATATTGACTACAGAGGTGATATTCTTATGGTTCGAGTAATGGAGAGGAACAACACTCACCCATCCTTCCCTCCCCACCCCACTCCTCTCCCACACACGGTCCCTAGCTAGCATCCCGTTAATAGAGGGTTGTAATGAGCATGGGTCTTTGCACGGTCATCACGGCGGACCCTCTTGTCCGTGCCTCGCTCGGTTGTTCTTGACCCTGGCCATATTTTTTTAGTTTAACAAATTTATTGAGAAGGTTTGGAGTACAGTTTGCCTATTCCGAGTAATTCAGTCAGGACAGAGGTTCATACACAAAGAAATACATCATATTCAATAACAGTATATATAGGCCATGGAGACCACTCTACCAGCGCCGACTGGACAAAGGATATCCTGCGCTGACCTCCTCAAGGACTTTCACAAGGACTACCACACCTTCCTTGCATTCCTCCCACCAACATCGTCACCCTTCGAAGAACCTTAAAAGCTGCTGCATAGGTTGTCTTTCCCCACCCCGGCCAAGGTCTCGGTTCTCAGAAAGTTCACACGTCATATTTTTTCCTCAAATTAGAGATGAGAGAACGCATCTGGTTAAGGTTGGAGTCACAGTGCTACTATGTCGAAGCCATTAGGCGGCATAGTTGTGTAGTAGTTTAGGTGAGCCAGTTTGGAGTATTTCTCACCATTTAAAAGCTAATTTAGTGTACAAATATTTGAGATTATTGGGTTTATAACTATACAGTATCCTAAAACACTACCAAATTGTCCATCAAAAACACAAAACCCCTAGTGTAACACCATTAAATTAATCGCCCTCGACCACCTCCACGTTAATTCTCCTGCTCGTCGATACACCTGTCATTGCACACTGACATTAGGGACACCAAACCCATATTTAGCACGCGGAACGATGCACACCACTTATGAGGGTGTTAGGCGGGAGGAAGATGAGAAGGGGAGGCGGTGTGAGACACAGACACGCTGATCCAGGTGGGTCGCTGCTGAGAGATGGTGTGGCTTACAAGGGGCGTGGTTTACTTGGGGTGTGACCAAGACCTCTCCACTGAGGGACTCCTGCTGCAGTTGCCAGATTGCGATGGTCAATACTCAAGCACCTGAGCCCTGCCACGCGAGGAATGTTGTAAAGGTCACCAGTTATGAAAAGTGTGGCGAGTGAGTAGTTAACAGGCAGGTGAGCCCGACAAAGACGACAATGAAACGGAAACTGAGCGGATTAACAGTCGTTGAGAGAGAAAACCTATTGTGTGTTAACAATGAAGAAAAATGATTTCTATGGATAATAATGGGAAACGTTGAAGCGAGAAGTTAGAATATTTTAGTGAGCGCTGCTCGGAACATCACTGATCTTAATTACCAGTTGAAGCCCTCAGAGATGCTATACTTTGCCAGATGCTGTAAACTTCTCCATGTGTTGTGAGGAAATTGATCCTGTTTCTCAAGATAACTTCAGGTTGGAATTCTACCATAAGAATATATAACAAAATGGACACAACTCAAAGTTACTCTATATTTCCTTAAAAAAAAGTAATTCTAAATACTATAGCATTATGAGTACACTAAGAGAAGATAATGATTTAAGTGATGTGTGAATAAAATAAGGGAAAGTAAAGAAGGGAGGTGGGGGCAACTAGGAAAGACTAGGAGGTGTGGCCTGCTAGTGACAAAGTGCAATCCGACGCTGGGAATGGCCATCGGCCAGCAGGCGGTGCTGCGGGGCCTAAGAAAAACTGGTGCTCCCTGACCATGAACCACAACTTGTTTCCTGAGGGCGGGACCCCTGGGCTCCTCACACCCTTAGAGTCATTGGAGCAACAAAGGTCGAGAGAAGGCACACACTTCACTCATTATTAAGACCATCAGACCTTCACCTCCATGAGGGTGATTGATGGTGCTCCTCCCTCGTTTTTTTTACACGGACATTAGCCCACCCAGGCACAGGTCACTGACCCACATCAGGGCCTGGGGGGCGAATGTATACTACTACTACTACTACTACTACTACTAATAATAATAATAATAATAATAATAGTAATAGTCATAAAAAAACTGCTGGGAGGAGGAGCCGAGGGGCGTGTCACGACTATGGGTGTTGTTGTACAGCCTCGTCTTACTTACCTCCTCCTCCTCTTTTTACGACCCCCCTCCTCCCCTCCTCCCACTCTTATTTCCCTCTCCTCATCCTCCTCTCCCCCTCTTATTTACCTACTCTTCCCTCTCCTCTTCCTCTTCTTACTTCCAAATCCTCCTCCTCCTCTTCCCTCTACTCTTACTTCACTTCCCTCTACTCTTACTTCACTTCCCTCTACTCTTACTTCACTTCCCTCTACTCTTACTTCACTTCCCTCTACTCTTACTTCACTTCCCTCTCCCACTTCACTTCTCTACTCTTACTTCACTTCCCTCTCCCCACTTCACTTCCCTCTACTCTTACTTCACTTCCCTCACTCTTACTTCACCCTCTACTCTTACTTCCTTCCCTCTACTCTTACTTCCCTCTACTCTTACTTCTTCCCTCTACTCACTTCACTTCCCTCTACTCTTACTTCACTTCCCTCTACTCTCACTACCTCTCTCTTACTTCACTTCCCTCTACTCTTACTTCACTTCCCTCTACTCTTACTTCTTCCTCTACTCTTACTTCACTTCCCTCTACTCTTCACTTCCTTCTCTTCACTTCCCTCTACTCTTAACTTCACTTCCCTCTACTCTTCACTTCCTCTCTCTTCACTTCCCTCTACTCTTACTTCCTTCCCTACTCCCACTTCATTCCTCACTCTTACTTCACTTCCCTCTACTCCCTTCACTTCCCTCTACACCCACTTCACTTCCTCTACTCTTACTTCACTTCCCTACTCTTACTTCACTTCCCTCTACTCCCACTTCACTTCCCTCTACTCTTACTTCACTTCCCTCTACTCCCACTTCACTTCATACTCCTCTCTTCCCTCTACTCCTTCACTTCCCTCCCTCCACTTCCTTCAGTCCCCCTTCACCCCCCACACTTACTTCACTTCCTCTACTCACTCCACTTCCCTCTACTCCCCTTCACTTCCCCTACTCTTACTTCACCTTCCCTCTACTCACCCTTCCTCCTCCCTTCCCTCTCCTCCTACTTCACTTCCCTCTACTCCCACTTCACTTCCCTCTACTCTTACTTCACTTCCCTCTACTCCCACTTCACTTCCTCTCCTTCACTTCCCTCTACTCTTACTTCACTTCCCTCTACTCCACTTCACTTCCGTCTACTCTTACTTCACTTCCCTCTACTCTTACTTCACTTCCCTCTACTCTTACTTCACTTCCCCTACTCTTACTTCATTTCCCTCTACTCTTACTCCACTTCCCTCTCTTACTTCACTTCCTCTCTTACTTCCTTCCCTCTACTCCACTTCAACTTCCTACTCTACTTTACTTCCTACTCTTCTTCTTCCCTCTATATTCTTCCTTCCTCTCACTTCACTTCCCTCTACTCCCACTTCTTCCTCTACTCACTTCACTTCCCTCTACTCTTACTTCACTTCCTCTACTCACTTCACTTCCTCTCCCTTCTTCCCTCTCTTCTTCACTTCCCTCTACTCACTTACCACTCTCACTTCACTCCTCTACCTTACTTCACTTCCCTCTACTCCCACTTCCCTTTACTCCTACTTCACTTCCCTCTACTCCACTTCACTTCCCTCCACTCCCACTTCACTTCCCTCCCTCCCACTTCCTTCCGTCTACTCACTTCACTTCCCTCTACTCTTACTTCACTTCCCTCTACTCCCACTTCACTTCCCTCTACTCCCACTTCACTTCCCTCTACTCTTACTTCACTTCCCTCTACTCCTTCACTTCCCTCTCACTTCACTTCCCACTCTTACTTCCCTCTACTCCCTTCACTTCCCTCTACTCCGCTCCTCTCTACTCTTACTTCACTTCCCTCTACTCCCCACTTCCCTCTACTCTCTTACTCTGCCTCACCCATCCCTCTCTCTTACTTCACTTCCTCACTCCCACTTCACTTCCCTCTACTCTTACTTCACTTCCCTCTCACTCTCCCTCTCTCCCACTTCACTCCCTCTACTCTACTTCACTTCCTCTACTCCCTTCACTTCCCCACTCCCACTTCCCTCTACTCTTACTTCACTTCCCCACTCCCCCCACTCCCCACTTCTCCCACTCTCACACTTCCCTCTACTCCCTTCACTTCCCTCTACTCCCACTTCACTTCCCTCTACTCCTACTTCACTTCCCTCTACTCACTTCACTTCCCTCTCCTTCCCTCTACTCTTACTTCACTTCCCTCTACTCCCACTTCACTCTCTCCACTTCTTCCTCTACTCTTCTTCACTTCCCTACTCCCTTCACTTCCCTCTCCCACTTCACTTCCCTCTACTCTTCTTCACTTCCCTCTCACTCACTTCACTTTCCTCTACTCCCACTTCACTGCCCTCTACTCTACTTCACTTCCCTCTACTCCCTTCACTTCCCTCTTCCCACTTCACTTCCTCTCTTACTTCCTTCCCTCTTCCCATACTTCCTCTACTCCCACTTCACTTCCTCTACTCTTACTTCACTTCCCTCTACTCCCACTTCACTTCCCTCTACTCCCTTCACTTCCTCTACTCTACTTCACTTCCCTCTACTCACTTCACTTCCCTCTACTCCCACTTCACTTCCCCTACTCTTACTTCACTTCCTCTACTCCCACTTCACTTCCCTCTACTCTTACTTCACTTCCCTCTACTCCCATAAACTTCCTCTACTCCCCTTCTTCCCTCTACTCTTACTTCACTTCCCTCTACTCACTTCTCTTCCCTCTACTCCACTTCCCTCTACTCACTTCACTTCCTCTACTCTTACTTCCTTCCCTCTCTCCCTTCACTTCCCTCTCCCACTTCACTTCCCTCTACTCACTTCACTTCCCTCTACTCTTACTTCACTTCCTCTACTCCCTTCACTTCCTCTACTCACTTCCTTCCCTCTACTCTTACTTCACTTCCTCTACTCCCCACTTCACTTCCCTCTACTCTTCTTCACTTCCCTCTCTCCATAAACTTCCCTCTCTCCACTTCCACTTCCCTCTCCTCACTTCACTTCCCTCTAACCCACTTCACTTCCCTCTACTCATTCTTCACTTCCTCTCTCCCCTTCACTTCCCTCTACTCTTCTTCACTTCCTCTCCTCCCTTCACTTCCCTCTACTCTTCTTCACTTCCTCTCTCCACTTCACTTCCCTCTACTCTTCCTCCCCCACCTCCTCATCCCTCTCCATTTAATATTTCTTCTCCTTCTTCAATCACACCTCAGCCACACCTCTACCTCAGCCACCCTCTACCTCAGCCACCTCTATACCTCAGCCACTCTCTACCTCAGCCACACCCACCCTCTATACCTCAGCAACACCCACCACACCTCTGCAACTTACCCACCCACCACACCCTCCCCCTCCAGCCACACCCTCTACACCTCAGCCACACCCTCTATACCTCAGCCACACCCTCTCTACACCTGAGCCACATCCACCACACCTCTATACCTCAGCCACACCCACCACACCCACCACACCTCAGCCACCCCACACCCTACACCTCAGCCACACCTCACCACACCCTCTACACCTCAAACACACCCACCACACCATCTACACCTCAGCCACACTCACCACCCGCACACCTCAGCCACCCCTCTACACCTCAGTCCACACCCACCACCTCTACACCTCAGCCACACTCACCAGACCCTCTACAGCCACCCACCACACCATCTACCTCCCACCCACCACACCTCTATACCTCAGCCACACCCACCACACCATCTACACCTCACCACACCCACCACACCCTCTATACTCCACCCTCTACACCTCAGCCACACCCACCACACCCTCTACACCCCAGCCACACTCACCACACCCTCATACCTCAGCCACACCCACCACCATCTTCCTCCACACCCACCACACCTCTATGCCTCAGCACCACCCTCTACACCTCAGCCACACCCCACAACACCATCTCACCCCAGCACACACTCACCACACCCTCTATGCCTCAGCCACACCCACCACCCTCTACACCTCAGCCACACCCACCACACCCTCTACCTCAGACACACTCACCACACCCTCTACACCCAGCCACACTCACCACACCCTCTACACCTCCAGCCACACTCCACCACACCCTCTATACCTCAGCCACCCACCACACCCTCTACACCTCCAGCCACACCCACTACACACCTACACCTCAGCCACACCCACCACCTTCTAGCCACACCCACCACACCCTCTACCACAGCCACCACCACACCCTCTACACCACAGCCACACTCCCACACACCCTCTACACCTTAGCCACCACCACACCCTCTACACCTCAGCCACACTCACCACACACCATCTACACCTCAGCCATCACTCATCACCCTCTACACCTCCAGCCACACACCCACCACATCTACCTCAGCCACACTCACCACACCCTCTACACCACAGCCACACTCACCACACCTCTATACCCAGCCACCCACCACACCTCTACACCTCAGCCACACCCACCACCCTCTATACCTCAGCCACACCACCACATCCTCTCTTACCACACACCACCACCTCTATACCTCAGCCACATCCACCACACCCTATATACCTCAGCCACACCCACCACACCCCTCTACACCTTAGCCACACCATCACCTCTACACCTCAGCCACACCACCACACCTCAGCCACCACACACCTCTACACCTCAGCCACACCTCTACACCTCAGCCCACACCCACCACACCCTCTACCTCAAGCCACTCACCACCCCTCTACACCTCAACCACACACCCCTACACCTCCAGCACCTCACCACCCTCCTGCCTCAGCCACCCACCACCCTCTACACCTCAACCACACTCCCTCACCTCAGCCACCACCCACCCTCTACACCTCAGCACCTACCACACCCTCTACCTCAGCCCACCCACCATCTACACCTCAGCCACCCACCACCCTCCACACTCAACCCACCACCCACCTCTACCCTCCACACCTCAGCCCCACACCCACCACACCCCCTCACACCTTAGCCACACCCACCACCCTCTATACCTCAGCCACACACACCTTCCTCACACCTTAACCACACCCACCACACCCTCTATACCTCAGCCACACACTCACCCACCCTCTACACCACAGCCACCCACCACCTCTGCCTCCTCTATGCCTCAGCCACCCACCCACCCTCTACACCTTAGCCCACCACCACACCTCTATACCTCAGCCCACCCACCACCCTCTACACCTTAGCCCACCACCACACCTCTATACCTCAGCCACACCCACCTACACCTCAGCCACCCACCACACCTCACCCTCAGCCACCCACCTCTACACCTTAGCCACACCACCACACCCTCTATGCCTCACCCCACACACCCTCTACACATGCCACACCCACACACGTCTATGCCTCACCACACCCACCACCTCTTCACCCCTTAGCCACCTCTATGCCTCAGCCACACCCACCACACCCTCTACCTCAGCCACCCTCCACCCCACACCTCTATCACACCCCACCTTACCCTCACACCTCAGCCCACACACTCACCCACACACCTCTACCTCAGCCCACACCATCTACACCCTCAGCCACTCACCACACCCTCTACACCACAGCCACCACCACCCTCTATACCTCAGCCACCCACCACCCCTCTACACATGCCACCCACCTCTATACCTCAGCCACCCACCCATCCTCTACACATAGCCACACCCACCACACCTCTATGCCTCAGCCACTCACCACCCTCCTCTCACACCACCTCTACACCTTAGCCACACCACCACACCTCTATACCTCAGCCACACCCACCATCCTCTACACCTTAGCCACCCACCCACACCTCTACATAGCCACACTCACCACACCTCTGCCTCAACACACCCACCATCCTCTACACTTAGCCCACACACCCCACACCCTCTATGCCTCAGCACCCACCACACATCCTCTTTAGCCACACCCACCACATCCTCTACACCTTAGCCACACCCACCACACCCTCTATACCTCAGCCACACCCACCACATCCTCTACACCTTAGCCACACCCACCACACCCTCTATACCTCAGCCACACCCACCACACACCCATAACACCCTCTACACCTGGTCTATATTCAAGAGGTCAGACTAAGAGTCAGTGCGCCACCTCTTACACTATGGTCTAGTTTACACGTTGTCATTGTTTATGTTGCGTCACACTTTCTCAGGCTGCCACACCACCTCGAGCAGCTGCAGTCCAACCCTTCCTCCCTCCCTACCTCCATGATAAACACACACACACACACACACACACACACACACACACACACACTAACAAACAAAAGCAACATTATCATCTGCTGACGAAGAAAATAACAATAATACCTGCAACTGACAAAGAGAACACAAACCACCTGCTGGCGTATAAGAATATGGCACCACTGGCCGGCTTGACGACAAAAGACATAACAACACCACCTGCTGGCGACGACAAGAATATATAACACCACCTGCGGCGACGACAAAATAATGTACCCGCGCGGCGACGACCGGAATAACAACACCCCCTGCTGACCAACGACCAAGAATAACAACACCCCTGCTGACAACGACAAAATAACACCCCTGCTGACAACGACAAGAATAACAACACCCTGCCCCGGCGACAAACGCCAACAACACCCCTGTGACAACGACAAGAACGCAACAACACCCCCCTGCTGACAACGACAAGAATAACAACACCCTGCTGACAACGGCGGGCAACAACACCCCTGCTGACGACCAAGAATAACAGCACCCTGCTGACGGCAATAGAATAACTTAACACCCTGCTGACGTGACAAAGGAATAACCAACACCCTGCTGACGACAACAAGAATAACAACACCCTGCTGACGACAACCGGAATAACGGCACCACCTGCTGGCGACAACAAAATAACAGCACCCCCTGCTGACAACGACAGAATATAGCACACCTTTGACACGACGACGGAATAACGCTTTTATACTGGCAACATAAGAATATAACACCCTGCGGCGACAAAGAATAACCTTTTTACTGCTGGCGGCAACCAGGAATACTGCTTTTTCCCCTGTTTGGCGACGGCAGGGGCCGCTTTGCTGCTGACGACGACAAGAATAATGCTACTTGGAGGGAGGGGGGGAAACGAGGAGGGACAGAGGGACAGAGGAACAGAGGAACAGAGGGACAAGGGGGACAGAGAGACAGAAGGACAGATGAGGGACAGAGAGACAGATGAGAGACAGAGGGACCGGAGAGACAGAGTGACAGGGGGGACAGATGAGAGACAGGAGGGATGGAGGAGGGACAGATGGACACTACGGACTGAGGAGGGACAGAGGGACAGAGGAGGGACAGAGTAAGGACAGAGGGACAGAGTGATAGGGGGACAGATGAGACAGGAGGGATGGAGGAGAGACAGATGGACACTACGGACTGAGGAGGGACAGTAGGAACAGAGTAGGGACAGAGGGATAGAGGAGTAACAGAGGGACAGAGGGAAAGAGGAGGGACAGAGGGATAGAGGAGGGATAGAGGAGGGATAGAGGAGGTCGCCGACAACATGCCTCTGGTTAGAATGAGTAATTAAAGTGATCATAATTCTCCCAGCGGCTTTGTTCTGAAGGCTTATAATGTACACCTTGTTAAACTCACCTGCCTCTCATTAAGTAAGGGTGATTAAGCATAAAATAAGACTCATCTTAACCTTTTCCCTTCACACTTAACATTTAATGACTTTATTTATATAATCTCTTTCAGCTCTTACTTATTTATGATTCTCTTCACTTTCATAATGCTTTACACTTATGATATTTACTTACTTATGTAATGCTAATAATAAGGTATATTATGTCTTATATATTTATTCTTAAGTATTTGTGTTAAATTTTGTTACATTGGAATATCTGAAGCTGGTCTTTGTGCCTTTATGAATGTCAGTTGTGATGATGCTGTAATAACGTCCTTTAACTCGTGTATACAAGAGATAACTTCTCTTCCTCTCTCTCTCTCTCCCTCCCCCTTCACATGTTTCCTCCTCTCCCTCCATCCCTCCCCTGCTCTCCTCCTCTGTCTGATTTACTCTTCTTCCTCTCCCTTTCCTTCCCTCCTCCTCCCATCCCCTTCCCTTCCCTCCCCTTCTCTATTCCTCCTTCCTTACTTTTCCTACCTTCTCTCTCTCTCTCTCTCTCTCTCTCTCTCTCTCTCTCTCTCCCTCCCTTCCCCTGTTCTCCTCCTTTCCATCATTATCTCTCTCTCTCTCTCTCTCCTCCCTGCTGTCCTCGTCTCCCTCTCTCTCTCTCTCTTTTCTTAAGTTCCCCTCCACTCGCTCACTTCCTTCCCCTGCTTTCCTCCTCCTCCTCCCAAATTTGCTAGCCCACACTGATTAGTCTTCAATTAGAATATGACGTCCAATGTATATGAGCCACTGTCTTGCATTGCAGTGAACAGTGACATAACCCACACGATACTGACCTATATATACTGTCAATGAATGTGATGTATTTCTTTGTGTACTAACCTCTGTCCTGCATGGCAGTGAACAGTGACATCACCCACATGTCTTTGTGAATGAACCTCTGTCCTGCGTGGCAGTGAGAAGTGATACCACCCTCAGTGTCAAGACCTGACTGAATTTCTCAGAATAGGCAAACTGTACTCCAAGTTTTGTCAATAAATTTGTAAAACTAAAGACCTCCCTTTCTTCCTTCCCCTGTTCTCCTTACTTCCCTTACATTACCCTCCTCCCCTCTCATCTCCCTTCACCCAATCCCCTCCCTCCCCTACCTTTTCCTCCTCCCCAAACCTCATCATCGTCTCCACTCAACTTTTAACACTCTTACACTGATAGCAGTACTGTACCTCGGTATATGTCCCGGCCACACTATGTGTATGACTAAGATATATAACAAATACACATATCAGTGAGTCATATAATAATACGCTTGATATATAATTGACATCATGTGTAAGTGAGGGAGTGAGTGAGTGAAGGAGGGACGGAGGGAGTCGACCTGGTGACGAGAGTATTAGTCAGTAAGGGTCGGGTATCAACTTTCACTCACGCAGGACGCTGTAAACACACACACACTGAGTAATGAAGACTTGCAACATCCGCGACTGACAAGTATACAAGGTATATTACAATACGTTGTTGATTTAAGAAAAATATCTCTGCAAAATTTATACTGCTTTTAAACGCTGGCTTTCAAATATCAAGGAAAGACGACAGGCAACATTTCCAGTACAGTAAAACTCTTTCTATCCGACCCACTTGTGTGACCCGGAGTGGGTCATAACATTTCTAACAAAATACTGGATGTAGTAATTACCTATCTTAGTCACTCGCCTGAATTAATGACAAAATAATACCCAAATAAACACTATAGATCATTAACCTTTAAGTTAACATTTCCTAACAGAATAATTATCAAAATACTTTAATTAAATGCTCGTAGCTCATACAATAAGTGTTGTTGGTGTTCCTGTGCAGGTCTTGAAACATGAAGCGTTAGTTATGGTGGGGAAGTAATTAAAAGTGATACCCTTACCACCACCCTCCCTTTCTCTCGTACGGCTCTCACTCAACATAATCTGGGCAAGTTGGCTCTAAATTAGTGGTTTACCCTGATTCAAACACTTGACAGATTCCTTGGACAGCAGATTACCTTTATTTTTGAAGATATTGACAAAAGATTTGTCCCCACAGTTGCACTAACAGTATCTGATCTCTAGTAAATGCCTTCACTCTTCTCTGGGTTGCTTGCTAACACATATACATTGTTAGTTAATATATGAAAAGGATTTATCATATCTTCAAGTACTAATGCATTGTGTACAGTATGGTGAATTCGACTGATCAACGAGCGTGAGGGAGACAGACAAGCGAAATAAAAACCCGCGGTTTCCCATGACGTCAGACATTGTATGTAAACATGTTTCCCTCTGTGAGCATCATTGCGTAAGTGTGACGCTAACGGATGTTGTATGGTATGGTTATTGATTATCGAGCCACTATTCAAACTAAGATCATGTATAAGACTCGCTTGGCCGAGATAATAATTACATGAAGCTGTTAAGACGAAATAAAGTGAAAGTGATAGTCAAGAGACCTAAGATAGTCAACTGTTGTACGATAAGTGTCTTAATACTTTCACTTTTCTTACTGAAGTAAAAACACCGAAAAATGTGTTTAGTTGTACACGCTGATGTTTGTTTCAAGGCCATCTGTAAACATGAGCCAGACGACGTTATTACAGACATCAAAACACCTATGACTCAATCACCTGCAAATTCCAGCCGTGGTAAGTGTTGCCTTCACACCCGATACCAATTTTGTTTTTCAATTCTAAACTTTTGAAAGCTATATCAGATTTATAAATGTTTAATTATTTCTGAAAATAATCAGGTTATAGACGTTTGTTTACTGCTGACAACTGCCAGATTATAGTCGTTTGTTTACTGCTGTCAACTGCCAGGCTATAGACGTTTGTTTACTGCTGTCAACTGTCAGGTTATAGAGTTTCCTTACGTATAAAAATTATCGGGTTAAACACGTTTGTATACATAGCGCGTGCGACACAGACTCACTCTTACTCCGTCGCATATAACACAACTTTACAGACAATAAGTGAATGTGTGTCTATGACGCCGTTAAGAGCAGGACCCAGCGAGAGGAACATAAGGACTTTACTTGTAGGATCATCAACCTTAAGTTTCGTGTCAGTCTTAACATGTTAGATGGAGTGATGATGGTTGCTGTCTGCTTCTCTCCCTGATGCGCCAGATTCAACTCTAATAAAGCTATTGTAACTAGGTAAACACTGAGCAGTTATAAAAGAAAAATATCCGTTGTTTGTGTTGTATATTCCAAGTCATTATGAAGCAGGTTGGATCTATTACAGTAATAGTCTATGCTAATGGGTTTGAGGTACTCAGTTAAATAAATTCCAGATTTACTTTAGCTGTATTTAGGTTAAGGCATCGGTTTAATGTTAGTGTCACTGTATTCCCATTACTGTACCCGTTTGTTATGTTAATGTGTTGATGTTTCTCAGTGTTCCTCGCAACTGATGGTGTAAGAATGTATTATACACTGAACTACGTAGGTTAATTTAGCATCAGCTGAGGGATAAAATTAACGTAGAGAATTTTGTAAAAAGAATCTTACGGTGATTTTGCCTGTTGGTAATGGAAAATGTTTGCTATCGTTGATTCTCAATGTAATTTTCATACCGTTCATTAACGTTATTTTTCTGTTTTAGCTTAACTCAACCAGTTACTTTCCTTGTTACTTATTCTGTTACGAGATATATCCATCGAACAATTCTCTGAGAACCCAACCCCTGATTTGTGAGCGAGGAAATCACGCAAGGAATAAGTTGTAGAATTTTCGGTCCATTGAACACGGATTACAGTAGTTATTTCTATATCATCATCAATTACATACACTTGGCTACTTTCCTCAGAGGCGATGCTCGATGTCTCGCGTGACGTCATCAATGTCAACAAGACGGCTGGAAGGGAGAGATTTATAGCCTATATAAATACTCGTTGGTGTTCTGTACTCCTCGCTTATCTTTGTTTTCTTATGTATTAATTTAACTTATACACGTATTATGTTTACGTTTCTTCAATGACTGCAATGAATGATAATACAAATTTTCATTAAAGCAACAGTATGCTCATGCAGGATAATATTGGATGACGCCAACTAGCACAACGTGACCACTGTAATCTACGTACCGTATTTCTCGAAAGTAATTAAACTCAGGAACGTAAGTCTTGCGATATTCAAAGGTCATACCCCTAATAAACTACAAATTTCATCAAATAATGACGGTGTGCAGTGTCAAGTGGTCAAACTAAGTGTTGTCACCTTCCGCCCACAGCCAGGAGAAACTTTTGGAGAATTGCTACACAGTTTACACGTCATGCTGAGTGACTGTATCAACAAGTCACCAGCTGACGCCATCTGTGGGGATCTGGGGCAAGCTTGAGCGAGGCATGACTCTAAGATTTTGCCGACATCATGTTTTTTTCTTAATAGATGTGATTTTTGTCCACCAAAGAAAGTAATGTTGTGCGATAACTTTCACAACTCACGGTAAACTTGAAACTCCTCTTTGCTGATTTATGAATAACTTCTCTCAAGAATAAATCAACTCAGAGTAAATGAAACCTTCCATACAATTTACTTATCAATAATCAGTTAATCATTTTAATAATTTAATCTAAGTTGTGTCCTGGAGCCTTAACTTTGATGAAGTTTACTTACAACAACTTAGGCCAGGAAAGGTTCCCTCAGTCATCAGCACATAATCATGCACCGAGCCCCTCAGGTCTCATAAATTACCAGGCAAGTTTAAAATAATAATAATAAACAGACAAAATGCAAGTTAACGAACATTATTTGTTGGTTGTGTTAAACAACGGACATAAATCAGGCAAGGCGAGCCATAAATGGAAGTGAATAACGCAGCAAAAAACACCTTATACTTCCATCTCCTACGAAAACAATTCCACAGCTAAAAATGGCTCAGTATACAACTATGACGGGCAGAGTGAGGAAGGTCTCCATATGGTGGCGGCGACACCATTAGCACTTTCCAGCGACCTTGTAAGAGTAATGGCACATTCCTCCTTCATTTTCTGGTGATCCTCGTCACCACTCTCCAATTACCCGCCCACAACATAATCGACTATTTAAATATGGGAGCGTAAATTGGACACTCTTGCTGTGCTGATACACTTAGGTGACGTCACGTGATCACCACCGCGGAGAGATTGCGTCAAGCGGCAAGATATATATTTATAGACATCAATTAAGGTAAGTAAATAGATAGAACTACAGTATTAAATATAATGGAGTAACGTTTGTAAATATGGCTGTGTTGATAAATATAGCGGACTATAGTTTGCAAATATGGCTGCGTTGTTAAATATGGCAGACCAAACATACAGTGTCACGAATTGAACCCCAAACATTGACGTATGAACCCCTGGTTATCTGTCACCGTAGACACTGAATCGTCGTCATACAGACTCAGTGGGTTTAAACCTTTGACCTAAACATATTTACAGGTTGGCGAGAAATAATTGATACATTCATACTTATACATTAAACATAAATGTATTCGACATTTAAGTGCATTATGCAGAAGACCCGACAGCAGCACCCTTACCCACTACCTCCTAAGATGTCCCCACACACAACGCTTCCGTGACGCCTGCTGGACCACCACTCCACGACCCCCTGACGGAGACACGCTGATCCTCCCCACACTGGCCAGATATTTTGTAAATAACATTGATTATGTGTTAAAGGAATATCCTTCTTTCCTTAGGCTTTAGTAAGCCCCTTTATAATATTTATACTGTATATACTTGTCACACTTTCCAAATGCTTCTGGTGTCATTGTACAGGGGTACCTAGTGACAGCACTAGGATCCCGCTTCCTCTATCAAGGAATAAACAATTGAAATTTAATTCGACATTTCTCGCTCACTCTGCACATTCATTGGCAGAGACTTGCAATAGTAGTTACAGTAATCATGTACTCGTTTCTCATAGAAGAACGCCACTACAGACAAAAGTGAGGGTGAACATAATCTGGATTAGCTACCTTCAAAACGAGTCACTGTGGGTGTGTGACGAACGCCAGGTGCTGGTGATTGCTAATGTTGGTGGACACTGTTACGCCGTCTCTTAATTTACTTTAATATCCAAGGTTCTAGGCGTAACCAAACAAAAAGTAAAGTGAAGTAAATCAAAGAGGAATAACAATAAATAAAGTAAACCTTTAAGAATTTAATTAAATAAAATACTAACACAATAAAGAGCCTCGTAGGCTGTCACAACAAAGTGATTCACTACCGAAACCTTTAAGACACAAATGATACTAAACATCGAAACATCAAAAGAATAAAAATAAAGCATTGGATTACGTTAACACTGCATAAATATATAAAATAACTAACACTGAAATTAACTATCGTGAAACAACACTGAATTACTTAAATGTAACTAAGCAAACACTGATGGATACATAAGAGACATAAATAGGTATTCACATAGATATACCACATTGGTGGTGACAGGAACAATCACAAAAATGAAGTATAATTAACAGGTGACAAGTGTCACTCAAATGAACGTGAACTGAATGACGAGAGAACTGGACTGCCCTCCGTCTACAGGTGGACTACTATATATAGGGTAGGCTCTGGCGCCAATGCGACCCTCTGGTGAAACATGGGTCGTTAGAGAAACAAAGAATGCTTGTTACAATACTAAATGAAGAATAAGATGGGCTTGAACAAATAATAACAGTTAAAACCTTAACAGCACAGGGTAAGGTGACTAGATTATATAATAGTAAATATAACACACCATTACAGGAATAATATGGAACAACGTGGAAGCATGTTATAAAAAATAATAGAAAAATACCACACGGTCGTAACAATACGTATACAGTACAGTATGTCTGGCGATGTGACCTCTTAATCCCGGGCACTAGTGACGGTATGGGAATGTCAAGACAGCACGATGGTGACGATGATGGTAACAGTGACAATGGTGACGATGGTGACAGCGACAATAACGGTAAAGAAACCTCTAACGGTGATGGTAACTGAACATGGCGGTCATGGTGACAATGATGGTGACTTTCACTATGAAGGCTTCCTCTAACCCCCCCTGTAGGAACTGGAGGTGTTTGTAGAGGAAACACAGAGAATCCCCATCTAGGTCAGCCAAGGTGGTACTCCAGTCCTCACTATCTGGGTCAAACACACAGTCATCTTCAGGGTAATGTCCACAGGCACGAACACACTGTTAAATACACCAAACTCAAGTTGATTTAAACATAATAAATTGTTTTCAGTTTATACTTGCATTAAACAAGTAGCTTTAGGCCATAAGTTCTTTTCATAGAGGAGAAAGCCACTACTCATCCATATATTATTGAAGAATGTACTGTAGGTGCGACGTGTACCTAACTTACCCCCGTCAACAGCCCGCAGTGTACGAATCCAAATATCCTGGAAATGGGAACAGTAATAACTGCAGCAGCTGACCCTCCAAGACATAAATGTGTGTTGATAGCCATAGCTGAGGTCAGCTGTGTGTACTAAAATGTCTTTGTGTTAGCTTGACATGTTTTACAATCTTCACACTCAGTCCACCAGTTAGTTTTAAAGACACAACCAGACGCCTTGTTTTTGATCAGTGCTCGATACACAAACTCTCTTAGCTCACTACCTCTTTTATTTATGTATTAATACACAATCTAACGATACACAAACTTCCATGGTGTTTTTGTGAAGTAAAGTGTTTAATGTTTATGTGAAACATATATGTTTTATGTTTATTTTCCATGCAGATATTTCTTAATGCTTATGATAAATACAAATATTTTTTTAGTCTCTATTTAAATACACATTATTTTATCTTAACACAATTTTATACCCTGTATAACACACACACAAACTTACCCGTTTGTATTGCTTAATCCAAAAACTTGTTTCATGTCAATGTTAGCTAAAAATATTCCCCCAGTCTTGTTTTGTTTTTCTTATACAGCCACCAGCGTGGTGGTGGCGATGAACTGTACTGAGTGACTGTTGCGCTGTAACTCCATAGATCAATCATGAGATCTGGACCGTCTATAAAGTGAGCGTTTATCTCGGTATTAATCAGACAAAAACCTCATCAGTACTCTTAAGGGCAAAATATATACTTGAATTGTTTACAGACGTCAATCCTGAGGTATGTGTGTGAGTTGGTGAAAGTTTTAATTTGAGAGTTAAATAGAAATTCGTCTTTCGTTATATCTTCTTTAATGTAGAGAAAGTATATGGTGGGTGTGAGAGGTCAGGACTCAGTAGGGTTGATGTGGATAGAGAGAAGCTCGTTACCCGTCGGCAAGCAAGCAACAGGTCCTCGTGAAACTATATTTATGAGTCAAGGTCAGCTCGAGTGGTTCATACAACGGATTCACCGTCGCGTGTGTCTCTCGTTCTTGTTGCCCACTTGCTTTCACATCTCTCTCTCAATCTCATTTTGTTCTATTTTTATCAAAGTGTATTAGAAAATCACCGGTAAAATCCACCCCTTTGTCTAAATCCTTGCTTTCGTATCTTATCTATTTTGCCATAGCGTTTATACTATTGTTTCAGATCATCGCAGTCCTCGACGCCTCCCCTTCATTCTTAAGGTTGTGAGGCAGTTGTTCTGTCCCCTTAGCAGTGTCGTCTCGCCATCTTTATATGGTAAAGTATTTCTGTATATGTAAAACATTTTGCGATATTCCGAAGAGATGAATATTTCATATGGATTACTTGTCTTCAACTTTGCCCAACCAGAAGTAAAGTTCAGTGTACACTCCTTTAACAATCACCTGCTGTAAATCAGAGTCGATTGCGGATTACATTCTCCTAAAATCTCACACTCAAGTAAAGTAAACTTAAGTCAAGTTGGAGATTATCACTTACAGCAAACTTATGTGGAAATTTGCACCCAAGCGCGACGAGCTCTGCCAGTGTCAGGCCCCGAGGAAACTTGACCCGACTGACCACTTTCCAAATTTCCTGTACGAGAGAGGGTGGTGGCGGGCTGTCCTTGGCGCGACACTCACAACACGTAGGCTGAGTAAACACCTGACCCACTACCCTACTTCACCCGAGCCTCCTGCTGGTGGTGTGGTGGTGATGGGGGTAGTGATGGTGATGGTAGTAATGGTGGTGGTGATTGTTGTAGTGGTGATGGTGGTGGTGGTGGTTGTGGTGGAGGTGGTGGTGGTTGTGGTGGAGGTGGTGGTGAAAATGGTGGTGGTGGTAGAAGTGGTGATGATGGTGATGCTGATGGTGGTAGTGGTGGTTATGGTAGTGGTGGTGATGGTGGTGGTGGTGACGGTAGTGGTGGTGACGGTAGTGGTGGTGGTGGTAGTGGTGATGACAAGGGTGGTGGTAATGGTGGTGGTAGAGGTGGTGATGGTAGTGGTGGTGATGGTGATGACGGTGGTAGTGGTGGTGACAAAGGTGGTGGTGATGGGAGGCTGGTGATGGTAGTGATGGTGGTGATGATGATGAGATGATGGTGTTGGTGGTGATGATGGTGTTAATGATGATGGTGGTGGTAATAGTGGTAATGATGATGGTGATGGTAAAGTTGGTGGCGACGGTGGTGGTGATGGTGGTGGTGATAGTGGTGGTGATGATGATAGTGGTGGTGATGGTAATGGTGGTGATGGTAATTGTGGTGATGATGGTGATGACGGTGGTAGTGGTGGCGATGGTGGAGGTGGTGATGGTAGGGATGGTGGTGATGATAGTAATGGTGGTATTAGTGGTGATGGTGGTGGTGGTGACGGAGGTGGTGATGGTGGTGATGATGATAACAGTGATGGTGGTGTTGGTGGTGAAGGTGGTGGTGGTGGTGGTGACAGAGGTGGTGATGGTGGTGATAGTGAAAGTAAAGTGATGGTGGTGGTGGTGGTGATGATGATGGCGATGGTGGTGATGCTGGTGACGGTGGTGGTGGTGACAGTGGTGGTGACGGTTGTAGTGGTGATGGTGGTAGTGGTGATGGTGATGTTGGTGGTGTTAGTGGTGGTGACGGTGGTAGTGGTGATGGTGGGGTTGGTGGTGATGGTGGTGGTGGTGATGTTGGTGATGATGAAAGTAAATGCTGTATATGGTGTGGAGATGGAGGAGGTGGTGGTGATAATGGTAGTTGTGATATTTATAGTGGCTGACGACGGTGGTGGTGGTGATGTTGATGGTGACGATGGTGGTGGTGGTGATGGTGATGGTGGTGGTGGTGGTGGTAGTAGTGGTGATGGTGGTGATAATGGTGGTGGTAATGGTGGTTGTGACGGTGGTTGTGATTTAGGTAGTGGTGGTGGAGGCGGTGGTGATGGTGGTGATGGTGGTGGTGTTGTTGGTGATTGTGTTGGTGATGACAATGATGATGATGATGATGGTAGCCGTGGTGGTGGTGAATTTTGTTGTTGTTGTTGGTGATGGTGATGGTGATGGTGGTGTTGAGTGTTGTTGGTGGTGGACGTAGTGGTGGAGGAGACGGTGGTGATGGTGATGTTGGGAGTGGTAGTGGTGATTGGTAATCGGTAGTAGGTAGTAGGCAGCTACCAAACAGGGAGGTACTACCGCCTGGGAAGATATTGGAAGCATAATGTGTTGTCTATGGTAGACCCTGCTGCCATATGGCATCACGAAAATTGTGACCAAGTCCCAGGTTGATGATCTGTCTTTCTGCCTCATGTACACACAATTGCAGGGTCTCAAGTGATTCTCTTACCATTGACAACACAACATACATATATTGTTTCTCACTACTGATCTTTTTTAATTTTTTTATTTCTTTGTGGTTCTTTATTATTATTATTATTGTTATTGTTATTATTATTATTATTATTATTATTGTTATTGTTATTGTTATTATTATTATTATTATTATTATTATTATTATTATTGTTATTATTATTATTATTATTATTATTATTATTATTATTATTATTATTATTATTTTATTATTATTTTATTATTATTTTATTATTATTATTATTATTATTATTATTATTATTATTATTATTATTATTTTATTATTATTTTATTATTATTTTATTATTATTTTATTATTATTATTATTATTATTATTATTATTATCATTATTATTATTATTATTATTATTATTATTTTATTATTTTATTATTATTTTATTATTATTATTATTATTATTATTATTATTATTATTATTATTATTATTATTGTTATTGTTATTGTTATTATTATTATTATTATTATTATTATTATTATTATTATTATTATTATTATTATTATTATTATTATTATTATTATTATTATTATTATTTTATTATTATTTTATTATTATTTTATTATTATTATTATTATTATTATTATTATTATTATTATTATTATTATTATTATTTTATTATTATTTTATTATTATTGTATTATTTTATTATTATTTTATTATTATTATTATTATTATTATTATCATTATTATTATTATTATTATTCTTCTTATTCTTATTCTTATTCTTATTTTATTCTTATTCATATTCTTATTCTTATTCTTATTCTTATTCTTATTCTTATTCTTATTCATATTCTTATTCTTATTCTTATTCTTATTCTTATTTTTATTCTTATTCATATTCTTATTCTTAATCTTATTCTTATTCTTATTCTTATTCTTCTTATTATTATTATTATTATTATTATTACATCATTTTCGCCCCCCAGGCCCCGATGTGGGTCAGTGACCTGTACCCGGGTGGGCTAAACCCCGTAAGAAAAAAAAATGGTGATGGTAGCAGTGGTGGCGAAGGTAGTAGTGGTGGTGGTGGAGGTGATGGCGGTGGTGGTGGAAATGGTGGAGGTAATGCTGGTGGTGGAAGTGGTGGTGGAGGTGGTAGTGGAAGTGGTGGTGGTGGACGCGTTGGTGGTGGACGTGTTGGTGGTAGTGATGAAGGTAGTTGTGATGGTGATTATTTTGGTAGCGGTGGTGATGATGTTGTTGGTGGTGGTGGTGGTGCTGGATGGTGATGGTAGTGGTAGTGACGATAATTGTGGTGATCGTGATTTTAGAAATGATGTTGGTGGGAATGGTTGTGATGATGATGATGATGATGATGAGGATGATAGCAGTGATGATGGTAGTGATGGTTGTGAAGTTTGTGATATTGGTGATGATGATGATGAGGATAATGATGACGTTGGTTGACCTGATGTTGATTGTTGTAATGATGGTGGTGGTGAGGAGTGTGGCGGTGATGATGTTGTGGTAGTGGTGGTGATAGTATTGATAATTGGTGGTGGTGGTGGTGATGATAATGATGATGATGTGGGTGATATTGTCGGTGATAGTGATGATGGAGATGATGGTGGTTATGGTGGTGACGGTGGTGGGGGTGCTGATGATGGTGGTGGTGGTGGTGGTGCAGACGGTGATACATGTGGTGAGGGTAGTAGTGGTGGTGGTGCCCCAGATATCCTTACACCAATGTTCTTGGGATGTGTACAGTGTGGATCCCTTATACCCGTTGTACTTAGCTGACTCTTTTACTTCTCAACCCGCCTTCTTGAGAGATAGAAATAACTTTATTTATCCATTGTAATGCTCCTGTTACCTGCTCAACTGACTCCGACTTGTATTCCTGCATTATGTAAAGTTTGAAGGCGTAAAAGCCTCATATTTGACTTCTAACCTGCAGAATGATTGCGAGAATAAGAGGAAGATTTACACCAGAAAGACCCTTTATGAGCGCTCCATGTTCTGCATCACATGACAGACATTCGTGATGGTACGTAAGTAGTGTGAATGGAGCAATGTCGTGCACTCTAAACACTCACTTTGTACAAGATTGAAAAAATAACAAGTTTTTCAGCAGGAGGAATGGAAGCTTATTATAGGCTACTGTCTCCTGTGATCTCTCGAGTTGCGGCGTAATGTAGTGAAGGGTACTTAAAGACCCTAGTTGTTGACGTTCTTATATATATCGAGATGACAGCTACACTCACACACACACACACACATACATACACGCACATGGGATTCAGCACAGCACGACCATGACTGTTGCACGTTCAATGTTGACAAAGACGCGTCATCATAAACATATCGTGAGTCTTTTATTGGCGAGGTCAGCCACGAGGAGCGTCAGCTGTGTGACACACTGCCCTGGGACGCGCCATCCATTCCTTCACTAAGTCATTAACATCTTTGATCACCCAGAATACACGTGCAATAAACGCTTCTATATTTAACGTCAACAAACACGTTTCTCGTCTATATATACATTAAAGCTCACCTCCATTTCCAGTTATTTCCACTGTTATTGCCGGTATTTTTTTTCTAAAATAGATGAAAACTTGAAGAAAAAATGTTACGTCGTTTTACAGCAGCAAAATTTGGTTGCGTTTTTCATTATTCCTTTGTTTTGTCGCAAAAGTCCCATTTAATATATGTCATTATCATTACGAGTACTTGTGACTGAACACTTCTAAATGTTCATTCATAAAGGTCAGAAAACTTATTTTTTTCGTCTTAAACGTATGTATAAAATATTCACTCTTCACTTATTAGTGTCAACATATATTTTTGAACTGTTCTTTTATATTACTAAATCTTCTTGACTCCTAAATGTTTCACTTGTTCAGTTAATCAAAACTTCATACGCCAAGTCTTAACTATTCATATTTCAACAAACATTTTCGTTTCATAAGACATTACCTCATCTATTTTACCTCATAAACGCTTCATGTCTCGCTGCCTTACAGCAGGGTGGGGAGGACCACTGCTCGATATACGTGCAACTTTGTAGATAATTTCAGCTCCCTACAGCTGACGACACAGGTACGGAATCTGCCAAAGGCTTGAGCTGCACATCTGATCTGACGTTGAATCTCTTCATCGATGTCCGCGGTGGTAGACAGGTGGGAGCCGAGATACTGAAAGTGGGTCACATTAGAGAGGGTAGTCCCGTTAAGCTGGATGGATGGTGGAGGTGTGATTGAGCCATGGGATGGCTGGGAGAGAATCTGAGTCTTACACACATTCTCCTCAAGGCCGAAGTGTGCATACGCATCTGAGGAGGTGTTCAGGATCTCCTATGGGTCATGTTCAGTGTGAGCAGCAAGGGTGAGGTCGTCTGCATACTGAAGCTCACTGAGGGAAGGTGCCGACACCTTTGTTCCTGCCTGGAGTCGTCTTATGTTGAAAAGTCCCTTCATCCGTTACTGGATATCCACCTCACCGGCTAAATTGGCACTGGGACGAGTAAGGAAGGCAGCCAAGAAAATGAAAAAGAGTTGTCGCCAGCACACATCCTTGTTTTACCCTCTTTTGGATTGGGAAGAACTCAAACTGGGTGCCATTGTACATGACATTGCCGTTCTTGTCAATGTGGGGTTGCCTCACAATGGGGATCAATTTTGTTGGGCAACCAAAATGACTGTAAGATCATGTACAAATCACAAACACTGTCCTCTGCACTTTTCCTGTAACTGGCGGGACAGCAAAGATCATGTCAATGGAGCCGCATGATGGTCTAAAGACACATTGAAATTCTGGGAGGAACTTTTCAGCCTCAGGCAAACGTTTGTTTAGTAGGTCTCAGGCGATAATTTTGACAGTTATGGAAAGCAGCGAGATCCCGCGGTAGGTGCCACAGTCTGACCGGACTCCCTTGTTCTCATAAATATTGACACTCAAGGCATCTTTAAGATCTTGGGGATTTCTTCCTTCTTCCATATATCCTCCACGAGAGAGTGGAGACGGCTGGTAAGCAGAGGTCCTCCTGCTTTATACACCTCGGATGGGCTTCCATCAGGGTCTGTGGCTTTGTTATTTTTATCAGTCAGGGATAGAGAATAGCTTAGATGGGACAGCTGTGGGTGCTGAGTGACCTGCTGGGTAGTTAGGTCACTTTAATGCCAAAGTTAGTATAGATGTTGACTTATGGCAGGGAACCATAGGAAGAAACGGACAGGCCAAGTGTAATCCCAACGGTCTATTCCTCCACAGGAAGTGTGTTAAACACAACCTCAATATCACCAATACCTTATTTAGGCAAGCCGACAAGTTCAGAGATTCTTGGCAACACCTATGATCACACACACACACACACACACACTCACACACTCTCTCTTTCTCTTTCTCTATGACTTAGTGACCTCAATGTAAGCAAAGGTCCCTGACCTGACCTAACCTGACTTGACCTAGCCACACCCAGCAACTCATTTTATCAGTCCCACTCAACTATAGACCCCCTGAGCTTGGCCCACATGATGACAATGTATAATGTTCAGCATGATGGATATGTACGATGTGGAAGACTGACCGTACACCTGTATATGATGTAGATACATTCACTTGACACCATTTAATTGAAAACACCAGTTAGAAAAAGCTAAAATCAGCTAGGAGACAATCAACGCTAGTAAGGAGACAGTTAATGCCAGTTAGGAAACATTAAATATCATTTAAGAAACACTATCATGGTGTCCACACAGGCAGTATCCCGACAGATATCATTTCAAGTGTCACCTGACACAGTCGGAGTAACCATATATTATTGTATTGCATTTCATCAGCCTTCATCTCTGACTGAATTATCCTGTTTATTATTAAACATACTTTCCCTTTCACGTATACAAGCAGAATTTACATGACCTTCCCAAATACACACTTATAAAAGAATTACCTGTTTACAGTCTGTTTCCTACCACAATTTTCGATTTAGGAATGGGTGATGTAGTCGTAGGTGCTGAAGCCCCTTCGAACAGTGGATACGACACCCACTTTTTCTTTGAGGTTTATTTTTATTGAGAAACAGAGAATCAATCACGTGACGGTTAGCCGCTTCCCAGTTTATTTCACTTGATGATTAAGCAGACATAAGAACATAAGAACATAAGAAAATAAGGAGTCTGCAATAGGCCGGTTGGCCTGTGCATGGCAGCTCCTGTCGAGAGTTACTACCACTCTCTATCATCCATGAATCTATCTAGCCTCCTTTTGAAACTTTCCAGAGTTCCGCACTTACTACAAAGTTGCTAAGCTTGTTCCACTCGTCCACCACCCTATTTGTGAACCAGTTTCTTCCTATCTCCCTCCTAAACCTAAACTTATCCAACTTGAATCCGTTGCTCCGAGTCCTATCCTGCTCGGATATTATAAGAACTTTATCTATATCCCCTTTATTGATTCCTTTCACCCACTTAAATACTTCTATCATATCTCCCCGCACTCTTCGTCTTTCTAGGGAATGCAAGTTAAGTTTCTTTAACCTATCCTGATATGGAAGGTTTCTAAGTCCCGGAATCATTTTTGTCATTCTTCGCTGCACCGACTCTAGTGAATTTATATCCATTCTATAATAGGGGCACCAGAACTGAACCGCATAATCGAGATGCGGCCTGACTAGCGCAAGATATACAGTAGTTGCAATAAGACCTCTGCACTCTTGTTACTTACACTTCTAGATATATAACCCAATACTCTGTTTGCCTTATTTCGAACATTAACGCACTGTTTTCTAGGCCGTAGGTCCGGGCTTACAAGTACCCCTAGGTCTCTTTCACAAGTCGACTTCTCTAGGTTGATGTTGTTAAGGCTGTATACATTATAAGTATTTGTTCTTCCAATATCAAGTACGCTGCACTTGCTGGTGTTGAATTTCATTTGCCATTTTTCAGATCACCCCTGCAGTTTATTTAGATCCTCCTGTAATGCATTTGCATCCTGCCCTGAATTAATTTGCCGCCCTATTTTGGTGTCATCCGCAAACTTGCTTATGTCACTGCTGATCCCAGTATCTAAATCGTTTATGTAGATTATGAACAAGAGTGGGCCTAGTACTGACCCCTGGGGAACCCCACTGGTTACACTGCCCCACTCAGATTTAACACCATCTACGCTGACCCTCTGCGTTCTATCGGTGAGCCATGATTTTATCCAATTTAAAACTTTCCTCTCGATACCATGAGCCTTAATTTTTCTCAGAAGCCTCTGATGCGGTACTCTGTCAAATGCTTTGCTAAAGTCTAAGTAAATAACATCGTAATTTTCGTCATTATCTACTACCTCGAAGACTTTCCTAAAATAGGGTCGGCTCCCGCCAGTGCGACACGCCGGTGAAACATGGGTTGTTTAACGATGCAGATGGTCGTTAGAGAAACAAAGAATGCTTGAACAAATAATAACAGTTAAAATCTTAACAGCACAGGGTAAGGTGACTAGATAATATAATAGTAAATATAACACATCATTACAGGAATAATATGGAACAACATGGAAGCATGTTATAAAAAATAATAGAAAAATACGACACGGTCGTAACAAAATATATAGTTTAGCAGGTGGATATATGAATATATACAATGTAGATGGATAATTGCGTTGATAGATAGTTAGACAGATAGATGAATAAATGGAGGGACTCTTAGCTAGAAGCATAGGAAGGTTAGATGGCTAGTTAGGTATACGTCATATCCCCATCCATTAGACGTGTTGTGAGTGATTATTGTGGTCGATTTTTTTGTGTTGTAAATTCTGTCGGAGTGTTTTTATGTTGTAAATTCTGTTTGAGAGTGTTTGTATTATGAATTTTGTTAAAATGTTTTTGCATTGTAAATTATGTTTGAGTGTACTGTTGCAAATTCTCTTATGCTGTCCGAGTGTGTTTGAGTTGTAAATTCTCTTAGAGTTTGTTTCAGTTGTAATGTATGTTTGAGCTCTACATTCTGCCATGCTGTTTGTTTCTGTTTCAGTTGTAACTTCCGTTAGAGCTCTAATATTTGTTATGCTGTTTGTGTGTGCTTCAGTTGTAAATTCTGTTAGAGTGTATTTGTGTTGCAAATTCTGTTATGCTGTTCAATTGTATTTGTTTTGTAATTATGATGCTGTTGGGGTGTGTTTGAGCTGTATTTTGTTGTTGTTTGTGTGTGTTTGTGTTGTCGTCAACCTGCAGATGGAACTATCGTCAACCTGGTGGTGGTAATGTACAGACGGGTAAGGTGTCGCCGCCGTCGTCCATAGTGACAGGTAAGCTGTGGTGGTAGAGGAAACGGTGTGCAGTTAGCTGGACGCCGCCAAACAGGGTCAAGCTAAAGGTGAGCAGGACGAAGCTAGGCCACCACAGCCACACTTGTGTTCCCTTTTGTAAGTTTCTCTCACACTCCCTCCTTCCCGCTGTTCTCACTCTCCCTTATACTGGGTCTTCGTCAGGTGCATCACTCCCTCCCTTTCACTGCCCTCTCCCTCCCGTTACCCTCTCCCTCTCACTGCCCTCTCCTTTCCGTTGACCTCTCCTTCTCACTGCCCTCTCCCTCTCACTGCCCTCTCCCTCGAGTTCCTCTCTCCCTCTCAATGTTCTCTCTCTCCTACTGAGTCATATTGATACTGAAACAGTTTATTTAGCCAGAAGAACACAGATACAGACTCGATAATAATAACAATATTAACATGGCTGAGCCAGTTGAGAACCTGAGCTCTCCTGTAGGCACCTGATATATACTGTACATTTATCTCAAGGAAATATTATATAACATTAGTATAATCTGGAATAGTACAATAGCATGGTGGTAGTAAGAACATATCAGAATGTTACCACGGTTATCACTTTGACATGTATTTACTTGATTTTCTTTTAACATTTATATTATAAGTATATAATTTTTTTACAGTGGTGTTGATGTACATAAATATGATCAGGGGGGGAAGCAGTACAACATGGGTTGTATTAAGGTGGAACAAGAGGACAGAACTACATGACAATTTCTGATAAAACGGTTTTGGTGGTACAATAAAAGCAAGGATATAAAGAAGGTATTACAAACATATTAATACTTAGACAATATATATTTTTTAAGAGATTATTTAAAGGAAGGAAGCCTTGGGTACCTAGGTCACCAAAGAGGGAAGGTATGGAGCCCTAGGTATGTTCCTCGGTGGTTAAGGGAAGGTTCTCAATTTCCGGCCAGGTGTGTGTGTCTGTGTGTGGGGGCAGGTGGGAGGTACCTGGACTGGTGAGCGGCTGGGCATACTTGTCCCCGAAGCGAGGCCACCGTCTCTTGCCAGGTCATGTGAGGCCTCATCACGTCTAATTTGACCTAACACTTAAAGAAAATATCCCTATGAATGTACCACAGATTTCTTCCGGGGACAAATTACATGAGTTTGAGTGTTCATGATTTTAAGGAAAAACTATATTATCTGTTCACCATACATCAAAAAAACGGGGTTTGCTGGTTTTGGTCGTGTGCCAGGCAGTGGGGGACCCTCTGAACTTCGGCTTCTTGTACCATAATTCTTATACTTAGAGCCCGTGATTCTTAAATATTCCTATATTAAAATTTACCCCTACAGTGATGTGAGAATGAATCCAGAGAGTTTACCTAAATTACGGAAAAAGACGGTGGTCAGACCCTGCATCCAGAAATCACCGAAACACAACCGTACGTTTACTTGCTCTCTCTTGTCCTCACTCAGGTGAAACCATCACTGTAAAGGATTGTTTGAGTATCCGGACTCAGGAGTTTAAAGTTAGGGAGGTTGCTGTCGTCCTTAACTGTATAAGATTTATTTAAGTTATTGCGATACTCTGGTAGCTGGTTTACCGTCGTGAGTATAAAAGTCTGGTAATCGACGGGTGATATACACTGCGCGATACTTTGCATACTTTTAGTTCTGGCTTAAGATGAATTCATTCACTTAAAAGTAATAGTTAAGTGCATGCTCGTTGGGTTAGTTTGGTTTGTTATACCTTTAGTCATTAATGGTTCAGGCCCGCAGCCTCCCTGGAGTTGCCTGTTTACTTGGTGGTGATTTGGTGGGGATTCTTTAAGTTATATCCTGATTCTTTCAAATCAATTTCTGGAGTTTATTTCTCTACAAGCAGACCTGTAACTATCTCGAGGTAACAAATGGCTTTTATGGCATAGCAAGACGATGTACAAGATGAACCACCTCACAATTACTCTCACCTGCTGCGCACACACCTTGACACTTCAATAGACACACCAATTAAACGAACAAAAAAACTATGTGTATGACGTCATTTCTCAATCAGGAAGGTGGAATTCTGCGAGGCCAAGTCCTTCCTCCCTCCATCCATCCTTCCCACCCCCCTTCTTCAATGTCCATCCTATCTACCGTCTACCTATAATCCTTCTCTAGTTTTTCTCTCTTACTCTCATTCAGCTCCTTCCTCTCTCATTCCCTCACTTTCCCTTCCAAATCTCTGTACCTCCCCCCTACCCCCTCCCCCACCTCCTCTGTCTCCCTGACACTTTCCTTGTTTCGACCTTCGAAAGGGTTGGTCTTCACCAAGGTCAAGGTAGACCTTGGTCATCACTTTTCAACTATCGAATATATATAATATGTGTGTGTGTGTGTGTGTGTGTGTGTGTGTGTGTGTGTGTGTGTGAGGCAGCTTGGTGTGTGACCTAGCTCACTAGTGGCCATACAAGGTGCCCCACTGACCCATCACTACCCCACTGACTGCCACCATCACTACCCCACTGACTGCCACCATCACTACCCCACTGACTGCCATCATCACTACCCCACTGACTGCCACCATCACTACCCCACTGACTGCCACCATCACTACCCCACTGACTGCCACCATCACTGCGACTGCCACCATCACTCCCCACTGCTGCCACCACATCTACCCCACTGACTGCCATCATCACTGCCCCGATGACTGCCATCATCACCATCACTACCCCACCACTGCCACTGACTGCCACCATCATCTCACCATCATCACCCACCGCGCCACCATCACCACCGACCGTCACCATCACTACCCCACCGACCGTCATCACTCATCCCCACCGATGCCACCATCACTGCCCCACTGACTGCCACCATCATCACCACCGACTGCCACAATTACATCACCTCACCGACTGCCATCATCACCTACCCCACCTGACTGCCACCATCCTACCCCACCATCACCATTCCCCATTACCACCATCACTGCCCACTGACTGCCACCACTACCACTGACTGCCACCATCACTATCGTCATCATCATCATCATCTCATTGATCGTCACCATCACTCACCCCCGACTCGTCACCATCACTACCCACCATCTGCCATCATCCACATCCTTTCTCTTTAGATGCCTGCATCACTCACTGACCCACCATCACTACTTACCCACCATCACTACCTGCCCATCATCATCACCATCCGGCTGCCCTATCCTACCCCACTGGCTGCCATCATCACTACCCCACTGACTGCCATCATCACATCATCACCCACCGACTGCCATCATCATCTACCCCATTGACTGCCACCATTACTACCCCACTGATCTCATCATCATCACTACCCACTGATCGCCATCATCACTACCCACCTCTACCGATCGCCATCTGCCATCATCACTACCCCCCATTGACTGCCACCATCACACCTTCCACCGACGCCACCATCACTGTCATCATCACTACCCCATTGACGCCATCATCACTACCCCACTGCCACTACCCCCACTGACTGCCACTCACTACCCACTGACTGCCACCATCACTACCTCCCACTGATCGTCCCATCATCATACCCCACCGACTGCCAACACCATCACTGCCCACTGACTGCCATCATCACTCTCATCCACGCTACCACTACCATCACTATCCCACTGCTCAATACCCTGACACCATCACTGCCACCACCTCCACTGCTTCACCATCACCCTGCCCTCCCCACCACTGCCTCCACCACCACCTCCACTGCCTCCACCACCACCTCCACTGCCTCCACCACCACCACTGCCTCCACCACCACCCCAATCTCCACCACCACCACTATCTTCACCACCACTACCTTCACCATCACTATCATTAAAAAACTACCTCCTCCACCACCATTACCTGCACTACCATTATCTCCACCACCACCACTGTATCCACCACCATCACTATATCCTTCAACGCTACCTACACTACCACTAGTTCCATCACCACCAACAATTACAACCAAAAAACTTTGAATTTATCAAATACTTATGAGAGTTTACCCTTGTGTGTGGCCGTAAAAACAGAGAGAAAACGGACCACCTCCTACTCTACCTGCGGATGGAAACAATTTTGTGTCAGTATATAATATGAGATGCCTGAAAGTCTAAATTTATCCGGCCAAGGTTACTTATATACCAGTTATATACTGGACCTTCGCTCTATTGCTTTCACAGTTCTTCTGCTTCCTTTTTATCAGCTATAGATTCAGCCACATATTAAAACATTGGTTATAGTATCACCCATATACGAGTATATAACACTGGCTATAATATCAGCCATTTAATAAGACACTGTCTTAGAGAGGTGAAGGTGACAAAAGGACACCATGACCTGTCTTAGCGAGGTGAAGGTGACAACAGGACACCATGACCTGTCTTAGAGAGGTGAACGTGACAGCAGGACACCATGACCTGTCTTAGAGCGGTGAAGGTGACAACAGGACACCATGATCTGTCTTAGCGAGGTGAAGGTGACAACAGGACACCATGACCTGTCTTATCGAGGTGAAGGTGACAACAGGACACCATGACCTGTCTTAGAGAGGTGAAGGTGACAACAGGACACCATGACCTGTCTTAGAGAGGTGAAGGTGACAACAGGACACCATGACCTGTCTTAGCGAGGTGAAGGTGACAGTAGTACACCATGACCTGTCTTAGAGAGGTGAAGGTGACAACAGGACACCATGACCTGTCTTAGCGAGGTGAAGGTGACAACAGGACACCATGACCTGTCTTAGAGAGGTGAAGGTGACAACAGGACACCATGACCTGTCTTAGCGAGGTGAAGGTGACAACAGAACACCATGACCTGTCTTAGAGAGGTGAAGGTGACAACAGGACACCATGACCTGTCTTAGAGAGGTGAAGGTGACAGCAGGACACCATGACCTGTCTTAGAGAGGTGAAGGTGACAACAGGACACCAAGGACCTGTCTTAGAGAGGTGAAGGTGACAACAGGGACACCAAGACTCTGTCTTAGAGAGGTGAACGCATAAGCAGGACACCATGACCTGTCTAGAGAGGTGAAGGGGGGTGACAACAGGACACTATGACCTGTCTTAGAGAGAGGTGAAGGTGACAGCAGAACACCATGACCTGTCTTAGAGAGGTGAAGGTGACAACAGGACACCATGACCTGTCTTAGAGAGGCAGAAGGTGACAAACAGGACACCATGACCTGTCTTAGAGAGGTGAAGGTGACAACAGGACACCATGATGACCTGTCTTAGAGAGGTGAACGTGACAGCAGGACACCATGACCTGTCTTAGAGAGGTGAAGGTGGCAACAGGACACCTGCGACCTGTCTTAGAGGAGGTGAAGGTGACAACAGGACAATTATGACTCTGTCTTAGAGAGGTGAAGGTGACAACAGGACACCATGACCTGTCTTAGAGAGGTGAAGGTGACAACAGGACACCATGACCTGTCTTAGAGAGGTGAAGGTGACAACAGGACACTATGACCTGTCTTAGAGAGGTGAAGGTGACAACAGGACACCATGGACCTGTCTTAGAGAGGTGAAGCAGACAACAGGACACCATGACCTGTCTTTTAGAGAGGTGAAGGTGACAACAGGACACCACATGACCTGTCTTTAGAGAGGTGAAGGTGACAACAGGACACCATGACCTGTCTAGAGAGGTGAAGGTGACAACAGGGACACCATGACCTGTCTTAGAGAGGTGAAGGTGACAGCAGGACACCATGACCTGTCTTAGCGAGGTGAAGGTGACAGCAGGACACCATGACCTGTCTTAGCGAGGTGATGGTGACAACAAGACACCATGACCTGTCTTAGAGAGGTGAAGGTGACAACAGGACACCATGACCTGTCTTAGCGAGGTGAAGGTGACAGCAGGACACCATGACCTGTCTTAGAAAGGTGAAGGTGACAACAGGACACCATGACCTGTCTTAGCGAGGTGAAGGTGACAGCAGGACAAAATGACCTGCCTTAGAGAGGTGAAGGTGACAACAGGACACCATGACCTGTCTTAGAGAGGTGAAGGTGACAACAGGACACCATGACCTGTCTTAGAGAGGTGAAGGTGACAGCAGGACACCATGACCTGTCTTAGAGAGGTGAAGGTGACAACAGGACACCATGACCTGTCTTAGAGAGGTGAAGGTGACAACAGGACACCATGACCTGTCTTAGAGAGGTGAAGGTGACAACAGGACACCATGACCTGTCTTAGAGAGGTGAAGGTGACAACAGGACACCATGACCTGTCTTAGAGGTGAAGGTGACAACAGGACACCATAACCTGTCTTAGAGAGGTGAAGGTGACAACAGGACACCATGACCTGTCTTAGAGAGGTGAAGGTGACAACAGGACACCATGACCTGTCTTAGCGAGGTGAAGGTGACAACAGGACACCATGACCTGTCTAGAGAGGTGAAGGTGACAACAGGACACCATGACCTGTCTTAGCGAGGTGAAGGTGACAACAGGACACCATGATGACCTGTCTTAGAGAGGTGAACTGACAGCAGGACATCATGACCTGTCTTAGAGAGGTGAAGGTGACAACAGGACACCATGACCTGTCTTAGAGAGGTGAAGGTGACAACGGACACCATGACCTGTCTTAGAGAGGTGAAGGTGACAACAGGACACCATGACCTGTCTTAGAGAGGAAAGGTGACAACAGGTCACCATGACCTGTCTTAGAGAGGTGAAGGTGACAACAGGACACCATGACCTGTCTTAGAGAGGTGAAGGTGACAACAGGACACCATGACCGGTCTTAGAGAGTTGAAGGTGACAGGACACCAAGACCTGTCTTAGAGAGGTGAAGGTGACAACAGGACACCATGACCTGTCTTAGAGAGGTGAAAGGTGACAACAGGACACCATGACCTGTCTTAGAGGAAGGTGACAACAGGACACCATGATCTGTCTTAGCGAGGTGAAGGTGACAACAGGACACCATGACCTGTCTTAGCGAGGTGAAGGTGACAACAGGACACCATGACCTGTCTTAGAGAGGAAGGTGACAACAGGACACCATGACCTGTCTTAGAGAGGTGAAGGTGACAACAGGACACCATGACCTGTCTTAGCGAGGTGAAGGTGACAACAGGACACCATGACCTGTCTTAGAGAGGTGAAGGTGACAACAGGACACCATGACCTGTCTTAGAGAGGTGAAGGTGATAACAGGACACCATGACCTGTCTTACGAGGTGAAGGTGACAACAGGACACCATGACCTGTCTTAGCGAGGTGAAGGTGACAGTAGTACACCATGACCTGTCTTAGCGAGGTGAAGGTGACAACAGGACACCATGACCTGTCTAGAGAGGTAAGGTGACAACAGGACACCATGACCTGTCTTAGCGAGGTGAAGGTGACAGTAGTACACCATCGACCTGTCTAGAGAGGTGAAGGTGACAACAGGACACCATGACCTGTCTTAGAGAGGTGAAGGTGACAACAGGACACCATGACCTGTCTTAGAGAGTGAAGGTGACAGGACACCATGACCTGTCTTAGAGAGGTGAAGGTGACAACAGGACACCATGACCTGTCTTAGCGAGGTGAAGGTGACAGTAGTACACCATGACCTGTCTTAGAGAGGTGAAGGTGACAACAGGACACCATGACCTGTCTTAGAGCACTCCAAAATGAACCTCGGGCTAATTCCTCCATCCTCTTTATTTGGTCTGCATCTTCTTATTCTCCACTCATCCTCTTAATTCCTCGCCATCTTCTTATTTCCTTCCATCGTCATATTTCCTTCATCCCCTTAATTCCCTATCAATCCACTTATTCTCCCCATTCTCTTAATTCTCTGTCTACCAAACAGGGAGGTACTACCACCTCGTAGATACTGGAAGCATAATGTTGTCTAATGGTAGACCCTGCTGCCATATGGCACCACGAAAATAGTGACCAAGTCCCAGGTTGTGAGCTGACTTTCTGCCTCATTTACACACAATTGTAGGTCTCAATTGTTTTCTACATTGACAACACAACATACATAGTGTATATTGTGGGGTGAAAGGGAGGAGGGGGAGGTGGGGTGAGGGGAGGAGGTGGGGTGAGAGGTGAGGAGGTGGGGGAAAGGGAGGAGGTGCAGGAAAGGGAGGAATGTGAGTGTGTGGGGTGAGAGGGGAGGAGGAGGTGGGGTGAGAGGGGAGGAGGGGGTGAGAGGGGGAGGGTGGGGTGAAAGGGGAGGAATGTGGGGAAAAGGAGGAGGTGGGAGGTGGGGAGGGAAGGAGGTAAGAAAGGGGAAGAGTAGGAGGTGGGTGAGGGGATGAGTGTGGAGTGTGTGGGGTGAGAGAGGGAGGAGGGTGGGGGTGAGGAGGAGGAGTGTGGGTGAGAGGAGGAGGTGTGGGTCAAATGAGGAGGGGAAGTGGGGGTGAGAGGGGAGGAGGGGAGGTGTGGGGTAAGAGGGGGTGGGAGGGGAGGGAGGAGGGGGTGAGAGGGAAGAGAGTGAATGTGTGGGTGAGGAGGGGATGAGGGGAGGGGGATGAGGGGAGGGGAGGAGGTGGGGTGAAAGGGGGGATGGGAGGGAGGTGTGGGGTGAGAGGGAGGGAGTAAGGGGTGAGAGGGGAGGAGGGTGTGAGGGGAGGAGGAGGTGGGTGAAAGGGGAAGAGTGTGGGAGGTGGGGGTGGGAGGGGAGGGAGGGGTGGGGAGGAGGGGGTGAAAAGGGAGGAGGGAGGGGGTGAGAGGGAGGAGGTGAGGTGTGGGGTGGAGAGGGAAGAGTGGGAGGTGGGTGAGAGGAGGAGGTGGTGAAAGGGGAGGAGGGGGTGAGAGGGAGGGAGGTGGGGTGAGGGATGAGGTGAGGTGTGGGGAAAGGAGGAGGTGGAGGTGTGGGGTGGAGAGGGGAGGAGTGTGGGTGGGGTGAGGAGGTGGGTGAAAGGGAGGAGTGGGGAGGTGAGGGGAGGGGAGGGTGTGTGGGGTGAGAGAGGAGGTGTGGGAAGGGAGGAGGGAGTGTGTGGGGTGAGGGAGGGGAGGAGGTGGGGGGTGAGAGGGGAGGGGAGGGGGTAAAGGGGAGGGAGTGGGGAGAGGGGAGGAGGGGAGGTGGGGTGAGAGGGGATGAGGGAGGGGTGAGAGGGAATGAGGGGAGGTGTGGGGTGAGAGGGGAGGAGTGTGTGGGGTGAGAGGAGGAGGGGTGAAAGGGAGGAGGGGAGGGGTGAGGGAGGAGAGTGTGGGGTGAAAGGGAAGAGGGGAGTGTGTGGGTGAGATGGGAGGAGGTGGGTGAAAGGAGGAATGGGTGAGAGGGAATGAGTGGGGTGAAAGGAGTGAGTGGGAGGGCAAGAGAGGAGGAGGAGTGGGGTGAGAGGGAGGAGTGTGGGGTGAAAGGGGAGGAGGGGTGAGGGGAGGAGTGTGTGGGGTAAAGGGATGAGGGGAGGTGGGGGGGTGAGAGGGGAGGAGGGGAGGGGTGAAAGGGGATGAGGGAGTGTGTGGATGGGAGAGGGGAGGGAGGGGAGGGGGGGTGAGAGGGGAGGAGGTGGGGTGAAGAGTGTGGGGTGAGAGGGGAGGAGGGGGGTGAAAGGGATGGAGGGAGGGGGTGAGGGGAGGAGGGGGGGAGTTGTGAGGAGGTGGGGTGGGAAGGGGAGGAGGGGTGGGGTGAGAGGGGAGGGAGGTGGGTGAGAGGTGAGGAGGGGGTGAAAGGGAGGAGGTGGGTGAGAGGGAGGGGAGGGGGTGAAAGGGGATGAGGTGATTGTGGGTGAGGGGAGGAGGTGGGGTGAAAGGAAGAGGTGGGAGTGTGTGGATGAGAGGAGGAGGAGGGGTGAGAGGAGGAGGTGTTGTTGAAAAGGAGGAGTGTGGGGTGAGAGGAGGAGGGGTGGGCTGAAGGGGAGGAGTGTGGGGTGAGAGGGGAGGGGAGGTGTGGGGTGAGAGGAAGGAGGTGTGGGGTGAAAGGAGAGGTGGGGAGGGGTGAGGGGAGGAGGGGAGGGGGTGAGAGGGGAGGAGGTGGGGTTAGAGGGGAGGAGGGGTGAGGGGAAGAGGGGAGGGGTGAGAGGGGATGAGGGGGTGAAAGGAGGAGGAGGGGGTGGGAGGAGGAGTGGGTGAAAGGGGATGAGGGAGGGGGTGAGGGGAGGAGGTGGGGAAAGGGAGGAGGGAGGTGTGGGGTGAGATTGGAGAGGTGAGGGGTGAAAGGGGAAGAGGGGGAGGGGGAGGAGGTGAGGGGAGGGGGTGAAAGGGGATGAGGAGGTAGGAGAGAGGAGGAGGTGGAGGTGGGGTGAAAGGGGAAGAGTGTGAGTGTGTGGGTGAGAGAGGGGAGGTGTGGGTGAAAGGTGGATGAGTGTGAGTGTGGGTGGGGAGGGAGGGTGTGTGTGGGTGAGGTGGAGGGGTGTGTGGGTGAAAGGGGAAGAGTGTGAGTGCGTGGGAGGAGGGGGGGGAGGAGGTGTGGGTGAAAGGGGGAAGAGTGTGAGTGCGTGGGTGAGAGGGGGAGGTGTGTGGGTGAAAGGGAGAGTGTGAGTGTGTGTGGGTGGGGAGGTGTGTGTGGGTGAAAGGGGAAGAGTGTGAGTGTGTGGGTGAGAGGGGAGGGTGTGTGGGTGAAAGGGAAGAGTGTGGGTGTGTGGGTGAGAGGGAAGGGTGTGGTGTGGGTGGGGAGGGTCAGGAGTGTGTGAGTGTGTGGGTGAGAGGGTAGGGTGTGGAGTGTGGATGAAGGGGGAGGGAGTGTGAGTGTGTGGGGTGAAAGGGGAAGAGTGTGAGTGGTGGGTGAGGGGGAGGGTGAGTGTGTGGGTGAGAAGGGATGAGTGTGTGGGTGAGAGGGAGGAGTGTGTGGGTGAAAGGGGAAGAGTGTGAGTGTGTGGGTGGGGGGGAGGTGTGTGGGTGGAGGGGGAGGGGTGTGTGGGTGGGGGAAGGTGTGAGTGTGTGGGTGGGGAGGAGGTGTGGTGTGTGGGTGAAAGGGGTGTGTGGGTGAGGGAGGGTGTGGGGGGTGTGGGGGGAGGGTGTTGGGTGGGGAGGGTGTGTGGGGTGGGGGATGGGGTGTGGTGTGTGGGTGGGGGGTGTTGGGTGTGTGGGTGAAGGGAGGTGTGTGGGTGAGAGGGAGGGTGTGTGGGTGAAAGGGAAGAGTGTGAGTGTGTGGGTGAGAGGGGAGGAGTGTGAGTGTGTGGGTGAAAGGGGATGAGTGTGTGTGGGTGGGGGAGAGTGTGGTGTGGGTGGGGGGGGTGTGGTGTGTGGGGTGAGAGGGGGAGGTGTGGGTGAGGAGGGGGTGTGTGGGGTGAAGGGGAAGAGGTGAGTGTGGGTGAGGAGGGAGGTGTGTGGGTGGGAGGGGGAGGGTGTGGTGTGTGGGGTGGGGAGGGAGGGGGTGTGTGGGGAGAGGAGGGTGTGAGGTGTGTGGGTGAGAGGAGGAGTGTGAGTGTGGTTGGTAAAGGCAGAATTATTGGTATAAATATTTATATATCTAAGAATACAACTCGGTCTTGTGGACATAGATCATTGGTGAGATGTAAATATACTTATACAATGTTTTATATATAGTCTATATAAGCTAACTTCGGTATATAACTACTGTTGATCATAATATTCTATCTCTTTAATGTCTTTTGATTCTATTAACTCAGCCTAATGATATTTACAAGTTATGTATACTTAGTTTTGATAATGTAGCAGTTATGATTTTATGTTGTGAAAAGTGAAAGTGAGTTCAACAGGCATAACTTACCCGTTAGGAACTGTCTGGTTACAGTACAGTATATACAAAGCTTTCAGTACACAAGGAGGAAGCGTGGCCGACTTTTCCCCTCTAAAGTGTTAGTTTGATACTCAGTTACAGTTAATTGGACTGGAAATTACCTGTGATTGAACCAGCGAACTTTACAACAGAAGGTGTTTGTAAATTGGCCATTGTAAATACTCTTACACCTCGGTATGATACTCCACAGTACTTACTTTATATGCTACACAGCGACCTAAACAGTAGCTAACCTTGCCCTAACGACAGCGTAATAATAGGGCGCGTATATCTAGATTATACTGATTCAATTAAGACTAAATTCAGCCAATCGCTTAAAGCCTTTCCTGAGTGGTCAACCAGCATGCGACAAGTCTCGCGCCTTCACATCTGCGGCTAGTTCTTTATCCCCCGTAATGTTTCTCATCCACGTCTTGCAACACGAACAAGAAATTACCCAATTGTAGTACAAGAGAGAGACATTGACCCGTTCATGAAGGTTATTGCTCCCCCCATCTCTCTCTCTCACACCTGACGGCTACGACCACAACAATCACTTAACACAAATAAACCAGCGGTGATGGACTTGTCAAGGAACTGGGACAAAGTGCTCGTATGTCACCAAGATAAGTGGTGACCGATGGTTGGTTTACGGTGTAATAGTAGGGTGTTGTGGTGACTCCAGGCGACCACCTGCTCCAGGCTACACCTTTTGTGTGTTCTGCCAACTGCTTCAGGGTGTCAAACATGTATACTGCACCATCTGTTGTAGGAGAACTTGTGCAGCACTGTTCTGAGGCGCCTGTTTTTATTTAGTGTGTATGTACTGTACAACCACAGTGACATGTCCTGGTGAGGGTGATGGTGGAGAGCTATTGTAGCATCTTACCCATGGTCAACTGAATGCTGGGGGCAGAGACTGTCTATGTCACATCCCTCTCCTTTCTCCTCTCTCTTTTCCCTTCTCCCTCCAATATCAGGGCCAACAAACACACACAGGAGAGCCTCCAAACCTTCCCTTCAACCCCACCTCTTCTCCAAACTGTCAGCCCCCACACTCACCTCCCTTGACGTGATGTTCATTGCCCGCCATAACACACCCAACCATGTTCAACAAGTAAAGGCTCGCCTCCTAATGCCAGTGTGTTATGAAGGCCCCTGGAGGGCGTCGACAGCTCAGTGTTTCCTCAGCTTAATTCTCCAAGAAGCCATATTGCTGCTGATGTTGTTGTTGTCAGGTGGCAACAAGGATGGTCGTATGCTGTTTTTACTGTTGTTGCTGTGTGAGGCTTTCCCAAAGTGGAACACACAACATTTTTAAATGGTCCAATTTTAAAGGAAATGAAGAGTCATTGCCACCATCCTGACGTGGTCGTTGTTTGGTAAGTTTCTGAGTAGGGCCTAAAGTTCAGAAGCCATAAAACGTGCTTTTATTTTAATCCTCATCAAGAATGAGAATCTTGCTTTCGCTCTGCTCCATACATCCATGTCTCTGTTTGTCAGCGGAAAATGTTTAAAAGTCTGTCTGTTTGTCTGTAAGCACCAATATTTAAAAGAAATCGGTGTAATAATAATAATAATAATAATAATTAACGGTTTATTGAAAGAACTTGGCAGCCAGAAGGCTGAAAATATACAGTTACATATTTGGGGAATGGGTTTCGAATTACAAATAATATACAAGTAACATAAGTGATACAAATAAGATATATAATAACTAGATGGGGAAAAGCTCAAACTACAGTTCATTTCAACATAGTGAAAGTGCAAGGAGTAGTGTTTACTGGGGTGAATACACTGGTTTATTACAAGTTATTGATAATTATAATTTTTACAATGGTTGGGACTGGGCTGTTCTTATAGCGATCAGTTCATGCACAGTATGGGCTGGATGCGGTTGTGGTGTCGAACAGCAATTCTCCGGGCTAGGGATCTCAGGTGGTAGTAGGAGCCGGTGTCGAGGATGGTGTAGAAGCTTCTTACCAAATTTGCAGATGAGGTCGTGGTGATGGTCAGTGAGAGTCGAAAGGGTCAGTGTGTTGAGCGCTTCTTGATATGTGGAGTAGGAAGGGAGAGAATAATCTTGCATGCCCTCTTTTGCACTTTTTCTAGGTGTTTGTTGTGTGGCATTTAGGGAGGAAGACCAGGTGGGAGGCATAGGTGAGCTTAGGAAGTATGAATGTTGTGTAAACACTGAGGAGCTCAGGTGCAGGAACTCCAGGGGACTTGAGTCGGCGGAGGAGGTGGAGACGGAAACTGGAGGATTTGACCTTCACTGACGTGTGGTTTCCAATTTAGTTTGTTGGGTGTGTGTGTGTGTGTGTGTGTGTGTGTGTGTGTGTGTGTGTGTGTGTAATTATAAATATATATATAATTAACGGTTTATTAAAGTTCTGCAGCCCGAAGGCTGAAAATACAGTGGACATAAATTACTTTTACATACAACGGTGGTTTAACAAAAGCCTTCATTAGAGAAGGTAAAGGAACATACAGTGAACATATAGATTAATGTTTACAGTGGAGGTCACGTAGATCTTGTGCACTGGGGGTTGAAGAGCAGACACGTAGTGTAGTAACTCCCTCACAGATGGTGTTATGAGGGGCCTGACGTGGTGACGTGGTGTAGTAGTTCCCTCACAGATGGTGTTATGAGGAACCTGACGTGGTGTAGTAATTCACTTACAGATGGTGTGATGAGGGCATCACGTGGTGTGTAGTATTCCTTACAGATGGTGTTATGACATCACGTGGTGTAGTAATTCACTACAGATGGTGTTATGAGGGCCTGACGTGGTGTAGTAATTCCCACACAGATGGTGTTATGAAGGCCTCACGTGGTGTAGTAATTCCCTTACAGATGGTGTTATGAGGGACATCACGTGGTGTAGTAATTCCCTTACAGATGGTGTGATGGGGGCATCACGTGGTGTAGTAATTCCCTTACAGATGGTGTTATGAGGGGCATCACGTGGTGTAGTAATTCACTCACAGATGGTGTTATGAGGGGCCTGACGTGGTGTAGTAATTCCCACACAGATGGTGTTATGAGGGACCTGACGTGGTGTAGAAACTCCCTCACAGATGGTGTTATGAGGACCTGACGTGGTGTAGAAACTCCCTCACAGATGGTGTTATATGAGTGAGGTGTGGTCCCAGGCCTTGCTATCTTGGACTGATTAACACATCGCTGGTTGTTGTTGGGTCTCACGGGCAGTTATCACTGGGTACCTTGGACTTCACTGTGTGAAGGTTAACTTGGGTACGACTGTTACTGTTGAGTTGTTCCCACTGACTTAAACACTGTTCACCACTGTTCATCTCTGTTCAACACTGGTTCCATTCCTTTCCTAAATAAATTGTAACTTCTGGCGAGAACTTGTTGATATTCCGGTGGGAGGAGGGTTCAGGGAGGGTTGGTATGGGCCATCTTAACTCTTGCCCTTCAGTGATCAGGATGGAGTGCGTGTGTGTGTGTGTGTGTGTGTGTGTGTGTGTGTTTTTGTGTAGTGTGTGTGTGTGTGTGTGTGTGTGTGTGTGTGCAGCAGCCAAGTGTTGTTGTTGTTGAGGACGGCGTCCCAGGCGGTGCACTGACCCACAGATATTTTATTACACCAGCCTTAGGTCATGTTTGTGTGCCTGTTGCTATTTGTCTGTGTATCATTAGCAACTTGATTATAGAAAATGAAACAGTTTATATATATATATATATATATATATATATATATATATATATATATATATATATATATATATATATATATATATATATATATATATATATATATACCTCTGAAGATGTCTTGAATAAAGACGAAAGCTAAGTGCTCACTGTTGTTTCCATTTCCCGTGTGATTTTATCAAGATTTATCTTATTCACGTTTTCATTATTGGATTTACATGAAATATATATATATATATATATATATATATATATATATATATATATATGTTCTCACCTCCGCCCCAGGAGTGGGTGTGTTCTTTCCCTCCTGTCGGTCAACAGCACACTTCTGACAGTTATGAGGATGTTGTGTGTATGTGTATTACATTACTATTAATATTACTTTTGTTGGTGATGTTTGAGCCCCCCACCAGGTGACACAACTCCACTAAGCAACGTTTTGTCACTTACTCAGAAGTGGTGTAACACGTTTACTCCTGCCCGTTTGTCTGTATACAACGCAACTCAGTAGGCTTGAGAGTGAAGTGGATTAATGTTGGTAGGTAATTTTAGGTCATGCCAAGCACCTGTTGGTAAAGGTTCTCATGATGATAAGTCACAGTTCAAGGTCGTGCTGAAAGTACATTCTTTTGTTAAGGTCGAATGCGTCATTCTCTAACATTCTTCTGTCTTATTATTTCGAGAGGAAAGAAAACGTAAGAATTATTCTGTTTCTAAATGGCAATGTTTTAGAATATAGGTGAAGTACACCATCACTACATATATATAATTTATATATATATATATATATATATATATATATATATATATATATATATATATATATATATATATATATATATATAAAAACGAAAATGAAACAACAGGTACATAGCTTTCGTCTTTATTCAAGAATCTTCAGTTGCCTCTGAAGATGTCTTGAATAAAACAGCAAAATTTTCATTGTGGATTTATATATATATATATATATATATATATATATATATATATATATATATATATATATATATATATATATATATATATATATATATATATATATATATATATATATATATATATATATAAGGTAACAAGATATTATGTATGCAGATGACATCACTCAAATAACAACACATCAAGGAGAATCGCGAGCGTTACAGGCCGACAACACCAGGGGGAATTAGAAAGGGTAAAATTACAAAAACAATGGAAAATCCAAACCAGTCTCTGAAATTCACAGTGATACCCTTATGCAGAAGGAAAAACCATCCATTAGTAACCAATAATGCCCAGATAGAATACAAAAGCAGAGGCACCCTCTCCTGGGCCTGCATATATCCACGACAGGTTACTCCCACCATGTCCACAGCAGGAAGGAAAAGGCAAGAAGAGAGCTGAAAAACTATACCGCCTTAAAGCGCTGCCTGAGAAAATAAAAATCCGCCTGGTGACATCATTTATCACACCATATTAACTTACCCAGCAATACCTCTTCATACTATGCGCACCACTCAGATATTAAAATTACAGGTGGTCCAAAATGAAGCCCTGAGATTCGTCACAGGTGAAAGATACCCTTCACCAGAACCACACGAGATACAGAGACCTGAGAATGAAACCCGTCAACCAGCAGCTGCACACCTGGCCAGCAGAATCTGGCAAAAGATAGAACGATCAGAGCAAAAATCCTTCAAAGACTCCCACCAGATAACGACAACTTACATGGTTCCCAAAAGGTTACCAAATCTCAGGCCCGTTACCACCCCCAATCTACACGGCCAGGCAATAGACAACCTCCTAGACCAGCATCAGCCAGTGGGGTGGCGGAATATGAAATAAGGCCCTAAACCCATATAGGGACAGGGTAGGATGTCTAGTGACTGTACCGACAGACAATAACTAACCCATGACACAACCCTAACACACTATTAGCTTAGCTAGTGGTCAGCCCGCCCCTCTTACCTCCTAAATTCTTCAGTTTGAACTATAACTTCCTTTCCCCGCCTCTAATCTTCCTTCACCCTCCTTTCTCTACAAAAAGAAAAGAAAAAAAGAACTCTTGATGGTGAAGAGGCTGTGTACTGGCAGCGGACGACTTATGCAAGTTGCCTTCTGTTCACCAAGAGGGCTAACAGTGGCCTGTAGGAAAGCGAGAGGAAGAGTAGTCTTGAGCTTTAACACTAATATATTGCCACATACATACATACATACATACATACATATGTAAAGTCAGCAAAGATGTACCGACCCCACCATGGGTCTCTGTGTCGCAATTTTACCTGGCAATACTTGAAGGAAAGAAGGCTGTATCACTGTCAGGATAAATATTAACCAATTCAAAAGTAGCAGTTTTACAATAATAAACCATTCATTGTTATTAAAGATCATGAAAAGTTTCCAAATATTCGAATATTTGCTTAAAAGTGAAGAAATTATATCAATGAATTGGCAACGCAACTACAACCAGGACTGCCACGAGATTCTCACATAAAATTTCAAGAATATACAGTATGGTCCACGTTTAAGCTTTGTTTCATGAAGGATTTAATTGTCTTTACGATGTGAGCATTACAAAATATAATTTGACGTAAGTTAGAGGACAGACACTGTAATGGGCTCAACTGACACAATAATGGCAGGTGGTATACCTGCTCCAAAGGCACGGATGTGTGGAGAAGGAAAACACTGAAGTGGTCATTTGGTGTTCTACTAACTGCATTTAATAGTAGTATTATTAATAACTCAGTGAGAGAGAGAGAGAGTATACTTATATAGAGTTGATGAGGACTCAGAAGGGGGTTGAATTGCCTCAGGGTTTTTTAGTGGTTTTTGTTCCACTTTTTTATTAATTTTTTAATTATATTGCAACTGGCTTTATTGTTACTGCATAATTTAAACTTAAGGTTTATAATATATTTCTTTCTTTCGGGGATTAAAATATAGACAGGTGTATTATTTACAATATATTGTTTAATAACGGGTCCATCCACCCTCCTTACAATTACAGCTTGCAGCCCACTGCATACAAGATATTTATTGGTTTGTTTTGGTGGAGTGTTAAGGAGGTAACCAGGGTAGGCCAAGGTGGTTTGTGCCTTAACTCGTACGCGTGACACTGAAGGCTCACAGGCCACCAGGCTGAGCTACCACATGGTCCACTCAGGGAGCTTATATCAATGGCCACTCAGGAAACTTACCATGAGTCACTCAGGAGCCTATCTTACTGGCCACAGAATGCTTACCTCACGGCCACCAGACACACAGATAGTACTGCATAATTCAACCCAGGAAATATACATTCAGACACGTTAACAACTCTTATTACCGTTTGTGCCCTGAGGGTTTCAGTGGTGGCTGACACTGCCTCGGCTTTGGTAACTGAGAATGTTGTCAGGCAGCTCCACCGTCACATCTGCCGGCTCCGTGGGCAATCAAATATTGTAGTTTTTATGTACAGCATTTTGTTCAGCGGAGAACCATATATCCTAAAAACACACACACACACACACACACACACACACAACCACACACACACACACACACACACTGGAGTGAAAAAATGACATTTGCCCTTTAAATTTTAAAGAATATCACACTGTATGAGTCAATGCCACACCTGTTAACATACAGATACTGTCACGCCTGTCAAAACACTGTCATACCTGCCGGCATAATGTCATGCCTGTCAGCAAATTGTTACACTACATAATTAAGTCAATGTCACACCTGTTAGCATACTGCCACTCCTGTTAACACACTGTCATACTTGTCAACAAACTGTCACACCTGTCAACATACTGTAACACCTATCAACACACTGTCACACTTATCAACATACTCTCACAGCACATATGTCAGTTCCACACCTGTTAACACTACACATGCCAATTTCACACCGGTCAATACGCTGCCACACCTATCAACACACTCACAACTGTCATCACTCTGTCACCCCTCCCAACACACTGTCACCCCTCCCAACACACTGTCAAGCCTCCCAACACACAGTTACGCCTCCCAACACACTGTTATACCTCCCAACAAACTGTCACGGCTCCCAACACACTGTCACCCCTCCCAACACACTGTCACACCTCCCAACAAACTGTCACCCCTCCCAACACACTGTCACACCTCCCAACATACTGTCACCCCTCCCAACACACTAGCAGAGAGTGGCACGCTACAGGTGCCTGAGTATAAACAACAAGCAGGTGGATCACCCTGCCAACACAAAAGGTGAACACTTATCTGTTAATAGTTCAATCAATAAATTCGTTCACGGCCATCGGGCAGATGGCCTTATCGACCCCAAACCCCTCTTCCCCACCACCCTCCTTCCCTACCCCCTTCACCTAACCACAGCCCAGTTGAAGTTGTCCAGATATAAAAATAAATTGTGTGAGGTTTTTTTATGCGAGGTGTATGTATGTATGTATATTTTATTGTAAATGTGACTTGACGTGTAACTTTAAATCAAATGGCGGATTTATATTCTGTTACATACATATTTAATCAGCAACAGCTGTATTCACACATTCCTTTCTTGGTCATCACCCTCACTCACTGTGCTCACCAATAATCGTCCAAAATAAAAACAATTCTTTAACGTTCAGGTTCCATCACCTTAAAACTTCGTTCATTCTGTTCTCCTCTGAGTGAAGATAATCAAACACCTCCATCTGGGTCATTTATGACAACGACATAAGGATGGAAAAAAAAGATCCAATATTGCCTTGGCATTCTATCGCAATTGCCAATTACTAATTGGATAAGGTGTCTCCTTGCCAACTGAGGTGATCTGGGTAAGACTTAGTGAAGCGGGTTCCTGGCCTACAACTGTAAATCTAAGGTGTTGATGCTGTTATTTTCGTCCCTCGACCTCTGCTGACTCTCTCATGACCCGGGTAAGAGGTGAGAGGTCACATATAAGATCATGAAATTTCCTGACTCGGGTCAAAGGTCACAGCCAAGGTCATGACCATTTATTGTTCTGTCAAATACTGATTCTCCTCTGTATAACTTACGGTGTCATATCTTTATAGACTTTTGATCAAAGTTTAATATACTCGTAGATATATATAGGGTATATATATATATATATATATATATATATATATATATATATATATATATATATATATATATATATATATATATATATATATATATATATATAACAAAGAAGTATGTCTGTGTGTGCGTGTCCGCATGAGAATCTCTGAAACTACTTTACCTATCTGTGATGATGATGGATGGTGTTATATGTAGTGATGATGGATGGTGTTATATGTAGTGATGATGGATGATGTTATATGTAGTGATGATGGGTGATGTCATATTTAGTGATGATGGGTGGTGTTATATGTAGTGATGATGGATGATGTTATATATAGAATATGAAAAGTATCCCTCTGTTGTCATTGGCAACATGGATAGGAAATGTGAACACTGCGGTGCAAAGAAGTATAAAGGAGAATCTGCTGGACTGTGCTGCTCTCATGGGAAAGTACGACTGCCAAATTTGGAAAAACCACCACATCCATTGAAGTCTCTCATGCTGGGAACAACACCAGTCAAAACACTTCTTGGAAAATATACTGAAGTACAAGTCATGCTTCCAGATGACATCCTTTGGAGCTACCAGAGTAGTTCGTGAGCACGGATACATACTAACATTCAAAGTCCAGGGTCAAGTCTATCACAAAGCAGGATCCCTCTTACCACTGGAAGATGAGCAGGCAAAGTTCCTCCAAATCTACTTCATGGGAGATCATGAAAAGCAGACTACTATCAGGTGTGGCAACATTCAAGGTGTCAGACATGACATTGTCCTATCTATCCAAGAAATGCTGCATGAGCGCAACACGTATGTACAGTCATTTAAAAATGCCCTGGAAAACATGCCTTCTGACGAGTACAAAGTCAGGATCAAAGCAGACACCTTAATGTACTACAGTGAGACAATGTGGAGCCTTCCGGAGGGTGGCGTCCTACCTTGGCCTAGCGAAAGAGCCGCCCGGAGGGCGGCGATTCCGCTAGTGTGTATATATATATATATATATATATATATATATATATATATATATATATATATATATATATATATATATATATATATATATATATATATATATATATATATTGTTACGACCGTGTCGTATTTTTCTATTATTTTTTATAACATGCTTCCATGTTGTTCCATATTATTCCTGTAATGATGTTATATTTACTATTATATATTCTAGTCACCTTACCCTGTGCTGTTAAGGTTTTAACTGTTATTATTTGTTCAAGCCCATCTTATTTCTTCATTTAGTATTGTAACAAGCATTCTTTGTTTCTCTAACGACCATCTGCATCGTTAAACGACCCATGTTTCACCTGCTGGTCGCATTGGCAGGAAACGACCCTATATATAGTACTCCACCTGTAGACAGAGTTCAGTCCAGTCCTCTCCTCATTCAGTTCACGTTCTTTTGAGTGACACTTGTCACCTGTTACTTATACTTCATTTTATTTCTGTGTTGTTCCTGTCGCCACCAGTGTGGTATATCTATGTGAGTACCTATTTATGTCTCTTATGTGTCCATCAGTGCTTGCTTAGTTACATTTAAGTAATTCAGTGTTGTTTCACGTTAGTTAATTTCAGTGTTAGTTATTTTATATGTTTATGCAGTGTTAACGTAATCCAATGCTTTATTTTTATTCTTTTGATGTTTCGATGTTTCGTATCATTTGTGTCTTAAAAGTTTCGATAGTGAATCAATTTGTTGTGACAGCCTACGAGGCTCTTTATTGTGTTAATATTTAATTTAATTAAATTCTCTAAGGTTTACTTTATTTATTTTTATTCCAGTTTGATTTACTTCACTTTTTTTGTTTCGTTACGCCTTGAACCTGGATATTAAAGTAAATTAAGAGACTATATATATATATATATATATATATATATATATATATATATATATATATATATATATATATATATATATATATATATATATATATATATATATATATATACTAGGAATATCAGCTTCATGACAGCAAAACCAAGGCGGTGAGCAACAACTATACAGTATTTTTTTTTATCGATCAAATGGTTTGAAGAAAATTTTTTATCAGTTGTAAATATTGGACAACAATGGCAATTTATCTTCGTACTATTAGTTTACAATGTAATACAGTGCTCGATGCCAAACAATACAAGTATTAGAATAAGATATTAACAACTATGAGTGATCAGAGCACTTGACTCAATAGTCACGACCAGCTCTGATATTGAGCCATTATTCACAAACTTGTCTCACGAAGAAAACACTGACATCATTCATTCAGCTGAACTTTGCTAAAAACAGCCCAAGAAACTCTTAGAAGCAGCAACCAAGGTTGTATACTTTTGCAGTGAGGTCACTACTTGACCACACCACATTACAACTTTTCACCTAGAAACGACTTCTTGTGTAGTTCACACGCCTTTTATTTGTCAATAAATTTTATATTTCCGTATGTGTTAACTTTGTACTTTTATTTTATTAAGACGACCTTATTTCAATGGAGCCAAGGAACGTTGTAAGGCGAAGTAGCTGAAGATTTATAGTTTGTATTACCATGGTATAAATGTTAGGACGTTGACGTAGAGTTTCGAGGGTGGCCATAGCTGTCTCGAGGTGAGCATCAATAGATTTCATCTGAAGCGAAACATTTAGTAAACCGTGCACCTTATACTTTATGGTTACGACGTCTTCAATGATGAGGAGCCGTCCTAAAGGTACGGCGGCTATCGCTTCTGATTTCAAGACTTCCGTGGACGTGTCCGTCGACACGGTGGTGCCACAATGGAGTAATAGTATGATGATCCAAGCCATTCTATCACTGTTGACTTGAGAGAAGAACAGAGACTTGATTGAAGGTATGTCGTGAAATCCGTAGAATTCAGCTTTTTTTTTTTTTTTCTCGGGAATTATCCCACCCGGGCTAATCTACACCACGAAGATGTCGGAAAACCAGCTTTTTAAACTGAGACAGTCTGTAAACGTATGGAAAACACTGAAGAAGGCAGAGCTTTCCACAGTTTGACTGTGTGAGGAAAGAAGGGTGTACTTTAAGGGATTATTCTAGTGTGACCGACATCCACAGAGAAACGGTGGGCACCGCGGGCAAGGCGTGTGTTACGAGCCCACGGCCTTGCCGGCGATACACAGGATGCCAAATCCACCGAAAATTGCCCGTTAAAGTAGCTGTAAAAGAGAGTGAAGCAACATTGCGGCGGAGAGAAAGGGAAGAATGATTGTCAACTAAAGGAGGAGAGTTGATAAGACGAAATGCCTTTGATTCCACCCTATCTAACAGTTGGACAGAAGAAGAAGAGCCACCCCAGATATGAGAGCAGTACTCCAAGTTAGGACGAATGAATCCCTTATATACTTGAAGCAACTGCTCAGGAGTGAAGTAGCTACGGTATCTGTACAGCATTCCCAACTTTCGGGAGGCAGCTTTAGCTATGTTGAGGATGTGTGATTTCTATGACATATTGGAGGAAATGGTGAGGCCTAGCATATCTATTTCAAAATTTGGCAGAATGATAGCATCCTGAAATGTAATTGGTGGGAGATCATCTAATTTAGAAAGTGTAATTGGTAAATACTGAGTTTTATTACTATTGAATTTAACCAAGTTTCTACCTCCCCATTCAGAGATGCTGCACATATCCGCGTTGATAGAAGTCATGATATCAGCTTTAGAAACGGATCTAGTTTGAGAGTTAGGAGGAAGGGGAAAATATGAAGAAGAGTGAAGAGTAGAATCATCAGCGTAAGAATGGATAGAATTAATTGTAGTGTGAAGTAAATCATTGATAAAAAGAAGGAAGAGAGTAGGTGAAAGAAGAGAACCCTGTTGGCAGAGAAAGAGCGAGAGATCGATCCCTCGACAACAACTGCCGTGGATCGGTGCTCAAGGAATCTAGAGATTAGAAAACAAAGTGGGGGAGAGAAACCATAAGAGGGAAGTTTAGACAGCAAAGACCTGTGCCATACCCTGTCAAATGCTTGGGAGATGTCGAGGGCCACGACGAAAGTTTCCCCATAACCTTTAATAGATGATGACCAAAGATGGGTGCAGTAGGAGAGCAGATCACCAGTAGATCTCGCTTGGCGAAAGCCATACTGGTGATCCGACAAAAGAGAATGGCGTTCAAGGTGACGGAGAAAATGGGAGTTCAAGATAATTTCGAAAATCTTAGAGAGGGATGAAGTTCGGGCAAAGGGGCGATAGTTGAGGGATTAGAATGATCACCCTTCTTCGGGGTTGGCTGAACCAAGAAGGCATGCTTCCAAGAAGAAGGAAAAGTTTTTGGGTTTTGAGGCAGAGTCGAAAGAGGCGAACAAGCACAGGGGCCAGAACTTCAGCACACTCCTTCAGAACACGAAGGGGTATTCCGTCCGATCCATGCGCCTTACATTCAACCTTTATGACACACCGGCAACCCTGCGAGTGGAGATTATAGGAAAGTGCATAGGTTCAGTAGGAGGAGCAGGGGTAGGAGGGATAGAGTAGGAATCGTCTAAGGTGGAATTAGAGGAGAACAAGGTACCAATGAGATTGGCTTTGTCAGGGGGAGAGTTGGCTATAGAGTTAACAGATCGGCAGAGAGGAGGAAAAGGCGTGCAGAAGTTATTACAGATGTTTTTGGTTATGGACCAGAAGGATTTAGTAGAGGAAGAATTAGTCAGGACAGCGGTCTTTCTTTTTATAAAATTCCGTTTGGCCTTACTAAGAATAGCCTTACAACGATTCCTAGAAGTAATGAAAGAGGTGTGGGTAAAAGGAGGAGATAGTTTCGTAGCTCGATATGCCCTATCTTTCACCCTGCTTGCAAGAGAGCAGGAGCTATCAAACCATGATTGTAATGTGAAAGTTTTGGTAGAAGATGGGATAAATGCACTCATACCACACTGTATAACCCCAGCAATGCTGTCAGCACATACCGAGACGTCCCGAGTGGAAAATCAACATTCATCCCAAGGAAAGTCGGTGAAGAATTCTCGCAAGGATTGCCAGCTTGCCCTCCGATAGTGCCATAGTTGACGTTTAGAGGGGGGTGGGGGAGGTGGCCGTGCCCAGTTTGATTTAACAGAAATAAGATTGTAATCAGAAGACCCTAAGGGGCAGAAATTGAGTATGAATAGTGTGAGGGTTTAGAGGACTCGGCTGATACGAAGGTCAGGGTCACTCCTTGTTGAATGAAGCGAACATCCAGGATGGCGATTTGCTATGATGTTGGAGTGACGTTTCCAAGAGGGCGTCGATGACGTATGGGATGCCAAGGGCTGGTGGTTTTGATGACCTTAGCGATGTTGAAGACTCCTGCCTGATGAAACCCAAGTGCACTGGGTACACTGGAGGCGGGTAGCTCGCTGGGTCACACTCTGGGCCACAGGGTACGTCCACCTCGGGTGTTTACATAGTGCTGACCTAATCAAAATAACTTGAGTTCGAGGCTGGGTGTTGCTCAACCTGGGTGGCTGGAGGCTGGGAGTGTTGCGTCTTGGTGTTGGGGGTGTGTTCTTGTGTTGGGCGGGAAGAGTGTGCTAACTGCTTGTTGACTGCTTAGGTAGCCACAACAACCAGAGTCACGTCGTGGAGACAGTGGTTTTTGTTTTGTTTTTTTTTTAACAAATATATTGGCAGAGCTTTTAGTACAGTTTACCTATTCTGAGTAATTCAGTCAGGTCTTGACACTGAGGGTGGTATCGCTTCTCACTGCCACGCAGGACAGAGGTTCATACACAAAGAAATACATCATATTCATTAACAGCAATAAATGTATAGAGGTCAGATTCATGTGGGTAATGTCACTGTTCACTGCCATGCAAGGCAGAGGTTCGTACACAAAGAGATGCATCATATTCATTGACAGTACATATACATATATGTAAACACACACGCACATATACATACATATACATATATACATACACATATACATGTACATATATATACACACACGCACACATACATACATATACGACAGTGGGTTAGGGTGGGGAGTTGCCGCGTTGGAACGACAGTGTTGCCACAATTTAAGTAAATTATTTTAGTAATCACTTATTATGAGATATATATATATATATATATATATATATATATATATATATATATATATATATATATATATATATATATATATATATTGAGGGAATCTCAGGCATTAGGTAAAATAAGAGTTACAGCTGTAGGATTGTAAGTGAAGAAAGTTGGTAGTGTTGCCAAATAATTAGTCGATTGTTAATATGTTCTTAGGGGAAAACTTCTGAACAACAACTCTAGGTACAGCAATTTATTAGTTAACTGAATGGCTTGGACACATTGATAGATTATTATATTGACGTTACTAAACAATAGCGCCAGGGCACAAACATGAAATGGACACACCAGACACGATCCAGCCGTCACCACAGCTGTTACTTCACCCTGCTGTTCAATTGCAACTCTGATTGTGCACTCATCTGAGGTTCCTGGGGCTCATGGGCTGATTCCCCAGTCCTTCCCTATTCGGCTGTCAACTCCGGTCATCTACTCCAGCTACTGCCGCGGCTGCCACGTGATCGCCACTTCCTCCACGCCCTATCCACAGTCCGTGTCCTGGCGTCTCTCCTGTGTGGCAAGACATCGCCCACCAACGCCAAGTGAGGAAGCTGCCCTGAAACTTCCCCCTGAGAGCAGATCACCGCGTTACCAGAACATTCCACCGTGCTGGTTAGGAGGATGATTCATCTGCAGCCGTAGGAAGTACTTGTACTTTGTTGTATTGATTGTTTTGTTTTAAGTCTGAGGCCCGGAAGTAAGTGTTGTTTGGTGTTTATCCCTTCCTTCTGTTGTGCTAATTTTGTTGCTCTCCCTCGTACTAGGGAAGTCAACTAGTGTTGGTTGGGGTGCACTCTGGATCCCGAGACATGCGGAGGAGATACAACGGCGTCTGCGACAGACCAGACTCCAGATGATCGAAGAGGCCTGCAATGCTGAAGATGACATCGACAGACCCTTCAACCAGCAAGAACTCCAGAAGTCGATAAAACGAAGCAAGGACACAGCACCAGGGGCCGACAGGATAACCTACTCCATCCTTTCCCATGGCGGAGAAGTCGGCCACGAGGCTTTGCTACAAGTCTTCAATGGTTCTTGGATAGCACAGAAACTTCCACCAGAATGGAAGAAGGTAGATATACAGCCCATTCCGTTGCCCAGAGAACCAGACAAACCAAGACCCATCTCCCTCCTCAGCTGCATAGCGAAGAAGGGAGAAAGAATGGCTCTCAACAGACTCAAATGGAAAGTCGGCAGCCCACACCCTCACATTTTTGCTTACACCGAGAACACCGACACAAGCAACAACTTTGCCGAGATATTCAGTACAGTGGACAATAAACCAGCTTTGGTGGTCTTCCTCGACTTGGAAAAGGCCTTCGAACTAGCAAATCCACTGGCCATTATAACGACGCTCGCCGAAAAAGGCGTCAAAGGAAGGTTGCTGGGGTGGATCCAGAACTACCTTACACAGAGAGAAGCAAGAGTATGCTTTCAGGGGGCAACGTCAAGCTACAGGGTCCACGAAAATGGAACCCCACAAGGAGGCATCCTCAGTCCAATGCTGTTCAATGTCCTGAAGGAAAATCTAGTCAGACTACCTTTCAGACTAACAGCCAAGCTCCTCTGCCATGCAGACGGCTTACAGCTCATAGTAAGACGAGCAAACAGACTAGCCAACACGCACTCCAACTTATAGAAGAGGAGTGCAACAGACTTGGATTCAAGATAAATCCAGCCGAGTCGAAAGCGATGGCCATATGCACAGACACACCAGACATGATGCTCTCCATACAAAACACGCCGGTAGTCTGGACCAACACCCACCAGTGTCTTGGAATGTGTTATCCTGGCGTGGCTGGGGGAATTTATACGATTCTGCCGGATCAGGTTCAGAGGTGTGAGGTGAGAGGCGCTGCTGATTGGCTAGGCCAAGACGGGAGAGGAGTTGTAGGGAGAGCAGGTCACTACAGTACTACATTTAATCACCCACATACGGTAGGAATGGCAGGCACTCTAGAAACTAAGGTGCCAAATAGGAATTTCGCATACTATGAGATTTAACGAAATCGTGTAAATACTCATGATTATAACCACTATCTAAGAAAGTGATGAAGTGGCATAATACAAGACCTCGACCGGAAAAAAACAATTCGAATCATTTGTAACGAAGGAAAGTTATACAATATTACGCATAGGTAACTGAGCTATTGGAAAGATGTGAGTTAAGAAACGAGCTATATCTCTTCAATATGTCACAACATATGATAAGAATATTGGGTTGATCGGGGTAACTGGTAGTAAAATTCACAAAGCAAAAATAATGTCAGTATTATTTGACACAGTGTTGCAAATAATTTCGGCAGAGGAAGTGTGCTCGTTCAAAAGAATGTAATGAATCTGTTAGAAACGGAGCAGTTTCGATCTGCAAAGGACAGACCATTAGAGCAAACATCAATTGTAATAGGCCATACTCCAGTCACAGTTATGTTAGTCATTATGAAGACCTCATAGAGAACACGCACAACAATCATAGTAGCACTTCATGGAGAAGCCCTGAGCAATGGTGCGATTGCTCGGCAGCTCAGTGTTTCCAAGCACACACGTGACTGGGTGTTTACGACTGTTACACTAATATAATAAAAAGCATTCACTCATAGGCCTTTGTGTTGCCAAAACCAATCGGCAATGACAATTGCTTTTGAAATTAATTCTATTATTTTATAAATATAGTTATATGATGTTAACTGCTCTATTCGCATCTTGTAACACATTTTGTGTACTTGACTTGACGTCTGTAGATAAGGTAGAGGGCTATTGCTTATAATGCTGGGTGGGAGGACAGGGATTAGCATTGGAAGTACTTTGATGGCTATTTGGGGAGGGGGGGGGTGAGGACTGGTTTAGGATCAAGGTAAAAGAGGGAAGAAAATTACCTTATGGCAAATACTATCTACAGAGTAACTGGGAACTCAGGAAGCCAGGGCTACCAACATCCACTTTAACTCATGAGTGTTTTCAGAATTCTTGGTCCGGTGTGTTATACTGTAGGAATCCGGAAAGGTGCAGAATAATATTTTGCTGACTGTACCTTAAATATCCTGTTACTTAAATATTCTGTATCTTAAATATCCAGTACAGTCGCGAACAAAAGTCATGTCGCCTCTCTTGCTATTCCACGAACCCCGAGATTCAGACTCGTGAACCCGAAGCAGCTGTGGACAGAATACTGCATCAGTGTCGAATGCTTCGGGTTCTCGTGTCTGAATCTCGTGGTTCGTGGAACAGCTGGAGAGGAGACAGGATTTTGTTCGCTACTGTACCATAAATATATGCTTTAATTGTTCTTCAGGAGGTAGAGATGATAACGCCACAGCTTGTTCTTGGTTAGTTTTTGTCAGGGATTTGCTATTAGTTATAAATTTTCACCGATCATTGACCTTGTACCAGAATATGTGCAACCATACGACATACTCTTCGCTATAGATAACCCAGTATTAGTATATACATAAATTAATACAATACAATGGTACACATGTAATACACGGGTCTTAACTGTATGCGTCAGTCTTCCTCAGTACTTGGCTACACCATGCCACTGTTTACATCACTAAGCCAAGATTACTGTATAATACAACGGTTGTCTCCCCAGCACCTTTGCGTTAAGGTCACTGTGGACTACGTCTTCTGTTTCAATATTCACGTCATGGTCTACGAGTATCAACAATCACGTCATGGTCTACGAGTATCAACAATCACGTCATGGTCTACGAGTATCAACAATCACGTCATGGTCTACGAGTATCAATAATCACGTCATGGTCTACGAGTATCAATAATCACGTTATGGTCTACGAGTATCAACAATCACGTCATGGTCTACGAGTATCAACAATCACGTCATGGTCTACGAGTATCAACAATCACGTCATGGTCTACGAGTATCAACAATCACGTCATGGTCTACGAGTATCAACAATCACGTCATGGTCTACGAGTATCAATAATCACGTCATGGTCTACGAGTATCAATAATCACGTTATGGTCTACGAGTATCAACAATCACGTCATGGTCTACGAGTATCAACAATCACGTCATGGTCTACGAGTATCAACAATCACGTCATGGTCTACGAGTATCAACAATCACGTCATGGTCTAAAATTATCAACATTCACGGTACGTCTACAACCCGGCCATCCAAGTCGGTGTTTAAGATAGGAGTGTAAAGACACGGCTGATCTTCATGGTAACTGTAGCGCGGATTTTTTTTTTTTTAACTGTGAGGCAGACCGTGAAAGTGTCGGTGGCGAGTATTTGTGGTGGGCAGAGGAGACATCCACAGCTGATATATAATCAGTAAGTGTCAAAGTAACTGTACTGTAACTGTTAAGCTGAGCCTCACTGTAACTTATGACGATTCTGACAACAGCAATGTCTTTGAATGTCCGTGGGGTTAATAGGTATAGTAATTGGTGGCACCTCGGCCGTGGCAGTGACCTTCGCTGTCAGGGAGTGCCACGGAGGAAGGGAGGGCGGCACAAAAAAGGTGTACCATCCAGTGTTTGTCGAGGTTCCGGATAATTCAACAAGATGACGCTGCTGTCGTGTGAGCATGTAGGAGGTGGTACACAGGTCCTCCACCTTGGCACTAAAAGTTCCTTGGTCACCGCTGTCTTTGCTTCCTGTACCTTTCTGTACTCACACAGACAACAACTGTCGGAGAACGCAACAAAAGAAAAACTCCACTAAAAACGACCATTATTATCAAAGCTTACAGTGTTAAAAGAGCAGAATTAATATCTTCGGGCTTATATTCACATCAAAGTTACAAAGTTCGAATTGACTTTAGTGACGATGATAGGTTTGTGATGATGACATGTTTACAGGTTACTCGAGACGACGACGAGGAAAAACACAATGTGTGAGGTTGACGAGGGGGCCGCAGTTAAAGATGGAGCCTCGTGTTACAATAAGTGGCCAATTACAACACATCTATAAAAAGTTGTTTACTCTCTGTAAGGGCAGCGGCCAGTCCCCTCAGCCTTCCATCTCTGTGAAAATTAACAATAAAGGCCAGCTGAAGTTCGCTACACTATTTATATAACTCTATATTTTCTAAACCACCAGGTTTCTGGGTCAGTGATATTGGTAACGACGAAGCCAAGATGTACATATTACAGGACCTGACTCAATGTACTGTACGTGTTGAAGGTTTCCTCTCAATCCTTCACATTTATATCACACAAAGCTAATGAGAAATATATGTTTTAGGGACACTCTATATGTTAAGGTGTTTACGTCTCCAAACACCCGATGGGGCGCTAAACTGTGTTGTCACTCTTTTCTTGGTCTGGCTTGCTGTCAGAGATAAAATTGTTCTTGCTGGTTAACTGGAAAATTGTGTCAAGACTAAGTAACTTAGCAATTTTCAGGTTTTTAAAGTTCGTTTTTACTCTTACCAACGATTAACTTTATTATTAAATGAGCGGTCTTCATCATCAAAATAAACGTCTATGGATCTTCAAAAAATGCTATATTTTTGTAGTACGAGCCTAATGTCAACATGTTTTTATTATAGGGGATATAAACGCAAAACGAGAAAATTTTCTCACATGTGTCACTGATACTCCCAGCAACAGACCTTCTAAAACCCGCCCAACTGCATTCCTCAAACTCTCAAGGCTATTTTTCACTTCCTCCATAGTTGTGTACATTGTAACTCTACCTTAGGATCTCTCTCTCTCTCTCTCTCTACCATGGTTCTCTGTGTCTTTGAGTTGTGACGTAGTTATAATCATGTTACAATGTATTACTGCCCTTCTACGTCTAAACTCTTTAAGCAGTACTCTATATATAAACATACACTATACACCGTCAGTTAAAAATTAAAGAGATATATTCATTTATTGCGTAGTTAGCACCTGATTTCTCTGAGCTATTTGATAATGAAGGTCATGATAGGTCAAGACGACGATTATAATGGGTCAAAAATGCAGGTTTAATAAAGGTCAAGGTTTTGAAGGTCAGTAAGAGTTCACCAAGAGTAAATTTTTTGGGTCGTGATTTGGGGAGGCAAGATTAGATGCTTTAAATTAAGTTGAACCAGACGACAGTATGTAGTTTAAGGAGTCGATTTGAATTGAATTGAAACAGTTTATTTAGCCAGAAAACACACATACAGAGTGGATAATAATAACAATATTAACATGGCTGAGCCAGTTGAGAACCTGAACTATACATTTATCTCAAAGAAGTATTATGTAACATTTAGTATCATCTGGAATAGTACAATAGCATGGTGGTAATAAGAACATCTCATAATGTTACCACGGTTATCACTTCAATATTTATTTATTTTTTTTTTTTTTTATTATAAGTATATATAAATTACAGTGGAATTAAAAAACATAAGTATAATGGGGGAGCAGTACACCATGGGTTGTACAATATTAAGGTTGAAGAAGAGGACAGAGCTGTCAGGATTATGTCTAATTGGCAATTATGTTTATTGCAATGGTAATTTCTTATCTATTTACATGATAATTTCCGATAAAACGGTTTTGATGGTACAATAAAAGCAGGTACTGTAAATATAGTAGGTGTTACAAGAAATATTAGTACTTAGACAATAGATATTTTTTAAGAGATGATTTAAAGGAAGGGAGCCTAGTCTTTGCTCGGATGGTTGGGGGTAAGTTGTTCCACACCTTCACACCTTGATATTTTATGGAGGTCTGGGACTGAGAGGAGCGCATGGGGGTGGTCTTAGTAGCTCTGGGTGCCTTAAGTTGTATCTTTGATTATTCCGGAGCTGGAAATAATTATTGTCAAGCAAGTCACTGATATCTTCGAATTTTAACATTTTCAATTTAGCAAATTTTTCGTTTGTGTGATCCGTTTTTTCAGGTAGGTCATTGTCCGTACAACTCTCTTTTGTGCAGAGCACAAGACTTTAAGCGAGGTGAGGATAATGCAACCAAAGGACATAAGAAGTTCTTGAGAGACAATGCTGGTGTGTGGTTGACCAGCACCAAGAAGTATCATTCTGGCAACAGGGCTCGTGACGGATCAGTCACAGTCATAGTCATGGTCTTCTCATGACTGACGACAACCAGCAGTTGAGAGAGTCCTAAACCAGAAGTCTTCACTCAGACCCTTGTCAGCGTGGTGAGGATCGAATAAAAAGTGGCCGGAAAATTCAGAGCAACAACATATGGAAATGCCCATGTGTGGGGAACTTACTCCTAATGATTCGTGGGATGACTTCGTTCCTCCTAACTTGGAATGAAAGAATGCATCTAATAGTAACAAAAGTTTTGATGCGATTTCCATCCCATTATGGTCGCTAGCTTTAGTCTCAATTACTAAACAAATTTTAGCACGAAAGAGAAGCTGGACCCAGAGGCTCATAAAGAAGAGGAATAAGACTTGACGTACTTTTGCGGGAAATCCTACAACAGTCAACACTCACCTGAGAAGTCCGAAGACACAGTATCCTTCCTCTGTAAGACCACTTGACTCACCCTCTCAGCTTTTTATGGTTAAGTCATTCTAAATATGAAATAAACTAGACTTGTATAATATAGCTGAGTGTATAACTAGCTGAGGCGTACACAGACACATCCCCAGGACCAAGTACCTTTACGTACAGTTTTAAATTTTCTTGGCTTTCTTTTACTAGGTTGGCAGCTTAACACTTATAAGAACCACAAATGGTTACCACCTGTGGGAGCCGAGTCCAGGAAACTGACGATGGAAGAGGCGCTTGATAACTTTAATGGTATTCATTACATACGAAACGAACACAGGAAAGTTAGTTATAGTTCATAAGATCAAGTGTTTACTGTGTACTATCTGTGATAACCATTTAGTGATAATTATCACAAAATTATTACATGTGCTTTAATACGTTTTATCAAGCGACGATTTGTGAGGGTTACACAGGTAGACGACCACACCTGTACATAAAATTACACCTCTCTTAAACTGTGATTGACTCTGACAACGTATCAGTATAGAGATATAATAAAGGATGATGTGATCACCTCCCAAAAGATAACAGGTGGTGACAGGGGCATATTAGCCCTGCTGATATCTCGCGCAACATTTGTCATGACATCTCTATGAATCCCAAACAACAGACCTGATCGCCATGAGAGTCACCTAAGTCCACCTCCGAGAACTTAACATGTAGAGTGTTAAGAAGTGACAAGCCATTGGAGTGTGTGGTTCAGTAAACACGATGGAAGATTAGAATTTCCATTTACCTCAGTTTAGGGAACCTTGCGCATCCAAAGGATTAAGGCAACACCATACACAATGTGATGTAAAACCATGTTCAGAACATGTGGTGGACGTGGAAGTTTACTGCTGAGTTGAGTGAACTAAGCTGTGATACTGTTAACTTTCTCTTAAATTCATGCCTGCTGAGGTTTTGCCCAAACACACACCTCAGTTACACGTCATTTCTACTACTAAGTGTGATCATTACCAATACAAGAAAATTACGGTACTCTACGTGGTGATCTTTAAAACAGGCCTATATAAAGTTTTCCAGTACAGGAAGATAATCTAAACATTCTTACAGGACATTCTTGCACCACAGATCTATAACAATAATATTTATGATTTTTTTTCCATTATTTAACATCACTGGCTGCCATGTTGAGTTAAGAAAAATCGTTTTCCTTAGCTTGGGTTTTTCGAGTTATTTGTTATCATTATGAAGGATTAATCCCGTCTGTGTGTGTGTGTGTGTGTGTGTGTGTTAAATGTCCAGGTTTTCAGTTCAGTATATCATACATCCTTTTACCACGTCTAGATGCGTAGGTCCATATATATATATATATATATATATATATATATATATATATATATATATATATATATATATATATATATATATATATATATATAAACAAAAGTATGTTTGCGTGTGTGTCGCACGATAATCTCGGAACTACTTTATCGATCTGTGGTGTTATATGTAGTGATGATGGATGGTGTTATATGTATTGATGGATGGTGTTATATGTAGTGATGATGGATGGTGTTATATGTAGTGATGATGGATGGTGTTATATGTAGTGATGATGGATGGTGTTATATGTAGTGATGATGGATGGTGTTATATGTAGTGATGATGGGTGGTGTTATATGTAGTGATGATGGGTGGTGTCATATGTAGTGATGATGGGTGGTGTTATATGTAGTGATGCTGGATGATGTTATATGTAGTATGATGATGGGTGGTGTTATATGTAGTGATGATGGGTGGTGTTATATGTAGTGATGATGGGTGGTGTTATATGTAGTGATGATGGATGGTATATGTAGTGATGATGGGTGGTGTTATATGTAGTGATGATGGATGGTGTTATATGTAGTGATGATGGATGGTGTTATATGTAGTGATGATGGATGGTGTTATATGTAGTGATGATGGATGGTGTTATATGTAGTTGATGATGGGTGGTGTTATATGTAGTGATGATGGATGGTGTTATATGTAGTGATGATGGGTGGTGTTATATGTAGTGATGGATGGTGTTATATGTAGTGATGATGGGTGGTGTTATATGTAGTGATGATGGATGGTGTTATATGTAGTGATGATGGATGGTGTTATATGGTGATGATGGATGGTGTTATATGTAGTGATGGGTGGTGTTATATGTGGTGATGATGGGTGGTGTTATATGTAGTGATGATGGGTGGTGTTATATGTAGTGATGCTGGATGATGTTATATGTAGTGATGATGGGTGGTGTTATATGTAGTGATGGGTGGTGTTATGTAGTGATGATGGGTGGTGTTATATGTAGTGATGATGGGTGGTGTTATATGTAGTGATGATGGGTGGTGTTATATGTAGTGATGATGGGTGGTGTTATATGTAGTGATGGGTGGTGTTATATGTAGTGATGATGGATGGTGTTATATGTAGTGATGATGGATGGTGTATATATGTAGTGATGATGATTGGTGTTAATTGTAGTGATGATGATTGGTGTTATATGTAGTGATGATGATTGGTGTTATATGTAGTGATAATGGATGGTTATATGTAGTGATGATGATTGGTGTTATATGTAGTGATGATGGATGGTGTTATATTTAGTGATGATGGATGGTGTTATATGTAGTGATGATGGATGGTGTTATATGTATTGATGATGGATGGTGTTATATGTAGTGATGATGGATGGTGTTATATGTAGTGATGATGGATGGTGTTATATGTAGTGATGATGGGTGGTGTTATATGTAGTGATGATGGGTGGTGTTATATGTAGTGATGATGGATGGTGTTATATGGAGTGATGATGGATGGTGTTATATGGAGTGATGATGGATGGTGTTATATGTAGTGATGATGGATGGTGTTATATGCAGTGATGATGGATGGTGTTATATGTAGTGATGATGGATGGTGTTATATGCACAGTGATGATGGATGGTGTATATGTATGATGATTGGATGAATTGTTATATGTATGACCGATGGATGGTGTTATATGTAGTGATGATGGATGATTGTTATATGTGGTGATGATGGATGGCGTTGTTATATGTAGTGATGATGGATGGTGTTATATGTATGACGATGGATGGTGTTATATGTAGTGATGATGGATGGTGTTATATGGTGATGATGGATGGTGTTATATGTAGTGATGATGGATGGTGTTATAATAACTTATGATGATGGATGGTGTTATATGTAGTGATGATGGTGTTATATGTAGTGATGATGGATGATGTTATATGTAGTGATGATGGATAATGTTATATGTAGTGATGATGGATGATATATGTAGTGATGATGGATGGTGTTATATGTAGTGATGATGGATGGTGTTATATGTATGACGATGGATGGTGTTATATGTAGTGATGATGGATGGTGTTATATGTAGTGATGTTGGATGGTGTTATATGTAGTGATGACGGATGGTGTTATATGTAGTGATGATGGATGATGTTATATGTAGTGATGATTAGATAATAAAATAATAACAGTTTAATGATAAAAAATATACTGCTGTACCGTTGTAGTGGAACTTATATACACCGTTAATGAACTATTGATGGAAGAAGAAGTTTTGGGGACTGAACAGTGAGACAATGTGGAGCCTCCCGGAGGGTGGCGTCCTACCGTGTACAAGCGAAAGAACCACCACTCTTAAGAAATTTTGAACCACCAAGGCTCTGCAATGCCACAAGACTGGTGGTGAAGATCATGATGCCACATGTACTGGAAGCTACAATACTGACAGGAAACGCTAAAGGAGAGGACGTGTTTATACCAAGGATACCTCTCATCACCACTGACCTGCCATTTGAGTTCAAGTGACTTCAGTTCCCGGTTAAAGTGAGCTTTGCCATGACCATGTACAAAAGCCAGGGACAGTCCCTAAAGATGGTTGGCCTAAACCTGGTGTTTCCTTGTTTCTCTCATGGACAGTTCTATGTTGGATGCTCCAGTGTAGGAACTGGCAAAAATCTGTACATTCTTGCTCCTTATGGCAAAACCAAAAATATGGTCTACCCTAATGCACTACAGTGAGACAATGTGGAACCACCCGGAGGGTGGCGTCCTACCGTGGCCTAGCAAAAGAGCCGCCCGGAGCCTCGCCTGGTGCCTGATCAAGCAAATGCTTATGAACAGATCTTGCAAGCGATACAAGCGGAGCGGGGAGGTATGATCTTTCTCGATGCACCTGGCGGGACAGGAAAAACATTCCTGATCAACCTTCTGTTGGCCAAAGTACGTCATCAGGGGAAAATTGCTCTTGCTGTGGCATCCTCAGGCATTGCTGCAACACTACTAGAAGGAGGACGTACTTCACACTCCACTTTTAAACTGCCTATCAACCTCGCTCGCAATGAGAATCCAGTGTGCAACATCAAAAAGTCGGCAAAGGCAAAACTCTTAGAAAATGCAGCCTCATAGTCTGGGATGAATGCACTATGTCTCACAAGTTAGCGTTTGAAGCATTGGACAGGATCTTGCAAGACATACGAGAAAATGACCGACTCATGGGTGGCATTACAATGGTCATTGCTGGAGACTTCGCCAGACCCTACCTGGCATTCCTCGAAGCACTCCAGCAGCTGATGAACCGAATGCGTGCCTCAAGGCATCATACCTTTGGAGAAGTGTTCAGACACTCACCCTAGCCACAAACATGAGAGTACATCCACAAGGAGATCAGGATGCTGGACGGTTTGCAAACCTTCTACTACAGATTGGGAATGGAACGTTCCCTGTTGATTCAGAAGGACAAATAATCATTCCTCAAGGATGTGAAATGTTATAAAGTCCACAACTGAGCTCACTAACATGGTCTACCCAAACATTATCCACCACTAGAAGGATCACAAGTGGCTGCGTGAACGCGCAATTCTGGCACCAAAGAATGAAACATTGGCTGAAATTAACATGACTCTACTCAGACAGCTTCCAGGCAGTGAGACCTCATTCAGATCTGTTGATACAGTAATCGACCATATGATAGTTATTTTGTGGGTCCCTTATTTTTGACCTGACCTGACTAGTCACGTCACCCCCCTTTTCTTTAGCTCCTCTACGTGTGTGTTGGTGTGGGGATTAGTGGATGACATCATTATGACCTGACCTCATGTTTTTAAGGTCACCCTGTATATTTAAGCCTCGCTCTGTCCATTTAATCCAGTTGCCTCTGAAGATGTCTTGAATAAAGACGAAAGCTAAGGTGCTCGTTGTTTCCCTTTTCCGTGTGATTTTATCAAGATTTATCTTATCCATTTCATTGTGGATCTACATGAAATATATATATATATATATATATATATATATATATATATATATATATATATATATATATATATATATATATATATATAATATATGTATATATATATATATATATATATATATATATATATATATGTATATATATGTGTATATATATATATATATATATATATATGTATATATATGTGTATATATATGTATATATATATATATATGTTTATATACATATAATTTTTTTAATGCTGGTGATGTGTGAGGAAGCACCGCCCTGCAGTCCTCGTGGTAAGGTCATACATCACAACGACTACTTACCCTAAACCCGTCTTATTGCTGAAGGACAACAACGGTGTGGTTGCCCTGACACCAATGCGCTACTAAAACCAGCCACACCCTCCTTATTATCCTTAGTCCCCCCACCTCCCCTGCCTACCTCCAACTCTGTACCTTCTTCATAATTGTCTCTCACGACTACTTTTTCCTCTCCTGCCAATTCTCACCTCCCAATCCTGGAGTTTTCTTGTAATTTAAAATTTCTTCGCCTTCACTGCCCTATCCCGCCCTCCACTCTCCTTCTTAAAACCCAATCTCATCCCCATCACCACCACCACCACCTTGTACTGGAGGATACCTCGCTCAATCACATACTCCAGGACAAATATAAATATGACCGTGTCCTTCCTGTTGTCGTGGGAATCTGTCACTGTTCTTGTTTTTTCCCCTCTAACATAAGAACAAAAGAATGGAGGAAACTGAAACGGACCTATTGGCCCATACTAGGCAGCCCTGTTTATACTCAACCCCTATCGCTCATATATCTATCCAACCTATATTTGATGTTACCAAGCATGTTCGAGTTAATGATGAAGTTCGTTAATTTATTCCACTCCTCCGTTAGTCAATTTCCAAACCAGTGTTTACCTATCTTGACGGTAAATCTAAATTTGTTTAATTTAAAACCATTGCTACGATTTCGCCCATGGTTGGATAGTTTGAGTATCTTTGTTATATCACCTTTGTTTGACCCTGACTTCCATTTGTACACCTCTATCATAATTATCGCCCCTCACTGTACGTCTCTCGAGGAGTGCAAATTAAGATGCTTTAACCTGTCTCTGTACTCAAGGTTCCTAATGCCCGGGATTAGTCTTGTCATCCTCCTTTGAATACTTTCAAGGGATTCTTTATCATCAGTCTTGTAACTCACACTCCCTTGTACTGTATGAACCCAAGTACTTTGTTACCCTCGTTTCGAGCAAATAGGTATTGTTGCCTTGGTTTAAGATTTCTACTTATCATTTCTACTACATCTTTCTCACAGTCGGATTTCTCTATAATAAACTTGTTCATCTGATATCTGGTTTCGCTGTTTACATTCCATAGACTAAGTACTTTACATTTGTCTTCATTAAATTTCATCTGCCAATTTTCAGACCATGCAAAATTTTTAGATCTTCCTGTAGTTTTGCTGACTCCTCGTCAGATTTAATTACACATCCTATTTTAGTGTTGTCAGCAAATTTACTTCTTTTGCTGCCTATGCCTACATCTATGTCGTTTGTGTATATAATAAATAGTAAATATAACGCTGACGGGCAAGTGAAAAGGTATAAGGATAATCTTAAAACAAAAATTAAAGTGCCAAATCGACCCACTCACCCGGGAGACGATCACTCCACACCGTAACGCTTGGAGGAGCACCACTCTAGAAGATGTCAATACTTTCCAGTTAACCCGACTGCATACCGAGACAAACATAGAACATAAGAAAATAAGGAGTTCGCAATAGGCCGGTTGGCCTGTGCATGGCAGCTCCTGTCGAGAGTTACTACTACTCTCTATCATCCATGAATCTATCTAGCCTCCTTTTGAAACTTTCCAGCGTTCCAGCACCCTACTACAAAGTTGCTAAGCTTTGTTCCACTCGTCCACCACCGTATTTGTCAACCAGTTTCTTCCTATCTCCTCCTAAACCTAAACTTATCCAACTTAAACTGTTGTCTGAGTCCTATCTTGCTCGGATATTATAAGAACTTTATCTATATCCCTTTATTGATCTCTCTTTCTCTACCCACTTAAATACTTCTATCATATCTCCCTGCACTCTTCGTCTTTCTAGGAATGCAAGCAAGCTTCTTTAACCTATCCTGATATGGAAGATTTCTAAGTCCCGGAATCATTTTCGCCATTCTTCGCTGCACCGACTCTAGTGGAATTATCCATTCTATAATATGGGCATCAGAACTGAACCGCATAATCGAGGGTGGCCTGACTAGCGCAAGATATAGTTGCAATAAGACCTCTGCACTCTTGTTACTTACACTTCTAGATATAAACCCACACTCTGTTTGCCTTATTTTCGAACATTAACGCACTGTTTTCTAGGCCGTGGGTCCAAGCCATAAGTACCTTAGGTCTCTTTCACAAGTCGACTTCTAGGTTGATGTTGTTAAGGCTGTATACATTGTCAGTATTTGTTCTTCCAATATTATACGCTGCACTTGCTGGTGTTGAATTTCATTTGCCATTTTTCTTGTGACCACCCTGCAGTTTATTTAGATCCTCCTGTAATGCATTTGCATCCTGCCCTGAATTAATCTGCCGCCCTATTTTGGTGTCATCCCCAAACTTGCTTATGTCACTGCTGATCCCAGTATGTAGACTGTTTATGTAGATTATGAACAAGAGTAGGCTCTAGTACTGACCCCCTGGGGAACCCCACTGGTTACACGGCCCCACCTGATTTAAATTTCCACCATCTACGCTTGACCCTCTGCGTTCTATCGATGAGCTTATTTTATCCAATTCTAAAACTTTCCCTCTCGATACCATGAGCCTTAATTTTTCTCAGAAGCTTGATGCGGTACTCTGTCGAAATGCTGCTGAAGTTTAAGTAAGTAACATCGTAATTTTCGTCATTATCTACTACCCGAAGACTTTCCAAAAAACGTCAGCAGATTTGTTAGACAAAATTTTCCCTTTGTAAACCCATGTTGCGAGTCATAGATTAATTTGCTTTTTCTCTAGATGCCACCGGATGCTATCTGTTATAATTGATTCAAGAAATTTCCTAACTACTGACGTCAAACTGATCGGCCGGTAATTTGACGCTGATGCTCTGTCTCCCCTTTTTGAATATGGGTACTACATTTGCCAGTTTCACAAGTCTGGCACAACTCCGTGTCTAATGATTTTGTAAATGTCTTTACAAGGGGTCCGCTAATCTGTTCCCGACACTCTTTCCAAGACTCGAGGGAAAATTCATCCGGCCCTGGGGATTTTGTCTTCTTTAGTTAATTTATCCTTTAAGAACATCCTCTTTCTGATAGTGATATTCTTAATTTCTCTTCCTTTCCCTAAATATCAGTTCCACCTCTGAATTTCCTCGCGAATTTCTCTGTGAAAAACTGATAAGAAGTAGTTGTTCAATGCTTTGCTTATTTCTGCACCAAGCATTTACTTCTCCCTCCCCTGACTTAAAGGCCCAACTTTGTCCTTGACTTTGTTCTATATACCTGAAAATCCCTTTGGGATTCGCCTCTGGATTCTCTCTTGCTATTTTGATTTCATAGTCTCTTTGCTTTCCTTACATTTTTTAACATTCCTAGATAGTTCATTATACCTATTTCTGAGCTGCTCCTCCCTCCTCTTTAATTTCTTATAAATTTCTTTATTCCTATGTCATGTTTAAGTTTTCTGTCATCCACCTTGGCTCATTCTTATTTGACCTAATTTCTTCTGTATAGTATATTTTGTTCTTGTGCTTTAGTAGTATACTAGTGAATATATTATAGTCATGACTTCAATTGTTGTGTCATCTATGACCTCACCCCTTCCGACTGGGACTGACGTGATTGTTCCCAGGTGACTTACCTAGGTACCTTCTTAATCCCTGATAATCCGCCAACTTGTGCTTGGGGACTCTGACCACATATTGTCATTGTTTTTTGTTTCCCAATTTAGGGTGAACCTGATTTCTCTGTGATCACTGTTACCTAGTGCTTCCCACTGTGATATTCCTGATAATATTTTATTTGTTAATACTAGGTCTAATATATTGTCACTCCCAGTAGGTTCTGTACTTAGTTGTTTCAAAAATTGTCCTGTACTTCGCCTAGGAAGTCATCAGATCTCATAGTCACCTGGGCCAATGCTTGTCCCAGTCAATATTTCTGAAGTTGAAATCCCCCATAATGCCTTGTGTTGTTATTTGCTGCCCTACTCATTTCCTGCCATATGGGCTGAGCTGCTTTGCCCAGACTTGGGGGCTGCAACCACTCCCATAATTAGTTTTTCTTTCTTCTTTCCGTGATTTCTACCCATACAGACTCGGTCTCTATTTCATCTGTTATTGAATTATTAATACAACATTTTAATGACTCCTGACTGAAGAGGTGACCCTCCCCCTTCCTACCTCCCCTGTCCTTGTGAAAAAGAAGAAAATTCTTCCATGTACCTGATAAAAAATTTTGCTCGCCAGATTCATCCAAGTTTCGGTGATTGCCATGACGTCTACATCTCGGCATACATATAACTGCCTCAGCAAGTCTATTTTATTTCTAATGCTCCTACTGTTTGTATAGTATACATTTAAACCTACCCTTCCTGGTCCTGTTTACCCCTTGTCCTGAGCAAATTAATTTAATTTAGAATCTTGCTTGCTTTTTTACTCCCACTTTCCCCTGACCTCTCTAGTATGTAGAAACTTCTTTGAGTGACAATTTCACGCCCCAGGGATGCAGACAACGCCTTACCCTGCACGAGACAAGTGTACCTGTTCCGTCAAGACTGTACATAAGAACAGAAAGTGGGATACTGCAGGAGGCCTGGCCATACAGGGCAGACCCTTTCACACCCATCCCAGCACTTCCATGTGCCTATCCAACTTCGTCTTGAAGCTCCTAGCGTCCCCGATCCTACTATAACACTCGGTAGCCTATTCCACATATCCACAACTCTATTACCAAACCAGTGCTTGCCTATATCCTTTCTGAATCAATTTATCTAATTTAAAGCCATTTGTTCTAGTTATTTCGTTATTACTGAGCTTCAGAACATCTTCCATTTTACCCTTGTTAATCCCACTTACCCACTTGAACACCTCTATCATATCTCCCCTAACTCTACGCCTCTCTAATGAATGCAAGCCTAAGCTTTTCAGTCTTTCTTCAAGTAGTCGTTGCCATAGAATCGTTGCCAGCTATCAATGAATGCCCAACCATTGCTTGCACAATGTTTTTCCAGTAGGCAATTTATAGCAATTGCCCTGGACAACCATTCACGACCAACCCCTCTTCTAGGCAAGACACCACATACTATGTGGATCCCTCCCCTATTTCTAATCTTCCCCAGCGCCTCCCTATACCTCTTGAAAAGTTCCTCACTCCTAACCTTTCCTATGTCGTTTCCTCCTACACTAAGACACACTACTGGCTTGGTACCCTCCCCTGACAAAACCCTGTCTAACCTCTCAGCTACATGCCCTATCCAGCCCAGGAAAACACTCCTAGTCCTACGTTTCCTATCTCTTGTACAAAAGTCCTATCTAAAACCTCACCTGGCTGTCCCCAACTACCACGACCTTACCTCTGGGGAGGGTTTGTACAACTGCCCTTTCCTCTACCTGCACCACACTTTCCTGCCTCTTCTCTTCCTCTCCAGCTTCCACCGGCACCTGGTAGGGGTTCCTACATTCCACACCCTGGTCAGCTTTCCTGAGCCTGACCCTAGTCCCCTTGGAAACAACCACTCTCCACGCCTGCTCCTCCTTCGCAAACTAACACCAACGCAGGAAACACGCTGCCACCGCCCCTACCACACTACATGTAGCCCCCCACACGTGCAACATCTGTGAACGAGATTGTCGGTCCAGTATCGGCCTCTTTAGTCACCTCAGAACTCACCAACCTCGGTGACATCCCTAATAGCCCATATCATTGTGTCATAGCTGGATGATCGTCATACTCGATTTCAAGTGACAACAAAATAGTAGTAGTATATTAGTGTGTGTGTGTGTGTATTAGTGTATACGTAACAATAATAATAATAATAATTAACGGTTTATTGAAAAGGCTTGGCAGCCAGAAGGCTGAAAATATACAGTTACATATTTGGGAATGGGTTTCGAATTACAAATAATATACAAATAACATAAGTGATATAAATAAGATATATAATAACTAGATGGGGAAAAGCTCAAACTACAGGGCATTTCAACATAGTGACAGTGCAAAGTAGTATTTACTGGGAGTGAATACACTGGTTTATTACAAGTTATTGATAATTTTTACAATTGTTGGGACTGGGCTGTTCTTATAGAGATCAGTTCGTGCACGTATGGGTTGAATGAGGTTGTGGTGTCGAACAGCAATTTCAGGGATCTCAGGTGGTAGTAGGAACCGGTGTCGAGGATGGTGCAGTATGTGTGTAATGTGTTAGTGTGTGTCGGCGTGTGTTTGTGTGTGTGTAATAATAAAATAATAATAATAATAATAAACGGTTTATTAATAGAGTTGCAGCCGGTGGCTGAAAATATACAAACTTACATTTGATTTAGACATAATGATATGCGTTGAATACATTTACAGGGCTGTACAGTACATAAATCAGGAGTTGTTTATTATTTTAACAATAGATGGGATGGTTCTATTCTTATATCTATCGGTGCGGGCTCTTATGGGCTGAATTTTGTTGTATTGGCAGACTGCGCGAGGTGGGTGGGGGGCTGCCAGTGGCAGGAGGTGGCGATGACGAGGATGGTGCAGTAATCCACTGCCAAACCTTGCTAGTGCTTGGTGGTGGAGGTCACTGAGGAATGGCATTTCCAGGGTGGAAGGCGTTGATGTATCCGGAGTAGTCTGCACAGAGCATGACTCTGCAGGCCCTTTTCTGCACCTTCTCTATCCGACGTTGTTGGGTGGAGTTGAGAGAAGACGACCAGGCTAGTGACACATACGTTCGTTTGGGGAGAATAAAGGCGTTGTAGATAGTCCTCAGCTCTGGCGTGGGTGTCCCAAGTGACCTAAGTCGTCGTAGCATGTAGAGTCGGTACGAGGCTTCCTTGATTGTGTTGTTTACATGGACCTTCCAGTCCAGTTTGTGGTCTATGGTAAACCCAGGAGTTTGGTAGACTGCACTAACTTGGAGGATGGGCACCACAGGTGACTGCTGGAGCTTGCACTGGAGTGGTGGTATTGATGTGCATGACTACGGTTTTGGTGTGGTTGATGGTGACCTTGTTCTCCATAGTCCATGCCTGTAGCCTGTCCAGGGTGCCTTGTAGTGATGAGTAGTCTGGTGCAGTGTTGTCACTGTAACCCCACAGTGGAGTCATCCACGTACTTCCACCTGTGAGGTGTCCGATAGAGCGTCTTTGATCAGGATGAGGAAGCACAGTGGTCCCATCTTGGTCAGGAACACCGCAGGTGAGGTGTTGGAATGTGGAGACAGAACCCTGATACTTCACTGCCTGACGACGTCCACTCAAGAAGTCAGTGAACCATGAGACCAGGTTGGTGGGCAGCCCTAGTGCAATGGCCTTGTTGATAACAGTATAGTGATCAACAAGGTCAAAAGCCTTTCTGAAGTCAACAAGGGCAACGGCCAGTAATGTGTTACGTTTCTGCAGGTTTTTGTGCAGGAAATCCATGAAAACTAACTAAGCAGTGTGATGTAGAGGAGGTCTTCATATTGCCAAATTGTTGTGGATCAATTGACTTATAGATTGTAGCAAATGTCCACTCAAAAACAAAGTCTTCACATTGGGTGACAAAAGCGGTTTTCCATTCATTAGGGCATTTGCTTTGTCTGACGGGTGCATTAATAAGAGAACCAAGTGGGATGGCAAGTTCGACTGCAAACTCCTTGTATATTTTCATTGAGAGGTCACTTGGGGTCATGGAGCGTTTGGATTTAAATTTCAGGAGTTTGTTGGCGATTTCAAATGGTTGAACACTGGGAGGGAGGGAAGGTAAGTAAGCTGGGAGGAGAGTGAGATCAAGATTGGGTAGGGTATGACTTACGGTAACAAAGTGGTTATTAATTATCTCAGCTGCCTCCTCACTAGGTAAATGTGAGATGAAAGGAAGTGTGGGAGACTGACGGTTAAGACCACAGAGGGTTAGTTACAAGACCAGCAAGATTATTCTAAAACTAGGTCTTGCGCTTGTGAAACCTCACTTGGATTATGTGGTTCAGTTCTGGTGACCTTACTACTGAATGGATATCGAACCCCTAGAAAACATTCAGAGGAGGATGACAGACTCATCCGGGCATTAGGAACCTTGAGCATAGAGACAGATTAAATGGCACTCCCTCGAGTGACGTAGAGTGAGGAGCGATATTATCGAGGTGTATAAATGGAAGACAAGTCATATAACAAAGGTATTTATACTATCTAACCATCAACAAACTCGTAATAATGGTTTTAAATTAGAAAAATTTAGATTTAGGCGTGAGATAAATAAACACTGGTTTGAAATAGTGTAGTGGATGAGTGGAACAAGTTACAAGCTTCAATTGTAGGTTAGACAGAAATATTATGAGCGATAGGGGTTCGATGTAAACGGTGCTGCCTAGTTTGGGCCAATAGGTCCGCTGCAGTTAGTGTATTCATATGTTCTTAATCCGTCCCTGAACTATTCAGTCAGTTAAACAGTCACCCAGTCAATCAAAAAGTTAATCATTCAGTAAGACAACCAATCAGTCAGTTAGTCAGTAGAGAAATCCATAAGCCAGTTTATTAGACAGCCAGTTAGGTGCGTCATTCATAGAGCTGGCAACGACACTATTGTTCCTATTTGTATATTATTTAGAGATTTCATGACTTCATGCACGATTTCTTTCCCAGTCCGGAGTATCTTATTATCCTGCCACACACACAGTAATATTTGATCATGGTGGTGGGTGTGTGTGTGTGTGCGCTGAGTCGCCAAGTGTCGTGTCTTAAGTTATTTGTGTAATAAGGTACGTACAGAGAAGACCAGAGATGATTGCTGGTTCTGCTTGAGAGGAGGTCAGGTCATTTACCAGCGGGCACCCGACCTCGTTTCTTGTTCCTGGTATTGGGTCAGAAAAGGTCACTTACCAGTGGACACGTGACCTCATCTCGGTCTCTGGTGCTGAATTAAACAATGAGCACCTGACCTTGTTTCAGCACTCACCGGTATGTACGTGACCTAATTTTGGACTCTTGTGTTGGATTAAATATGGTCATTAAACAGCGGAAACCTGACCTTGTTTTACCGCCTTGTGTTGGGTCACAAGAAGCCATTCACCAGCTGAAACTTGGTTCTTCTCTCCTCCCTGTATTAAGTCAGAGGAGATCGATCCCTGCCAACACCGGTCCTCGTCTCGGCACCTGACGCTAGGCCGGCCAGACGGGGTGGGGTCACTCACCAGATTTTCATCTAGCCTGAGGGATGCTGTGGATTAACCTACTCTGTCCTGGTGCTAGGTTATATGACGTCACACAGCAGCGGACACTTGACTTCACCTCAGCCACCACTGTCCTGTGTCAGTAAGCGCGCGCGTGATCATACACACGTCGAGGCCACGTACCAGGCCGTGCCATCTGAGCAACCTTGTTAGAAAGCAGCAAGGCGAGTCTGTCAGGGAAGGGCAGAGGTAAGACACAGAGGGTGAGAGGGAGAGTAGGAAAGAAGGGAGGATCGGCAGTGAGGGTCAGAGAAACAGGGAGTGACAACGACTGAGGTTGGGGAATCGGGGAAAGAGGGAAGGATAAACAGGGAGTGAAGAATGAGGAAGAAAAGTGACGAAACCTAGACAGTTGTTGGGTCACCTGAAGAAGGTAGAAAGGTAGAAAATGAGAGGATAAAGGGGAAAGAGAGGATAGACTGAGGGAAGGAGAGAGAAACAAGTAGGGTAGGGAGAGAGGAAGGACACGGTAGTCAGGTCATTGTCATCTGGGATTGGCCGTGATATCTTCAAGTGAGGACTTGTAAATAAGAAAAAAAAATACTCAGTGTGCAACAGACAGACTCAACGTAAGAGTCACGTAAGTCAACACACGTCCGTCAGCCACATGGTACAGTACAGTACACCCAACATATTCACGGTGTGTTCTGACCTCAGTGTGTGCGGGGGATTTATATCTGTATAACTGTGATAAATGTGAGTCAGTTTCTCTCGTTGTTGTCATATTTAGAGACTCACCTCATCAGCATTGTAGAATAAAGATTATTTTGTTTAAAAATAAATTAATGAGATAATTAACTTTGTTACAGAAATATTAAAGTTTTTACGGTAAATATTTAACACTTGAAAAAAAAATCTTAACTTTTACATAATTAATATACTGTGCCATCAAAAGCTCTGCTGACTTTCTAAACTGAATTTAAAATTGTAAATAAATTATCAGTGGTCAACAGAGAAAAAAATATAGGATGCATCAGACTCTTGCTGAAGAGGGAAGTGGCAGACGACAGATATTAGCCAAATAGTAAGAACATAAGAAAATAAGGAGTCTGCAATAGGCCGGTTGGCCTGTGCATGGCAGCTCCTGTCGAGAGTTACTACCACTCTCTATCATCCATGAATCTATCTAGCCTCCTTTTGAAACTTTCCAGAGTTCCCGCACTTACTACAAAGTTGCTAAGCTTGTTCCACTCGTCCACCACCCTATTTGTGAACCAGTTTCTTCCTATCTCCTCCTAAACCTAAACTTATCCAACTTGAATCCGTTGCTCGAGTCCTATCCTGCTCGGATATTATAAGAACTTTATCTATATCCCTTTATTGATTCCTTTCACCCACTTAAATACTTCTATCATATCTCCCCGCACTCTTCGTCTTCTAGGAATTGCAAGTTAAGTTTCTTTAACCTATCCTGATATGGAAGGTTTCTAAGTCCCGGAATCATTTTTGTCATTCTTCGCTGCACCGACTCTAGTGAATTTATATCCATCCTATAATAAGGGCACAGAACTGAACCGCATAATCGAGGTGCGGCCTAACTAGCGCAAGATATAGTTGCAATAAGACCTCTGCACTCTTGCTACTTACACTTCTAGATATAAAACCCAATACTCTGTTTGCCTTATTTCGAACATTAACGCACTGTTTTCTAGGCCGTAGGTCCGGGCTTACAAGTACTCCTAGGTCTCTTTCACAAGTCGACTTCTCTAGGTTGATGTTGTTAAGGCTGTATACATTATAAGTATTTGTTCTTCCAATATTAAGTACGCTGCACTTGCTGGTGTTGAATTTCATTTGCCATTTTTCAGACCACCCCTGCAGTTTATTTAGTTCCTCCTGTAATGCATTTGCATCCTGCCCTGAATTAATTTGCCGCCCTATTTTGGTGTCATCCGCAAACTTGCTTATGTCACTGCTGATCCCAGTATCTAAATTGTTTATGTAGATTATGAACAAGAGTGGGCCTACCTAGTACTGACCCCTGGGGAACCCCACTGGTTACACGGCCCTACTCAGATTTAACACCATCTACGCTGACCCTCTGCGTTCTATCGGTGAGCCATGATTTTATCCAATTTAAAACTTTCCCTCGATACCATGAGCCTTAATTTTTCTCAGAAGCCTCTGATGCGGTACTCTGTCAAATGCTTTGCTAAAGTCTAAGTAAATAACATCGTAATTTTCGTCATTATCTACTACCTCGAAGACTCTCCTAAAAACGTTAGCAGATTTGTTAGACAAGATTTTACCTTTGTAAACCCATGTTGAGAGTCGTAGATTAATTTGCTTTTCTCTAGATGCGATCGGATGCTATCTGCTATAATTGATTCAAGAAATTTCCCCACACGTCAAACTGATCGGCTGGTAATTTGATGCTGATGCTCTGTCTCCTTTTTGAATATGGGTACTACATTCACCTGTTTCCACAACTCTGGCACAACTCAGTGTCTAATGATTTTGTAAATAAGTTTACGAGGGTCCGCTAATCTGTTCCCTACACTCTTTTTAAGACTCGAGAAAAATTTCATCTGGCCCTGGGAATTTTGTGTTCTTTAGTTTATTTATCTTCTTAAGAACATCCTCTTTTCTGATAGTGATATTCTTTAATTTCTTCTTCCTTTCCCTTAAATATCAGTTCTACCTCCGGAATTTCATCGCAAATTTCTTCTGTGAAAACTGATAAGTAAGCTGTTCAATGCTTTGCTTATTTCTTCACTGCCATTTATCAATTCTCCTCCTGACTTTAAAGGCCCAACTTTGTCCTTGACCTTTGTCCTATATACCTGGAAAAATCCTTGGGATTCGCCTTGGATTCTCTTGCTATTTTGATTTGATAGTCTCTCTTTGCTTTCCTTACACTTTTCTTAACATTCCTAGATAGTTCATTATACCTGTTTCTGAGCTGCTCCTCCTCCCTTTAATTTCTTATATATTCCTTTCTTTATTCCTATGTCATGTTTAAGTTTTCTGGTCATCCACCTTGGCTCATTCTTATTTGACCTAATTTTTCTGTGTGGTATATTTTGTTCTTGTGCTTTATGTAGTATACTAGTGAATATATTATTGTCATGATCAATTGTTGTGTCATCTATGACCTCACCCCTTCCTACTGGGAACTGACGTGACTGTTCCCAGGTGACCTCACCTGATAATCCGCCAACCGAAAGTTTGGGACTCTGACCATATTGTCGTTGTTTTTCGTTACCCACCACCTACCACCTATTACCCACCACCTACCCTACCACCTATTTACCCACCACCTACCCTACCACCTATTACCCACCACCTACCCTACCACCTATTACCCACAACCTACCACTAACCCACCACCTACCCTACCATCTATTACCCACCACCTACCCTACCACCTATTACAGGGAGGTCCGGAGCTAATGTGGATTGTTGCTTTGCTACGTTAAGATTTAATCATCAATATTACTCACCACCCTTTGAGATGTATTAATGTTTTTTTTTGTATCTCAATAAACGTATCAATCAATTGTAACCACGCTGCCACTTCCCAGCACCAAGCTGCACTGTACATCCAATACAATATGTTTACAGAGAGCATGTAGTGGCTCCTCTCCCCTACAACTCCCATCTGAGCTCCGGCCGCGCGCCTACCAGCCAATCAGCGTACAGCATGAACATGAGCATGAAATGCTAGTGACAGGGGGGAAGGAGGTTCAGGGGAAGAATAAAGGGAGGATTGAAGTGAACTTTAGGAGGAGAGAATAGGTGCAGTGGCTAAACACCGCTTGCGTGAGGGAGTATAAGTTGGAGGCAGCAGCAACTCGCCCGGACGCGGCTAGGAGGCGGCAGGACAGAGTCAGGCTAGCGTCAGGTGCGTGTTGGGTTGGGCCTTGGAATCTCAGTGCTTGGTCGGCTAGATTGTGTGTGTTGTTTTCTTGTGTGGAGGAAATGTCTTGGTCTTCTGTCTTGGTATTCTTCTTAGCTTGATGTAGATTTTCTTCTAACTCTCCTCCTCTTCTTGCTCTCTTGAAGTGTCCATTCATTCGTGTTTGGGTCTTGTTGTTCGTCTTCCTCGAGTCTTATGTCCTCATAGGTGTGGAAGAAGTCGGAGACGGTGAGGTTGACCACGTGGGCTTCAGCTCCACGGGCCTCGTGGTGTTCTTGGTTCTGCGTGGTGGGTGTCTTTTCTTGAGTTTTCTTTACTTGGTTTTTCTTTTCTGCTGGTTTTTTCTTGTCTTGGGAGCGTACAGCAAGGAGGGCCACTTTGTAGCTCAGTTTCTTGTCGAGTCGGGCCTTGGCTATCCTGCATTCCTCCTTCCATTTCGGGCAGGTCCGATCGGCGGAGGAATGTGGGCCGCCACAGGCAGCGCATTTTTTTACTGTGTTGGGGCAGACCGTATAGCGGTGTCCAGGGCTGCCGCACAGGGAGCAGGTGTCCTCCTGCGCCTCACACTTGTTGACAGTGTGTCCGTAGTGCTGGCACTTGTAACAGCGTTTTGGTCTGCAGATAGCTAAGCTAGAAGTCATCCAAAACAATGCTCTCAGGACCATGCTCGGAGCACCCATGTGGACCAGAATTTGCAATCTGCAAATGGAAACCGAACTACCACCCCTGGCAGTACGAGTCAAGCAGGTGACAGCCGGTCTCCTCGCCAAAATCTGTAGAGCAGACAAGCCCACAGTTGCCAAGATTCGAATCAGTGCCTCCCTCCACCTCGACCACAGAGTGCGAGGGGCCACCTGGTCGCACGAGGCAAGCGAGGTCATCCGACACCTGCAAGCAGAAACACTCGTCAAGAACAACCAAGACACACGAGACAATGGTTACGCTGTTCCTCCACCATGGAGCCCTCCACCAGCCACACTCAAATTTACCGACCTAGGCGATAGTAAAGCCAACCTCCAGAAGGAGGACCTCAAAAAAATAACTCTCGAAGCCATAGCCACCGAGACACCGGCTGATGCAGCATCATACTTCACAGACGGCTCGGTGGACCCAAAACATCATAGATCCGGAGCGGCCTTCTACACCCAAGGTCAGACCCTCCAATGGAGACTTTCCAATGACTGCTCCACCCTACAAACAGAACTGGTAGCAATCTCAAAGGCCCTACAACACGCTGCAACACAACACAACAAGTCCGTCATAATTCACACGGACTCGAAATCGGCCATGCAGGCGCTGCAACACAGTCAACCAAGAGACAACGTCCACATCATCACCTCGATCCTCGCACAGCTACAGGAATTCCAAAGCCAAAACCGACCAGTCGTCTTACACTGGATTCCCAGTCATGTAGGGATCGGAGGAAACGACGTGGCAGACGAAGCAGCCAAGGCAGCTACACGTTCTAGTAGCGTACACATCCAAGTTCCAGCAAGTGTGCAACAGATCAAGAATCACCTCAGAAAGACTACCAAGCTCCACATCAAAAAGAGCTTCCTTCATGCACTCAACGCCGGTTCCCAATCAGCCAAATGGTACCTGGCGGCCACAAAAGGGGAACCACCTTTCGCTGACAAGAAAACACCAAGACAAACCCAAGTCAGCCTTCATCGACTACGACTAGGGTACAAGTGCTCCTGGCAGATGATCGGAAATGACGTCATGGAATGCACCTACTGTCAGGAGCCAGCAGCCAACCCACTTGAACACTATCTCCTCGATTGCGAGGTCACACAAAGCCTCCGAAACAGAACTCAAATCTCCCAAGAAACACACACAACACCAGCGGCCACTCTAACCCGAAAGGCCCATACAGACCACATTCACCACCTACTCCGGGTCATCACACGATACCCACCACCCAGATAGCTTAGAAAGCATCCTCTCCCAGCAAGTGCGGACCCCAGTTCGGGGGGCGCGCCACTCCGAAGCTGACCACGTCCAAGAGTGGGGGCTGGTGGTAAGCGTCCACTGATCGGGGGTCCGCTCACACTTGCAACCTGCAGTATCCCTCCAATCTGCAGGAGGGACCACCTCCAATCCCAATCCGGTCTGGCTGCTCCTGGAGCTCCAGCCGGAACCACCAAACGGGCCGCCTATAGGCAAAGGCCCGTGTCGGACTACGGTCCGACAATCTCAACAACAACAACAACAACAACGCCAGGGAGACTTCTTGACGCCAATAAGATAAAAGATGAGAGTTTTCTACTAGTTACACAAGGACCGAGTAGACCTCTCCAACTAACACAATAACAAACAACCCCTTGCTAACTAGCTTAGCCTCCTGCCCCCTGTTCCCTTGAGCTCAGGCAACCTCTTAGTGCGGCCTTCACCACAGCCAATCAAATCGTCTCTGCTAGGTGGATAGCCCACCTGCTCTTATTCTCTACTACTTTACTTCCCGTTTCATAACTTTCCTTCTACCTTACCTCTTCCCTCCCTTCCCATGGCAAACCATTGCCATTTTATCTCCATTATCATCATCATCATCGGGAGACCATTCTACACTCGGCTACCGGACCAGCAGCATCTCTCACAGCTCCACACCACCCAGCTTCCTCAGAAACCTCCTCGCCCTACGGGACCTCTGAGCAAGTTTCTCCTCACCTAGTCACTCCTAAGCACTGCGCTGTACAACAATATATATATATATATATATATATATATATATATATATATATATATATATATATATATATATATATATATATATATATATATATATATATATATATATAAAGCGCATTGTGAGTTTCTATCCTACCTCATTCCTGAGTGTGAGATATCTACATGTACGTACGTTTGTGTGCCCATAATAAGAGAATTGATAACTGGCCACATACAGTACGCTACAAGCACATTGTGAGTTTCCTTTCTCCATCCCATCCTGAGTGTGAACTAACATTACCGTACCCCACAGACAATTCAACAAAAATCCCACAAAATAAACGTGTCCATTATAAAACTTGACGTAAACCAATACACATTAATCATAAACCTAAAAAAACACCAATTAAAACAGAGAGATTATGTTGTCGCTGACCCACACACACCTGTTTATAATTTATTTACGGTGGAGACGTTGGGTGAGCCTTACCTGGTGTACGGTGTAAGCGGCACCAGCACGCTACCACGACGGTGATTTGGCCCAAGTCACACGGCATGGGTGAGCTGCAGTAGGTGTCTTTGATTTCTGTCCAGACTCTATACTAACAATAATGGTAAAGGTTTGGTTTGGTTAGACTAATTAAAAATAGCTTTAGTTTAGGGTAAGTTAGGTCTGGTTTAGTTTAGAATAATGTATTTTAAACTAAACCAGACTTCAAGTTAGTTTTAGTTCAGATTAAGTTAGGTTGGATTAGGTTATTAAACTCTAGATCCGGGGCAGTAACCTCGACCAAAATGAGTCTATATACCTAGTCCAACAGACACACGTATGTCATCACATGACAAACTGTATTTTCCCTGTAAGCGGGTACTACTAGGTAAGGTAAACTCGGGTAATTTATCAGAGTTCAGGAAACGATGGCAATTAAGAGATAAAAATATGTTAGTAAATAAATGAAGGATGGTCAGAAGCAAGAAAAACGCAAACACAATGAATATCTGGATGGTAAAATATGAACGCATTCCAGGCCGAAAAAGCCGTTAAGTCTTGGATACTTTCGAGTTTGACAGGAACTGTTCAGGAGATTAATGACTTTCTTAAATAGACAACTGACACTAACTAAACTATAAACATCGGATTCCTTGAGGTTTGGGCGACAAAATAATATAACTTCAGTAGCGATCGGAAATTCAGGATACTCCCACGAACGACATAAAATGTGCCACTCTAGCTGGCAAACTCGACACTCACTTACTTGACAAGTTTTACTAACAATGAGGACAGTTGAAGCTTTCAACACCACTCACAATAGATCTTGAATGTTCCAACTGTAAACAGACCTATATCTAGGTTGCCTCACTAATTACAACCACAGTTGCAATTTCAAATTATGTCATTACTAAGGAATAATGAAGTCTCGGGTACATTCAAGATTGAGAGAAAACGGAGGACTCAGGCGTCCTGAAGCGATGAGAAAACGGATTCTTCAGATGGGGAACTTCAATAAGAAAGCATAGCTACATCTTTTGTGGGCTATTGAGCGAAATATGAATCGTCTGATTTTACGTTAACTGATGTGTATGACCGTGGTCATTACACAGCTGACGGAGGAAACATGACGGATTTTACTCGTAGCAACGGATTTAAGTATGATACGTTTGTTTAGGAGGGAGATAGGAAGGAACTGGTTCACAAATAGGGTGGTAGACGAGTGGAACAAGCTTGTAGTGGATTTCTTCCCTACAAACGCTGTTTGTCGCTGAGTAGCCGACCCCTCCAATTCCCCAGTGTATGCCTCGTGGTCCAGGTCAACCAGCGCCGCCATACATCACGGAGCGGGGGTCAACTACTAAGCCACGCCTACCCCGGCTATTTAAGACCTGACCTCGTGGTGACCTGCCTCGACTGCTGGACCCGGAGCTGCGAAGACCTGCCTCTTTTGCTGCATGTTTGAGCAGTCTGCAACTTTGTTGTGATAAGACACTCAATCCTAGTGATTGTACTTACTCAACATAGTGACGGTGTAATTACCATCACAGATTGTACGGAAAATTCCAATTTTTGGAAAAAACAAATATTTGGGCTCCCCAAATTTTGACTACTACCCGTGCGTCTACGTCCTGGATTGGCCAATCAGTGGTGCCCCACGGTGGCGTGATACATGCACGTTTACTGCGGTGCTCTGATTGGCTAACCGAACGTGGCGTGGTAGGTAGGCTGTTTCTACTCTCTAAGTCCTCTTCTTTCCTTTTTTCATCCCCCTCATGCACTCCGTTCTTTGAACGGGAGGTGGGACTTAGCGATACGGTCGATCCGGCAAGGGAACCTGTGATAGTGCAGGGCACCCCTTGTCCAGGGGTCACCGGTAGATGGCAACTTTCTTAGACATAACTATAGTCACAGGTAACCTGGGTGCAGAACCCTACGAGCCCGACGCCCGTCCAAGAGGGGGGGGCGGGGTCACTGCTCCCAGGCAGGAGCCCTGTGTTATAGGTAGGATTAGATGTAATCAAGAAGATGATAACAAGCATTAGAATAAAACATAGAGATAAGGGACACTCTATTGGAAGGGGAAAAGTGGCAGAAATCACTTACAACAAACTGCAAGTCCCACTAACAAGAATATTCAGCACCAATGAAGGTTTTAAAGTAATCTGTAAAGATGACTTTGATTCAGATAAAATCCTTTCAAAAGAAGCAAGAGATATATTTTACAATGAAGGCCTTATTGTTGTCATGCCACCAGAACAAAAAGCAAAAAGATCAGTTTTTGTTCGTCAAGTCGACCAAGAGATCGGGAGGAAGACATCGGAAGGCCTGAAAGATGAACTGGAACGCCAAAATAGGTGGATGAAGATCGAAGAAGTCATTAAGATAAAGGACTATACTCATGTTTTTAAGATTACTTTTGAAGAAGTGTCAATGGCTGAGAAAGTTTTACAACAGGGCTTTCTAATATTCAACATGTCAGTCACACCACATCAAATAAAGAAGGAGACATTCATCAGTCTGCAAACTTGCTTCTCCTGCTACAAATATGAAGAACACACAACGAGAGACTGTCCGGAAAAAGAAAAAAAGTACTGCTCAGATTGTGCAGGCGACGACCATACCTAAACTGAATGTAAGAACACATGTTGGCTGTCTCAACTGTAAGAGAAACGGGAATGTATACATAGGACACAGGACGTTAGCAATGGCATGCCCAATAAAAAAACACATGATAAAGTACAAGGAACAAGAAACAAGGAACAAGACAAGAAGGATACGACATACGTCGAAATAGCAAAGAGAGCGGTCCAAGAGGCTCATAGACCAGAGTCCACCATATTAAACCTAAGTGAGCCAATACATGATAAGGTAATGATTAGTATGATCCATGCACATTTGCACAATATCATTGCACCCGGATCATACAATGAGGAATTAAGGAAAATGTTTAAATTGAATAGCCTACCAGAGATGATATTTCCAGAGAATCCAAAATCCGAAAAAACTATTTCAGGCAACATATGCAAGCGAACTGAGAGAAAGACTACATCTAGACGAACAAAGGTTTGAGCAAGGAGCAACAGCTGATACACAAGGAACACAAGCGACTGATAGAGATCCCAGACAAATGACTAGAAGTGACAAAGAGAAGATAGAAATAACAAAAGGACAGACTATAAGACAAAGGAGTAGGAGGAGAGAAGATAAGATGGAAACTGATCACAATATACAACCTGAATCTGCTGAAGAAATTGGATTTAAAGTTATCACTACAACAAAACATGGAATCCCAACATCGAGACCAACAGGAGGGACAATAGTAAAAAACTGTGAAGGAGGGATATACAAGTGGACATATCAAGAAAAATCCCTAAGTGAAGATTATGTCTGGTCACTAATTACTACGGACAAACTAAAGATTACGACCAAAGACTTTAAAATAGTAGACCCGTCAGAGTTTAGAAGAGTCAGAAGCGGGAAACAGGATGATAGATCTCCACTTCAACAGTCACAATCCAAGTATAAGAAATAATGGACAATAGACAAACAGTAAGAACTTTAAGAATAATACAACATAACGTAAGAAACTGGAAGACCGAGAGAATTAACCTAAGTAATATATATCAAGAAATTGACCCTGACATTATACTAATAAACAGTCACGGCGAGACAGAAAACAACAACATAAAACTCTTTAACTATTATGTAAACCAAAGAAATAAATCGGGCGAGAAAAATGACGGAGTAGCGATAGCGGTTAAAAGAAACTTAAAATTTAAACTAATTGATGACTTCCAGGATGAATTTCTAGCAATAAAAATAAATACAACTCAAGGAGACGTAATTATTGCTACTACTTATCTCCCACCGAGACGACCCTACTTACCTATAGAAGACCTATTAAAATTGGCTAACAATAGTCATCCGATGTACATCTTAGGAGACTTTAACACCAGACATAGGATTTTTGACAATACAAATAATAACGTCGTGGGAAACGCCCTTAATCAATTAACAAATTTAGGGAAAATCAATCATCTGGGTCCTAACTTTCCAACCTGGAGAAATCACAATACACAATCGACACCAGACAAAATTTTTACCAACAACAAAGCCTTTTTCAATTACCATATAATACAGGGACCTCTTACAGGCAGTGACCATCTGCCAATTATACTAACACTGTCAACAAGCCCCATACAGATACCAATAAAAAAGAGACTGAAAATGAGTAAAACAGACTGGGACAGCTTCAAAGACGACTTAAGTAATCACCACTCGATTAACCTACAAGGGAAAACAACAGAAGATATAGACTCAGAAATGGACAAACTGCACTCAGCAATAAAAACATCTATAACCAAACACACTCCTACTTCACACTTTAGAACATTACCCAACAACAGACTACCAGAAGAAGTTAAATTAATCCAGACCTATTACAATGAAATAAACAGGTATATGGAAAGACACGGCAGTAACAGATGGCTATATACGACACAGATAGCACTACAGATAAAATTAAGAGACGCATGTAAGGAAGCAAACAATAAAAAATGGAATGATATTATAATGGCGGCTGACATGACTAAAGACAAAAAAACATTTTGGACTTCCATAAACATAAGATGATGGGGAGCTGTAAACCAAAAATACCATACATTAAGACCAAATGGAACAAATTGCACGAGAGAAAATGAACAGAGTCAGCATTCAAAGTAAGGTAAAAGTTTTTAAAATATCAGATGGGGAAAATGAATTTTGATGGTGAACACAGAAAGAAATGGGAAGAACAAATACATAGAATCAACCCAAGGCAATATATAGACTATAACTTATTACCTAATAATCAAATAATAACCATGGGAGAAATGATGCACTGTCTGAGGAAATTTAAGGAAAAAGCCCCTGGGCTCACAGGTATTACACGAAATATGATCATGAATCTACCTGAAAACATTTTAAATACACTATTAAACATTTATAACGCATGCTTAATAACTGGTTACTTTCCAGACAAACTAAAATATGCTAAAATGATATTTATTCCTAAGGAGGGTAAGGACAATAAGGAAATATTAAACTACAGGCCAATATCTTTATTAGAAATTACCGGGAAACTATTGGAAAAAATATTAAATTCAAGACTTATAGCCTTTTTAACACAACATGGGAAACTAACAACAGACAACATGGATTTATGCCCAATAGAAATACCCTAACTGCAATAGCTACAATAACGGAAATAATTGCAATAGAAAAAAGCAAGGGTAACCAGATCAATATAATTTTAAGGGATGTTTCTAAGGCTTTTGATAAAGTTTGGCATTTAGGCTTGAAATATAAAATATTAAAACTGGGACTTAACGAATACTTGATAAGAATATTGTGTAACTATTTAGATGATAGGAGAGCACAAATTCAAATTGGAAACTTTTAGGAACTATGTTTAATCTTGAGAGTGGAGTACCTCAAGGAGGATGCCTTTCTCCAACACTATATACAATTTATACTTCAGACACCTCAACCTACCCCCTTGCTTGAATGTAATGTTTGCTGATGATGTACTCAAGTATCATACCCAGGAAAATCAGCAATTTATGGCACTCCTACGGTGAGAGCGATAAAAAACAAAATGATTTTTGAGAAAAAATGGAAAATCAGGACAAATAAAAACAAATTCAAGATAATACCAATAGCCAAGATCAAAACAAGTCCAGTAATAGTCGACCAGGAACTATACCCATACGACACTGAAGGCAGGATGCTTGGACTAAAACTAACAAAAAGAGGATATATAACATACTTAAAAGATAAAGAACGACAGGCAAGAATAAGATTATCAAAATAAAACGCTTTAAGAACCTTAGCATTAATAACAAAAGAAAGATTTATATTGCCCTTGTTAAATCAATTATGGACTACCCACCCATCCCATTGAACACCCTTAGTAAAACGTGCATTAAAAGGTTACAAACAGTACAAAATATAGCCCTCAGATTTATATATAACATAAAATATACAGACCACATCAGTAATGAACAGCTACACAAGAGAGCAAACCTCTTAGCAATCAATGTAGATGTACACAACAAAGCTGTAAATATTTGGAAAAAAGTGACTGAACTTAACACAGAAACATATCAAAACTGGATAAATAATATAGACAACGAAGGATTCCAAGAACACAGTTGGTTTAAATCAGCCAGGAAGAAAGTAATTGAACCATCTCCTGCCCCAATATACATATAAAACATTAATAGAGAGAATAAAAGATGAGAGTGACCTACCAGCTCCACAAGAACCTGGTAGGCCTCTCCATACAATGTACCTTTAGACTAACATAACTAATATTTAACATTTAACATTTAACATTTAACATTGAACTAACATCTTAGTAAGAGAAAAAAAAAAAAAAAAAAAAATGTGACTACCCTCCCAGCTACACAGGACCTGGGCGGGCTCACTAACTCAAAAAAAAAAAAAAAAAAAATGTAATAATATTAATAATAATAATGTGATTACCCTCCCAGCTATATCAGCCAGGAAGAAGTAGTGAACCACCTCCTGCCTCAACATACATTTCTACATAAAACATTACTAGAGGAATAAAAGATGAGAGTGGCCAACCAGCTCCACTAAGAACCTGGCAGGCCTCTCCGTACAGTGTGCGCTGGGCTAACACAACTAACACTTAACACCTCAAAAAAAAAAAAAAAAAAAAAAAATGTGACTACTACCCTCCCAGTTACACAAGGACCTGGGCGGGCTCACTGCTCAACAATAACAAATAATATTACAGCAGCATTATATAAATAAATAATATTAATACAAAAGGTCTGACGACCCAAGGGGGTGAACAAAGACATAAAACACAATAAGAAAGATGAAGCGATCTGGTTGAGCCCAGATTCTTTCTACTCCTACTGTATTCAGTTTCACCTTTTCCTTCAACTCCTAATAATCTTCTTTCACCTCTTAAACAAGACTTGTGTCAATGACCTGCACTCTTTCTACCGACACCAACCAGCTAGCAACGCTATTCCTCTGCCGCTGCAATATTCCTCTCCCGCTGGCGAGCATGGCGACCCACAAGCTGTCCTTCTCTACAAGCGTCCTCACCAGCCAGCTCTCTCTACATCACCTTGTAACCATGCTGCCTTCCCAGCACCAAGCATTGTACATCAATACAACATGTATATAGAGAGCACGTTGAGGTTTCCTTTCTATCCCATACTGAGTGTGAACCAAACAAACATCCCCTGACCAATAAGAAAGATGAAGCGATCTGGTTGAGCCCAGATTCTTTCTACTCCTACTGTATTTCAGTTTCACCACTTTTCCTTCAACTCCTAATAATCTTCTTTCACCTCTTAACTAAAGACTTCGTATCGTATCGACCTGCCTCTTTCTACCGACACCAACCAGCTAGCAACATCTATTCCTCTGCCGCTGCCTGGCGGCCCTCTCTCCCGCTGGCGAGCATGGCGACCCACAAGCTGTCCTTCTCTGAGCGTCCTCACCAACCAGCTCTCTCTACATCACGCTTGTAACCATGCTGCCTTCCCAGCACCAAGCTGCATTGTACATCCAATACAACATGTATATAGAGAGCACGTTGTGAGTTTCCTTTCTCCATCCCATCCTGAGTGTGAACCAAACAATCTGAACCCCACAAGCTTAGCAACTTTGTTATAAGTGCTGGAACCTGGAGAGTTTTAAAAGGAGGCTAGATAGATTCATGGATGATAGAGAGTGGTAGTAACTATCGACATGAGCTGCCATGCACAGGCCAACCGGCCAATTGCAGACTCCTAATGTTCTTATGCTCTTGGCGGTGGGTTATGTGTATATCTTCGTCAGCCTGTGCCCTACCAGCTGAGTATTTCACCCCTGCTCTGTGTGTGTGAAGACGTGTATAGAGTGTATGAGTTACTCTACCCTTACACACAATATAAACGTCACAAAAACTGTCTCGTTACCAACACTGAATTCCTGACATGAACCCTTAACATTATTACTAGTTAACCGTAATAAGAAAACACGCAATTAACATCAGTACAAGATGACGTCATGTAAAATCCGCTAATTTGAACGCAGGATGGCAGTGACGTGCTTCCCTTTTTATGCAGTTATTGTAATTCTTAACGCCGGTGATCTATAGCCATAACGCCGTCACCGTTTAATTAATTAGCATCGAATACACTTGTAAAGTTGTGATAAATACAGAAAAAATGTGTCCTCAAAAAACAAGTCAAAATAAAACTGCGTATCAACAGTCATTAGTGTTTTGTGTGTGTGTGTGATCTCCTTATACGCAGTGACGGGTTAAGACTTTCGTAGGCCTTAGGCACCTCCAAGATATGGGGCCCCATTTGACAGCATATTCACTAATAACACAAGCTAGTACCTAATTATAAAATGTGATGTCGAAAGAATAAGATTCAGTGATGTTTGCCATGAATTGAGTAAAAGAAAATGGGTTAGATCAGCTGTTCTTGTACAGTACAGAAATAGTTTTGTTTACAAGATTGATTTGATTTTGCCGCTTGCAGCGGCTACTTTATTGTGCACCCCACACTCATCCTGTGAGCGGTAGCGCAAAAGGATTACAGAGTAGGGTTTACAAAGGGTCATAATAATTAACCCCCGTTGTCAGGATATTATGGCACTGAAAGTTACACAGTATTTCATTTGCATTATTTGTTTAGTTCTATACATAAAGGGTAACTTATTCACAAATGCGTGAGAACAGGCGTGTGAGGCAGTATGTCTGGCCTCACACTTTGTTATTCACATTTACGTGGGAGGTTGTAGTGGACGTCTCCCCTACAACTGCGTATCGCATTCCGACGTGCTGCCGTCTCCTAGCAACCAAGTGAGAGCTGACGCCAGATGGTACGGTTGCTTAGCAACGAAACTAGTCGCCGGCGACTTTCTGGGTTTTCCCAACATGATTCATAGAGGACTGGCGGCTGCTGCTGGGTATATAAGCTCTGTCTCTCCATTGAGATTCATTCTGCCCATCTTCCTGAACAAGCAACACCTCCTCCAGCAAGCTCCACGCTGTTAGCATTCATTCAACCAGGAGGCCAGCAACAGGCAACATCTTCTCTAACGAAGCTCCTGCACATCTACCTCCTTCAACACGCTACTCACCGAATGTCTTCTACTGAGCAACTCCTCACCACACGGCACCTCCAGCACCAGACTGTCTATCATATAACTTATATTATATAAGAAAACCACATTAGAGTTTCCTTCCATCCTGAGTGCTAGACAACATTAATATCTCGATACCCCTACAATGGTGACTCCCGGAGATAAGCACTCACACAGGATGGAGGACGGACGGATCTCTCTGCCGACTTTCAACCACAACGTCGAGGACTGGCTAGACCATGTGGAAGCAGCCCTCGCCGGCTCACGAGCGACCGATGAGCAAAAGTATTGCGCCCTGCTCTGTGCCTTGTCCACTAGGGTGTATCATACGGAGGCGAATTTTTTTTTTTTGAGTTTGAAAAATCGGCCCATGGTATTAATGATGTAGTTCTATGTGCAGAATCATGTGATATCTTCAGATTTGAAAAGTTTTTATTTTTTGCTAGGTAAATTTTAACTTGAAATCTTATGAAAATTCAGTATTCCCACCCTTTTACCAACACCACTAAATAGCTTATTTAAAGTAAAGTAAATGTATCAGGTTAATTTATTAGGATGAAAATGATCCAGAATAGTGAAACGAATGATCTTGACACATTTATTAAATTTAATATTCCTTTAGAAAACAAAATCATCAAATACAAAAACCGGTTTTACTACTCGACCCGGTGTTGCTGCACACCATAGAGAACATGTCTTTCTTGCTTCTGTTTCTACTCATCACCTCCCTACTGACCACCTGAGCTCGGATGTAGCCTTCCCTCCTCTCCTGGCTGTACACGTGACTGCTGGCCTCGCTCACTTGCTGTACACAACGCTCTATACTCTGGGTGTGCGAGGGCCAGGCAGGGACATGCATGGGGTTGTCCAGGAAAGCTCTGACTTGAACATTGGTGAGGCTGCAGGTAAGGGGCTCACTGCCAGCCTGGATGTTATCCAGATCTATGAGATCAGTGAGGGTCTTGGCACCTGATTGACTTCAGGAGTCTTCCTGACCCTGAAGGAATCGTCACCAACTGATTCGTCATGCCCAGATCCTCTCATAAGTCTCATATCCAAGATCTTTTTGACTGCCACTCTTCTCTCCTCCTCATCCTTACTGCAGAGCATTGTCTGCAGAACTGCCTCGGGATGAGCATACCAGGAAGATCTCCTCACAGTCTGCTCCACAATCTGAACAACCTTCCTTGGCTGACTCCTCAGGAGCTCAAGCTGGAAGAGAACATGCCTCGGACCTTCGGAGAACGATGACTTGACCTTGGTGTTGAACCAATTTGGCAAGTAGACACTCACGATGAATTGGACAATAAGTCTCAGGTTGTGAAGCTGGTTCCTTTCAGTTTATGATGAGCGACCCAAATTCTGCAGAACCTGAGAGCCGTTGTGAGCCACCTAGAATGTGAGACTGGACCTATCTGCAGGTAAGCAAGTCTATCAGGCATGACCCCAGTTTTGATGGCACTGCAAATCATGTAACCATAGTACTGGTCAGTACTCAGGTCGTCAATGACAGTATTTGCAAGCTCAACGAGTGGAGGGCCAACTGTGATTTTTTCAAAGCTCGTATTTATTTCTAACTCAGTGGCAGAGTCCAGCATCTTGCCAAGAGGACCAGACCATCTGTTGTTTGAAAGAGTCTTGCCATCAAGCTCCTGGATCAGATGTCTGAGTGGCAACTCGTTGGTGTGGAGGTCACAAACAATCCAGACCAGCTTCCTCCCAATCTTCCGCCCTATCCACTGTATGACCCCCCTTGCCACCCTGTGTTCGTGTTGGTGCTGTCCCCTCCAATGGCCTGCAGGGTCTGGTCTACGTTCCTCTCTCTGAGCCAGTCCACAATGTTATCTGCCACTATCTCAGCTGGTTTCCTGATGTCATCTTTCTCTGGAGTGAAATGCCACAAATACTTCCCTCCTGGTTCACTGCAGCAGGAGTAGTGTTCCTCCTTCACCATGGCAGGGAACAACTTGTCAGAATCTCCAACTTTCAGAACACTTTAGTGTCATCCCTTCTCCCATCAAAGAACAAACAATTGATTCCATTTTCTCTTATCCCTTATCAAACTCCTCTTCTAGGTTACTGACAAGTTTCTCCTGAGCTCTCCTTACTTTGTTATGATCTATCACCAGGTGAACATCATCAGGTGTTATCAAACCACCGTCAATCCAGGCAGCTGTTGCTATCTCTGCAGTTTCTCTGAGACCAGTGTGGTGTCGCATGCTGGCCAGAGCTATGCTCGGGATATCTTTCCTATTTCGAATCTTATGCCTGGAAGGTTTGGGATCATTATTTTCTGGGTTAGGGACAAAGTCACCATTCTCCTGGTCAGCACTCGGATCAGCCATGGGGAAGTCATTAAACTCTGAATCAGCTTGACTCCAATCATCGGCCTTTTTACCTCACCCTGGGCCTTCTCAAGTCTCTTTTCCTCGGCAACTCTTCTCCTCTTCTGTCTCTGTGGCAGCCTCCTGTCTCTTGGACTCCGGAATATCTTGGCTAGAAATCATGAGAGCCCCTATACTAGTCTTCTCTCTCTGTGCTTTGACAAATGCCAGTTCGATCACAGGAATCTTCAGTTCACGCTTGCAAATACAGGAGATGTGGGCCTCGGATTTACAGTCACGATCGCATCCAAACTCAGGACAGAGAACAATTGGGCACTTGCAAGTAATTATGTCAAATAACTGGTCCAGTTGTAAAGCTGTCATAACTGCAAGTTTTCCTCTCCCAAGAGAGATATCTCTTGCCTTTTCCCAACTGGCTAGCAGTCTCTCACTAATCTTCTTCTGACTTGTTATGACTGGAGGCTTGACTGAGCGTTAGCCAGAGTGTACTGTGCCAAGACAGCTTTGGTCATATCACTGGCAATGTCTTTGTTTGTGTAAGTTCTTTGGTTCTTTTCACTGATTTGCCTGATTAAAAACACCGTATCTCAAAGCATCTCTCAATGTAGGCAACTCCGACTTCAGGAGCTCTCTCCCAGACCCAAGATAGTGACTGAGATGGCTGGATTTTTGGTTCCTCGTCCTGACACAAGCAGCCATCGCAAATATTATCAACTTATAAATGCATCAGAATCTGAAACAGAAAAAAATATTGTTAGTTGGGTTGTTAAAGAATGAAGTCAGAAAGCAATGTTCACTATTTAATTGTAATGCACTAATGCAGCTGTACGTTAGATTTTCGATAAATTTCACGCTAAAATTTACCTAGTAAAAGGTTGCAAAATATTGAAACTGAAATTATTTTCTGTTTATATACACTAAAATCTACCAAAAAAGGATGGGCCATTAGTTTTAGCTGATTTTCCCTCCTATGACACACCCTATTAGTGTAGTATTTCAGTGATGATGTTAGTGTAGTGTTGTAGTGATGATGTTAGTGTAGTGTTGTAGTGATGTTAGTGTTGTCTTATTGTGAAGAAGTTAGTTTAGTGTTATAGTGATGATTAAAGAACAGAAATAAACACTAGCCCTCAAAGAAGCACGCTTATGAAAACACGTACACACACACACACACACACACACATGCACACACACGCACGTACACATGCACACACACGCACACATGCACTCACACACACACACACTCACACACACATACACATGCACACACACACACACACACACACACACACATCCTTGACCACCGAAGGGTCAAGACGTACCTGGCGCTCCTCTCGGAGCAGCCAGGTCAACTGTTAAGTTGGCCCATACCAACTCCCTCCCCTGAACCCTCCTCCCCACCGGAATATCAACAAGTTCACGCCAGAAGTTACTATTTCATTTGGGAAAGGAATGGAACCAGTGTTAAACAGAGGTGAACAGTGGTGAACAGTGCTTAAGTCAGTGAGAACAACTCAACAGTAACAGTCGCACCCAAGTTAACCTTCACACAGTGAGGTCCCAGGTACCCAGTGATAATGGCCCGTGAGACCCAACAACTAGCGATGTGTTAATCCGTCTACGATAGGAAGGCCTGGGACCACACCTCACTCATATAACACCGTCTGTGAGGGAATTACTACACCACGTGAGGCCCCGCATAACAACATCTGTGAGGGAATTACTACACCACGTGAGGCCCCTCATAACACCATCTGTGAGGGAACTACTACACCACGTGAGGCCCCTCATAACACCATCTGTGAGGGAATTACTACACCACGTGAGGCCCCGTATAACACCACCTGTGAGGAATTACTACAACACGTGAGGCCCCTCATAACACCATCTGTGAGGGAACTACTACACCACGTGAGGCCCCGCATAACACCATCTGTGAGGGAATTACTACACCACGTGAGGCCCCGCATAACACCATCTGTGAGGGAATTACTACACCACGTGAGGCCCCGCATAACACCATCTGTGAATTACTACACCACGTGAGGCCCCTCATAACACCATCTATTACTACACCACGTGAGGCCCCGCATAACACCATCTGTGAGGGATTACTACACCACGTGAGGCCCCTCATAACACCACCTGTGAGGGAATTACTACACCACGTGAGGCCCCTCATAACACCATCTGTGAGGGAACTACTACACCACGTGAGGTCCCTCCTAACACCATCTGGGAGGGAGTTACTACACTACGTGTTTGCTGTTCAACACCTACAATAATCTGTATGTTCACTGTGTGTTCCTTTACCTTTCTCCGATGAAGGCTTTTGTTAAACCACCAATGTATGTAATAAGTCATTTGTGTCCAATGTATATTTTCAGCCTTCGGGCTGCAGAACTTTTTCAATAAACCGTTAATTATTATTATTATTATTATTACACATGCACACACACGCACGCACACACACTTCCATAAGATTATGTAAATAATCACAAATACACAAATGTTCTTGTTTCCACGTGGTTACTGCATATTGAATAATGTATAAATTGTGTATGTGTGTGCGTGTGTGTGTATATGTGTATGCATGCCTGTTTTTGTACATGTATACTTTAGCCCAAACACTTAGTGTACAAGCAAGTAACAACAGTGAGGTAGGTATACATTACGCCCTCTGCCTCACTTCTAATTTATTTCACTTTCTCAGACTGATTAATAGTCACCATCTCCTGCGGCTCCATAATAATGTAATAAAGCACTTATCATTTATATGACCCGTAATTAACCCGTTCCTTTCCGTCTTTGTTACGGGTGCACTACAGGTGGTTAGTGTTGTAGGCCTAATTGACCCTTTCCTCACCCTGGTCTGGTCTGGTCGGACCCTGGGGGCGTGACCCGGTTATGCTTCACCATTTGTCCAGACTTTATGGCAGCAGCTTCCTGTGAGCCTGTTGGACTTACTCTGGTTTTACTTACTTTTGTTTTATGGATATGCAAACGTTGATTAGCTTGTAATAATTAAGTTACGCCGTATGATTTGTTAGAAAATACGAAAACAAATACATTTACCACGGATAAAACACACACACACACACACACACACACACACACACAGCAGCTGAATACCACTTAATTTTTGTAACACTGCACCAGCTGTTGTCTCTCACTCCTCGACGTACAATAACCACGTGATGAATGCGCCTTTCTCTTGAAAATACCCTAGTGTAAACATCTTCACCACATTCCTTCTGGAGTCAATGTTAATTAGACGACCACAGTAGATGGATTATCGTCTCATGTTATTGTCATCAGGGGAAAAAGGTGGATTAATCACGGCTAATGAAGCGTTGAATTTTAGTCAAGTGTAGATGATGAAGACAGACTTAGTAGAATGTAATCAGTGTGTGTAGGCGACGAACACCAACACAACCTATCTATTCCAACAGAGGAAATCCCACCTGACAGTCTCCCACAAGATAAATCCACCACCTGAATAATCAAATGCGCTAATCTCTCCGTCTCAAGTTTCCACCCAGACTTAGTAAATAGGCTGTAGATGACGTCACTGTATATACCATGATCTCTTAGCGTGGCCGCCATTTTTTCTTTTTTCAAGATTTTTATCATTCAGTGAATTGCAACAGCCGGAAAGAAACATGCACTTTTCACATGTAAATATGCAATACCAAGATATCTGATGACCTAACTGTACAGAAGCCTTATTTTTTTCTACCGGTTGATGTACGTTAGTCATGAGTTCAACAGCGTGACTTGTTGACGAAATACAGAGGATTGCAGCCATCACCAGTAGACTGTTTTGTGAGAGAGAAAGGTTCAGTAGACTATTCTACGAGTGAGAGAGATTCAGTAGACTTTTTTCCTCTGATTCTTGATGACGTAGGGCTGTTTATTGTTTTTAATCTGCCTAACTCATGGCATGTGTCCTACAGTAGATTATTTATATGCCTTCATGTCTTATTTATGCACACGGTACCGGGATATGGGATGTCTGGTAGAGCTTCTGATAACTCCTCCGATTTTTTAGAGGAATTTCATAAGAGATCATCGTTTGTTAGTCGCAGCTTTGCCAGGCAACCTAACCTAACCTTACCTAAACATTCCTTCAAGTGTATGAATGTTTTATTTTTCTCTCTCTCTTTCAGCACAGTGGCGGCAGCGTTCATACTGCTACTCGTGTAAACAAAGTTGATTCAGTTTGGCTTGAGCTTCACCACGGTAGCCGGCCATCGTTGCCATAGAGGCGTGATATAACTGTTAATTATTTGTTTTTACATTATTAGGTTAGCAGGATTAAGGTCGAGGCCGTTAACTATGCTCTTAAACTTGTTACTTCATTATATATATACCCAACCGTAAATAGACCTAGATACATGCACAAACTAATGAGATAAATATATGCAGGAATTTGTTTTAATTATAATTCATACTAATCCCATTGCCGGAGGGAGAGACACCTACTCTCGAGGTTGGTGAGAACAATGGCTAATTATGCAGGTAAATTCTGTTAGTGGTTAAGTGACAGCATTAACAATTTAAGCACGTTGATTCTGTTATTCTGTATGTAGTTAGGGGGGTGTATAAATGAAGTGGTATTCTCAACTCGACTGCTTGCAAGTTTAATACCTACATTAAGAACACTGTTTAATTAGCACTGGTTAAGTTACACCTTGATTAGAGTAGAGTTTTGTTTGAAGATCTGTTAGTGTGATGTTCGCAGTGGTTATGTTAAGGTTGGTTAGACCAGGATTTGTTAGGTCATGGTTGATTTGGTTAGGTCAGGGTTAGTTAGATCATGGTTGGTTAAGTCTGAGTTACTTGATTTAGGGTTGCAAAAAGTAGGCTTAGTAAAGTTTATGTAGGTTATGGTTAGGCATAGTTAGTTTATGGTGTGTTTGGTTTGTCTTGGTTAGGGTATAGTAGGGTCTGTTATAGTAAGATTGGTTAGGTTAGATTAATGTTGATTCAAGGATATGATGAATTTGATTACATTACATTAGTGTTTTAAACGTGTATAAGAAAAAGTGGTATTGAGGTTAAGCTGAGACTTTTACGATTTTGTTTTGGAAACGGAATGTGTGAAATGAGTCTGCCTTCAAAGGGTCTTACTTTGAAAGGGTCTGTGCTTTGAAAGGTGCAAGTATTTTGAAAAGGTCTTTACTTCCCCTCTCCTTCGAATTTCATTACTTGACGACATTCATCAGATGATTTGATTTTTTTTACACTACTTGCAGAACACTTGCTTTGTTGATCGTTCGGTTGTTTTTAATTGTTTGTGTGAGCGGTTGTTATGTGCGCTCTACCTGTTGAATGTGTTAACCTATTGTCTTGAAAGTAAGATGTTTTGTTTTTTTCTAGAGGTCATAAGTCTAGGAAGAAATTCAGCACTTATGAATTATTTTGACGAACGTACAGACTATATCCGGGTTGTTATCCTTGGAATTTGTTTTATTCTTTTGTCAAATTTACTCCAAGGTCAAGGTTATGCCGAGATTGTACGAGTATTTTTCTATAAATATTATATTTGAGATCCAAGAGTAACTCACTAGAACTCTGCATTAAGGTGTACACTTGAATTTTTTTTTTATAAATTATGGAATTACAAAGAAAAGATATATCAGACCAAGTGTATTTTTAATAAAGTCAAATAAAGAATAGTAAAAAAAAAGATAACTATTCTTTCCAGCTAAGAATATTGGGTCAGAAGTCGTAAATAAACCTGCTACAAAAACCGGCTCTGTTTAGGACTAAGTGTCTTGAGGCTTCCCTTGGTGGAGGACTCGGAGAACACCACGGCCCGGTGGATCAGTATAGTCCTTACCACCTCCCATGACGCCCACTTTATATTGTCTATATATTTCACTTACCCTCTTAATTATCCACTCACTGTCTTTTTCAATAGACTCCTATAATAAGCCATGGTATAAATCCTCGTGCACTTGAAACATGATATAACAACCATACTTATAAAATAAAAACCGAGTGCTGCCGGGAAGGTTATGCTGTAGGGGGGAGGGTCCTATACATAGTGTTTTACTGTCATGTATATATGGATGCCAGGGTCATTTTAACGCTATCCTCATACATTGTATTTCCTGAGTCGTGACAACCTTAATGCAAATAAAGGGGAGGAGAACCGAGTTGACTGGCTCGAAGGACACTATGATTTAACGTTATCTGTAATGGATATATGAATGGTGTGTTTTTTCCCTTTTTTCTTTTGTATGCACCACGATAATCTCAGTGAGGACGACACACACACGGATGTAAAAACAACACCCACCTTACATATAATTAAACGTGTTGACATGAATGTGATTGTCAAGGTTTCGTTATTAATTGTCTACGTTCATACCGTACATGACGACGAAAGTTTGTGACAATTGTGGGGAAAACCTCTCTTATCAGGCAGTGTTTATCAGGAAACAACAATATGGCGGCCACCATTTATATCAAGCACAGAATGGAAGAAATACAGTGCAAAACAAACAACATTATATGAATAAGGTAAATCAATATTATCATACCGTGCACTTGGTAAATAATACTGATGATGATGAAGATGATGATGATGATGATGATGATGATGATGATGATGACTAAATTTACAGTATCTAAGCGTCTCTTGTAAAACAATTTATACCTAAAAAATCGTCTTGTTTAATCACCTCATAATTATAACGAAGCTGAAAATACAAGGTAGACAGAGAGATAAAGGAGGCATTCAAAACGGACCGAGTAGCCGTGGCCGTAGTCGCTGGTGCTGAATCGAAAGATAAATTTATATGAAAAGACACCAAGAAAAAAGGGACCAACCAGTTCTGTCCGTGGGAGCGCCGCGAGGGAAAGAGTTTCAAAGAAAAAGATATTAATCATGGGAGCCAAGTTCATCAAGTCAATAATCCGGCGTGGAGGCCCAGATCAGGTTACTCACTCGCACTGGGGAGAAGCCAAATGGACACGAGTTGGCCTCTAGTCGGGGGGACATTACAGTTCTAAACCAGTGTAATTGTAATGTCGAGGAAACCATACCAAACGAATGGTGATATCAACCTTAGGAGTGATTTACTTTGGCCCTTCCTGGTTTGTATCTCCTGTTGTTCATTGGGTTCAAGAAGGTGACGAACCCCAATACTCATGCAAGAGTAAAGATCTAAGGCTTTCATATGGGAAAATGAGCCTTATGTGCTGTATGAACTAGGTCTTTCTTGGTTATTGGTCTCGGAGTCTTCAGAGGCGGACAAGCGGCAGGCGTGGACGGGGCCCTTTGATGGTACCGTCTCACTAAAAGTTAAAGATTTGTCATGTGTCGGATTTTTCAGGAGCTGCTTGGAATTCGGGGTTCCTTATTTAGGTGAGGAGCTATTTCTCTCCTCCCCCACCCCCCAGATCCCGTAGCTGTAATTGGTGGCGTTTTGGTTGTAATTGGCTCGGAATTAGATGCAATTAATATCTTCCTCCTGTTTATGCATTAATTAAAACTGGTTTAGGCATAAGATAAATATTTATGGATATGCAAAAAAAAATCTGCCTAATTAAACAGAACTTTTCTTATTTTAATGTCATGTTTAAAACCCCGATTTAATATAAATGTGATTAAACACACACACACACACACACACACACACACACACACACACACACACACACACACACACACACACACACATTTTATAATACCTATATATATAAGTTCTAATTTATATTATCCCTAATATAGTAGCATCAACCCAGAGAGAGAGAGAGAGAGAGAGAGGAAAGAGAGAGAGAGACGCAAGAAGTACCACGACCTTCAACACCACATGGGGAGCGGAATTCCTAAGGACGATAAACTGAAATACCCTGGAGAACAGAATTAAAAGAAGGAAGAAGAAAAGAATGTCGGGGACATAAAGGAAACTTGAATCTCTGGGTCCAAGCAACTAATCCCTTGGGGAAAGTCCAGAAATGAATTATGCACGACTTAACTAATTGATTAAGTTCTAGTAAAGTTCTATTAGAAAATGTTGATTATATTTTTCGTTCTCAGTATTAGAAATTTAACTTCCTCCATTTCTTCTTAGTTTGACTTGTAAAAATTTGTCTATTGCTTGATGAGAAAGTTAGAGAGAATGGAAAATAGAGAGAGAGAGAGAGAAGATAGGACAGAAAGAGGAAAGATGGAGAAGTGGAGATAGATAGAAACAGGGAGGAGGAGATGAAAGTCGATAGGATGGGTGAGATACGGTGAAGGAGACGGAAAAGGAGAGATAAAATAGAGAGATAAGGGAGGAGACGGAAAAGAAAGGAGGTAGGAATAGAGATAAGGAGGAAGAGGAGAGAGAGGAGAGAGGAGAGAGAGAGAGAGAGAGAGAGAGAAAGAGAGAGAGAGAGAGAGAAGATGAAGAAAGTTGAAAAAGGAAAAAGAATAGAAAAAAGAGAATGAAGAAAAAAGATGAAAAAGGAAAAAAAGAATAGAAAGAAGAGGAAAACAGATAACAACGGAAGGGAGGGGTAAAATAAAACAGTTACAAAAAAGTGAAAAAATGTAAGAAAAGAAAACATAATAAAAGTGAAACTAAAAACGAATTAGAATCATAAAGAAAAGAAACGACGGCAAAAATGTAAAAGATTAAAAAACATAAATAAATAAAAATATGCTAAAAATAGACGAGACATCCCGAGTGTTAGTTTGTTTACAAGCCTGACAACACCAGTGTGAGAGGGTGTGTGAGGGAGGGAGGTAGTGAGTGAGGGAGGTAGGGTGAGGGAGGTAGGGTGAGGGAGGTAGGGTGAAGTAGAGAGTGAGGGACGTAGGAACACTCAGGGCCAGCTATCATCTCTATGCCTTTCTGGTAAACATAATTATTTTTATGTTTTTGTAAATACACAGAGAACGAGGATACCACAGTGTAGGTGATATTTGTACTTTAAATACCGTAGCAATAATTTACGTGTGTGTGTGTGTGTTCTATGACTTTAGTTCTTAAGTAACATCTAATATTTCCTTCATAGCATTAGTAATTTTCAATAATCTCTGGATCAATAACACAACTTAATGGAACACACACACACACACACACACACACACACACACACACACACACACACACACACACACACTGTATCAACACCTATAATAATCATTAATATACCTTATCCTAGCACATAATTGTTTACACTAATAATATAATAATAATATAATCCCGTATATTCTCCCTTTAGTATAAGTTAACAATATAAAAAAAAATTCCCCAGATAATGTGTAGCGTTCATATCAACATTCATCCCTGCAGTCTGTAATAAAACCATCAGACATTTTCTCAGAGGTTTATATTTTTTCCCTCGTGGAGTTAATGTGGCGATCTACTTCAGCTTCCCTTATGCAGGTGTTGATACTCTCAGCCGCGTTCATGAAGATTGGCGTTTGAACTCTCACACATTGTGGTTCGGACTCACAGTGTGTGTCTTGTGTCCACTTGGCGCATCGACTGAGCATCTTACATCCAGATTTGGGCATAACTCTAAATAATAGGAGCC